>NW_028225180.1:25064703-25136912 GCF_052327205.1 Somniosus microcephalus | reverse complement strand
CCCAATATGTCTCTCCATTTCCCCTCTCTCATTTCCCCCTCCTCCATCCGCCTCTCTCTCCCCTTCTCCTCGCTCTCCTCCCTCCTCTCTTCTCCCTCTCTATTCTTTTCACTCTGTCTCTCCACTTAACTCTCTCTCTCCCATCTCCGCCTCTCTCCTTCCATCTCTCCACCCTTTCCCCTCCCTCTATCTCCTTCCCTCTCTCCACTTCACCCACACTCTCGCCCCTTCCCTCCCTATATCTCCTTCCTCTCTCCACTTCACCCACACTCTCTCCCCTTCCCCCTCTCTCTATCCCTTTCCCCACACTCTCTCTCCTTCCCCTCTCTCTATCCCTTTCCCCACACTCTCTCTGCTTCCCCTCTCTCTATCCCTTTCCCCACACTCTCTCCCCTTCCCTCTCTCTATCCCTTTCCCCACACTCTCTCTCCTTCCCCTCTCTCTAATCCCTTTCCCCACACTCTCTCTCCTTTCCCTCTCTCTATCTCTTTCCCCACACTCTCTCCTCCTTCCCCTCTCTCTATCCCTTTCCCCACACTCACTCTCCTTCCCCTCTCTCTATCCCTTCCCACACTCTCTCCCCTTCCCCTCTCCTCTATCCCCTTCCCCACACTCTCATCTCCTTCCCCTCTCTCTATCCTTTCCCCACACTCTCTCTCCTTCCCCTCTCTCTATCCCTTTCCCCCACACTCTCTCCCCTTCCCCTCTTTCTATCCCTTTCCCCACACTCTCTCCCTTCCCCTCTCTCTATCCCTTTCCCCACACTCTCTCTCCTTCCCCTCTCTCTATCCCTTTCCCCACACTCTCTCTCCTTCCCCTCTCTCTATCCCTTTACCCACACTCTCTCTCCTTCCCCACTCTCTCTCCCTTTCCCCACACTCTCTCTCCTTCCCCTCTCTCTATCTCTTTCCCCACGACTCTGCTCCCCTTCCCCTCTCTCTATCCCTTTCCCCACACTCTCTCTCCTTCCCCTCTCTCTATCTCTTTCCCCACACTCTCTCTCCTTCCACTCTCTCTATCCCTTTCCCCACACTCTCCTCTCCTTCCCTCTCTCTATCTCTTTCCCCACACTCTCTCTCCTTCCCCTCTCTCTATCCCTTTCCCCACACTCTCTCTCCTTCCCCTCTCTCTATCCCTTTCCCCACACTCTCTCCCTTCCCCTCTCTCTATCCCTTTCCCCACACTCTCTCTCCTTCCCCTCTCTCTATCCCTTTCCCCACACTCTCTCTCCTTCCCCTCTCTCTATCCCTTTCCCACACTCTCTCCCCTTCCCCTCTTCTATCCCTTTCCCCACACTCTCTCCCTTCCCCTCTCTCATCCCTTTCCCCACACTCTCTCTCCTTCCCCTCTCTCTATCCCTTTCCCCACACTCTCTCTCCTTCCCCTCTCTCTATCCCTTTACCCACACTCTCTCTCCTTCCCCTCTCTCTATCCCTTTCCCCACACTCTCTCTCCTTCCCCTCTCTCTATCTCTTTCCCCACACTCTCTCCCCTTCCCCTCTCTCTATCCCTTTCCCCACACTCTCTCTCCTTCCCCTCTCTCTATCTCTTTCCCCACACTCTCTCCCCTTCCCCTCTCTCTATCCCTTTCCCCACACTCTCTCTCCTTCCCCTCTCTCTATCCCTTTCCCCACACTCTCTCTCTATCCCTTTCCCCACACTCTCTCTCCTTCCCCTCTCTCTATCTCTTTCCCCACACTCTCTCTCCTTCCCTTCTCTCTATCCCTTTCCCCACACTCTCTCTCCTTCCCCTCTCTCTGTCCCTTTCCCCACACTCTCTCCCCTTCCCCTCTCTCTATCCCTTTCCCCACACTCTCTCCCCTTCCCATCTCTCTATCCCTTTCCCCACACCCTCTCCCCTTCCCCTCTCTCTATCCCTTTCCCCACACTCTCTCTCCTTCCCCTCTCTCTATCTCTGGCCCTCTCTGCACTTCACCCACAGTCTCTCTCCTTCCCTTTACTCTCCCTCTCCCCATCCGCCTTCTTGTCTCCCCAAGAGGAAAGGACAGAGTGGGAGGGGGAAGGGTAGAGAGAGGAGGTGAAGAAGGTGAGAGAAATGTGTAGCGAGAGGGTGAAGGGGAGAACAGGGGATTTGAATGGAAGGAGAGGGGGACGGGAGTGAGAGCCTGTTCTTGGGATGGTCTCTGAATTGTTTCATACTTAAAAGAAAACATGTGGTGGATTCATGGCGAGTTCAGAAACAAAAACTAACTTTGCACAGGCCCCAGTGAGATTTGAACTCACGACTCCTAGGTTTACTAGACCAGTGCTCTAACCCCTGAGCTATGGAGCCACTGATACAGGAGTGCTCTCATTCCCGTTAGTGCAACACAACATGGCTGATTACCTGACCATGGTAAAGGATAGCAAACTGAGAAAAACCTTGACAATGTCCAGACTCAGTGAACATAACCTGGCGATCGAAAAAGGTAGACACAGGCAGACCCGGCTACCAAGAGAGGACAGGATATGTTCTCATTGCAGTCAGGGTGTGGTGGAGACAGAGATGCACTTCCTCACAGCTTGTAGAAAATATCAGGGCATAAGGGAGAATTTCTACCCAAAATTCACAAAAATATGCCCGGAATTCAGAAATTTGAATGATGACCAAAAACTCCCATACCTATTAGGGGAAGAGAGAAATTGTGTAACCTTAGCGGCACACTATGTTACAGCTTGCCATAAGCAGAGGTACAACCACTAAATATAAGAAAATAGTATATACAAATTATATATGAATGTATATTTATACACTCAGGGATATATCTGTTTCTACACTGTATGGATAGATCAGTGTTTATGTGTTCAACCATGAATGTTTTTCGATGCTTTGGCAACGTAAGATGTATTTTGTCATCATGCCAATAAAGCGATTTGAATTGAATTGAATTGAACAGTGCGGTGCGTTTGAAGAATGAGGCAGGGCGCAGTTCACCACTCAGATTGTGTCTCATCCCCCGTTACCTGCCTCAGGCTCTTCAATAGTCACCTCACAACTACAATAGAGCAACTTTCCCATGCTAAAACGTCCCAAGGCAACTTAGTTACACATCTCTCTCTCAGTCTCTCTGCCTCCTTCTTTCTATATTTCTCCCTCTTTGTGTCTCTACCACTCTCTCTCTATCTTTCTCTCTATCTTTCTGTCACTCAATTCAATTCAATTCAAATCGCTTTATTGGCATGACAAGTTACATCTTATGTTGCCAAAGCATCGAAAAACATTCATGTTTGTTCACAAAAATACCGATCTATCCATACAGTGTATAAACAGATATATCCCTGAGTGTATAAATAGACTTTCATATAATTTATATATACTCTCTTCTTATATTTAGTGGTTGTCCCTCTGTTTATGGCAAGCTGTAACATAGTATGCCGCTAGTGTTACACAATTTCTCTCTTCCCCTAGTAGGTATGGGTGTTTTTGGTCGTCTCTGTCACTCCCTTTCCACCTCTTTCTCTTTTTCTCTGTGTCTCTCTCACTTTCTCTCTGTTTCTCACTCTCATTTTACCTCTCTCTCTCTCACTTGTTCTCTCTCTCTCTCTCAGTTTATCTCTCTCCTCTCTCTTTCTCTCTCTCAATTTTTCTCTGTCACTTTCTCTCTCTCTTTCTCTCAGTTTCTCTCAATTTTTCTCTACCTCACTTTATCTCTCTCTCTCTCACTTTCTCTCTCTCGCATTGACTATCTCAATTGCTCTCTCACTTGCTCTCACTTTCTCTCTTTTTCTCTCTCACACTCTCTTTCTCTCTCTCTCTCTCTGTTTCTCTCTCTCATTTTCTCTCTCTCTCACTTTCTCTCTATCTTTTTCTCTCTCACTTTCTCTCTCTCACTCTCACTTTCTCTCCCACTCAATTTCTCTCTCTCACTTTCGCTACCTCCTCTCTCTTTCTCTCTCTTTCACTCTCTCACTTTCTCTATCTCTCATTTTCTCTCCCTCCATCCCTTTCTCTATATCTCTCTTGTTCTCACTTTCTCATTCTCTCTCTCGCACACTTTCTCTCTCACTCACATTCTATCTCTCTTGCTTTATTACTCTCACTTTCTCTATCACATTCTCTACCACTTTCTCTCTCCCCCTTCCTCACTCTCTCTGACTGTCTCTCTCTTTCTCTCTTGCTCTTTTTACTCTCTCTCACTTTCACTCTCACTTTCTCTCTCACATTCTCTCTCTCTCTTTCTCTCTCTTTCTCTCTCCCTCTCTCTGACTTGCACTCGCTCTCTCACTTTCTCTCTCTCTCCCCTTCTCACTCTGTCTCTCTGCTTCGCTCTCTCTCCCCTTCCACCTCTCTCCTTCCCTTTCTCTATCTCCTTCCCTCCTTTTCTCTCTGCTCTCCCTTCCCAATCTGTTTCTCCCATTTCCCCTCTCTCATTTCCCCCTCCTCCATCCGCCTCTCTCTCCCCTTCCCCTCGCTCTCCCTCCCTCCTCTCTTCTCCCTCTCTCTTCTTTTCACTCTGTCTCTCCGCTTAACTCTCTCTCTCCCATTCCGCCTCTCTCCTTCCATCTCTCCACTTCCCCTCCCTCTATTGCCTTCCCTCTCCACTTCTCCCACACTCTCTCCCCTTCCCCTCCCTCTATCTCCGTCCCTCGCTCCACTTCACCCACACTCTCTCCCCTTCCCCTCCCTCTGTCTCCTTCACTCGCTCCACTTCACCCGCACTCTCTCCACTTCCCCTCCCTCTATCTCCTTCCCTCTCTCCACTTCACCCACACTCTCTCCCCTTCCCCTCCCTCTATCTCCTTCCCTCTCTCCACTTCACCCACACTCTCTCCCCTTCCCCTCCCTCTATCTCCTTCCCTCTCTCCACTTCACCCACACTCTCTCCCCTTCCCCTCCCTCTATCTCCTTCCCTCTCTCCACTTCACCCACACTCTCTCCCCTTCCCCTCCCTCTATCTCCTTCCCTCTCTCCACTTCACCCACACTCTCCCCCTTTCCCTTTTCTCTCTCCCTCCTTCTACTCTCCCCAAGAGGAAAGGACAGAGTGAGGGGGGAAAGAGAGAGGAAAGGGGAGAGAGTAGGAGGAAGGGAAGTGGTGAGAGAGCGGGGAAAGTGTAGAGAGAGGAGGTGAAGGGCAGGTGGGGAAGGTGAGAGAGAGGTGGAGGTAGAGAGAGAGTGAAGAGGGATGTATAGAGAGAGGGTGAAGGGGAGAGAGAGAGAGGGGTAAGGAGGTTAGAGAGGCAAAGAGTGGGCGTTCAGGGGAATTGAACAGAAGGAGAGGGGGAGGTGGAGATGGGGAAGGGAGAGAGAGCCTGTTCTCATGTTGGGCTCGGAGCTATTTCATACTTAAAAGTAAACATGCTGTGAATTAACAGTGAGTTTAGAAACAGAAGCTAAATTTGTAGAGGTAGTGGGGAAAATGCTAGAGTCCATTATAAAAGATGTAATTGAATAGCACTTGGAAAACAGTGACAGGATCGGACAAAGTCAACATGGATTTACAAAAGGTAAATCATGCTTGACTAATCTTGACTAATCTACTGGAATTATTTGAGGATGTAACTGGTAGAATAGATAGGGGAGAACCAGTGGATGTGGTGTATTTGGACTTTCAGAAGGCTTTCGATAAGTTCCCACATAAGAGATTAGCATGTAAATGTAAGGCACATGGGATTGGGGCAAAGTACTGACTTGGATAGAGAACTGGTTGGCAGACAGAAAGCAAATAGTTGGAATAAACGGATCTTTTTCCGAGTGGCAGGCAGTGGCAAGTGGGGTACCGCAGGGGTCAGTCCTAGGAACCCAGCTATTCACAATATACATTAATGATCTAGACGAGGGAACTAGATGTAATATCTCCAAATTTGCAGATGACACAAAGCTAGGTGGGCGTGTGTGCTGTGAGGAGGATGCCGAGAAACTCCAGTATGATTTGGACAGGTTGGGTGATTGGGCAGATGTATGGCAGATGCAGTGTAATGTGGATAAATGCGAGGTTATCCACTCCGGTGGTAAAAACAGGAAGGCAGATTATTATCTGAACGGCAATCGATTGGGAGAAGGGGAAGTGCAACGAGATCTGGGTGTCCTTGTGCACCAGTCACTGAAGGTAAGCATGCAGGTGCAGCAGGCGGTTAAGAAGGCAAATGGTATGTTGGCCTTCGTAGTGAGAGGGTTCGAGTACAGGAGCAAAGATGTCTTGCTACAGTTGTACAGGGCCTTGGTGAGACCACACCTTGAGCATTGTGTGCAGTTTTGGTCGCTTTATCTGAGGAAGGATGCAATTGCCATGGAGGGAGTGCAGCGAAGATTTACCAGACTGATACCTGGGATGGCAGGAATGACGTATAAGGAGAGATTGGGTCGATTGGGCTTATACTCGCTGGAGTTTAGAAGAATGAGAGGGGACATCATTGAACTTATACATTTCTAACAGGACTAGAAAGACTAGATGCAGGAAGGATGTTCCTGATGGCGGGGGAGTCCAGAACCAGGGGTCACAGTCTAAAGATAAGGGGTAAGCCATTTAGGGCTGAGATGAGGAGGAATTTCTTCACCCAGAGAGTGGTGAACCTGTGGAATTCTCTACCACAGAAGGCAGTTGAGGCCAATTCATTAACTATATTCAAGAAGGAGTTAGATATATTTCTTAAGGCTAAAGGGATCTGGGGAGAAAGCAGGGACCGGGTACTGAGTTGGAAGATCAGCCATGATCTCATTGAATGGCAGAGCAGGCTCGAGGGGCCGAATGGCCTACTCCTGCTCCTATCTTCTATGTTTCTCCCTCTCTCTGTCCCATTCCGCTTCTCTCCTTCCATCTCTCCACTTCCCCTCTATCTCCCCTTCACCCACACACTCTCTCCTTCCCCTCTCTCTATCTCCTTCACTCTCTCCACTTCACCAACACTCTCTCTCCCCTGCACCCTCTCTCTCCCTTTCGCCTCTGCTCTCCCCATCCTCCTTCTCCTCTCCGCAAGAGGAAAGGACAGAGTCAGAGGTGGAAAGAGAGAGGGTAAGGTGAGAGAGTGAGCGGCAAAGAGGGGGATTACAGAGGAATTGAGCAGAAGGTAAGGGAGAGGTGGAGAGATTGGGAAGGGAGAGAGAGCCTGTTCTCGTGTTGGTCTCGGAGCTGTTTCATACTTAAAAGTAAACATGCTGTAAATTAACAAATTTGCATAGGCACCAGTGAGATTTGAACTCACGACCCCTGGTTTGACAAGACTAGGAGCTCGAACTCCTGAGCTATGGAGCCATCTGTACTGGGTTGTTTCTCATTCCAGTTTGTGCTGTGTGTATGAAGAATGAGGCAGGGCGCAGTTCACCTCTCAGATTGTGTCTCATACCCCGATACCTGCCTCAGGCTCTTCAATAATCACCTCTCAACTACAATAGAGCAACTTACATGTACTAAAACGTCCCATGGTAACTCAGTTACACTCTCGATAGCAAAATACTGCAGATCACAGAAACTCCACTGTGCAGATAGAGGCCATTTCGGCCCATCGAGCCTGCACTGACACATATCCCACCCGATCCCCGTAACCCCTACACCAACACATGTCCCACCCTATCCCCACGTCTTTAATCCCCCTAACACTAAGGGTCAATTTATCATAGCCAATCAACCTAACCGCACATCTTTGGACTGTGGGAGGAAACCGGAGCACTCGGAGGAAACCCACGCAAACACGGGGAAAATGTGCAAACTCCACACAGACGGTCACCTGAGGCCGGATTCGAACGCAGGTCTCTGGCGCTGGGAGGCAACAGTGCTAACCACCATGCCACCGTGCTGCTAGAAATCTGAAATAACAACAGAAAAGGATGGAAAAACTGAGCAGGCCAGGCAACATCCTTGGAGAGAAATTATAGAGTCAACATTTCGGGTCCGCACTGAACACAGGGCTCACACAGAACACAAGGCCCGCACTGAACACAGGGCCCGCTTTCTCTCCCCCTCCTCTCTTCTCTCCCTCTCTCCTCTTTTCACGCTGTCTAACCACTTCCCGCCTCCCTCCTTTCCAGCTGTCCATTTCCCCTCTTTATCTCCTTCCCTTTTCTCTCTCCCCTACACACTCTCTCCCTTTTGCCTCTTCTCTCCCCATCCTCCTTCTACTCTCCCCAAGAGGAAAGGACAGAGTGAGAGGGGGAAAGAGAGAAAGTAGGAGGAAGGGAAGTGGTGAGAGAGAGGGGAAAGTGCAGAGAGAGGAGGTGAATGAGAGGGAGATGCAAAGAGGGGAAATTGAACGGAAGGAGAGGGAGAAGTGGCGATTGAGATTCTGATCTTGTGTTGGCCTCAGAGCTTTTTCATGTTTAAAAGTAAACATGCTGTAAATTAACAAATTTGCAGAGGCCCCAGTGAGATTTGAACTCACAACCCCTGGTTTACAAGACCAGTGTTCTAACCACTGAGCTACGGAGCCACCTGCAGAGGAGTGTTGCTCATTCCAGTTAGTGCTGTGTTTTTGAAGAATGAGGCAGGGCGCAGTTCACCACTCAGATTGTGTCTCATCCCCCGATATCTGCCTCTGGCTCTTCAATAGTCGCCTCTCAACAACAATAGAGCAACTTTCACGTACTAAAACGTCCCAAGGCAACTCAGTTACACTCATCTCTCTCTCAGTCTCTCTGCCTCCTTCTTTCTATATTTCTCCCTCTTTGTGTCTCCACCACTCCCTCTATCTTTCTGTCACTCTCTGTCCCTTTCTAGCTCTTTCTCTTTTTCTCTGTGGCGCTCTCACTTTCTCTCTCTTTCTCTCTCCCTCTCTGTTACTTTTACTCTCTCTCCCCTTCGCCCTTCCTCAGTCTCATTGCTCTTCCTCCACCCGCCCTTCTCTCATCTATTCTCTCACACTCTCCACTTTCCCGCTCTCTCCATTTCTCACTCTGTCTCTTGCCCCCTTCCACCTCTCTCCTTCTGTAGGGGAGCATCTTTTAACTGGTTTACGGTAATTTGCCTGGTCAGGCAGCTTTGCCCGCACCCTGACCAATGCCAACCTTTTACCTGGTTTACGGTAATTTACCTGGTCAGCAGCCTTTGCCTGCTACCCTTAAACCAATTCAAACAGCGGTTTCGAATCGCTACCCCACCTTCTAGTTCTGACTGAAGGACTTATAATTAATGATATATTAAAAGCGGACAACTGGTCTGGGTGTGAGAAAGTCAAACTTTATTAAACTATAGAAACTGTAATCAAATTTAAACTATACCACATGAACACAGTAATTACAGTAACATTGCTTAAATGGGGGAAGGCAGACGGCAAAAACGAGGGATTGATGGCTACAATGTTGATTAAACAATCTTAGCAATTTCCCCTAAATCACCCCCCCCCCAACTCCTGACTAGGTGGCCTTGCTGAGGAGTCAGAAACCCTGCTCACCTGTGGTCCAGCGAAGTAAGAGAGAGAGATCGCTTCTCAGGAGCTATCTTTTATATCCTGCCAACTCCTGTTTGGCACTGAAAAAGGTCTGTGTGCAAAATTCGCACCCAAAAGTTCCAATACACAAAAGAAAGCCATGACTGGCTGATTCAAAGTGACTGATTTAATGTGTCTGCACTCTGGGGCTGAAGTGTACCCGCCCACATCCAGAGTTCACCTGGGCTAAAACAAAAGGGAATCTAACTGCCTTATTGTTCAGAAATGGGTGATTCAAAAACCCATTCATTCCTAAACTGTTGCATATCAAAAGTCCTTTTCCTGAGTTTAGATGTATCTGTTGTGTGTAAGTGCTTTGAATGGGTTTGGATTTCTGTGTAAATAGAAGCCAATTGTTCTGCGGTTTCGGTTCAAGTGGGCTAATCCCGTAAGTAAATCAACATCCTGCAGTTTCGTATAAACAAACCTTGCCTCTCCACGAAAGGGAAACTCCCTGGTTTGATTGACAGGTCTTTCACACAGACACATTACAAGCTGTACCAGCTGCTTTTCCAAGCCGCACTGTTCTTGGCCAATGCTTTCTGACGGCCATTTGAAAACCTTTTTGTGATTGACCAGGCTCAAGGGCACAAATTCAAATCAAATATACTGTCTTAATGTGTGCGAATATTTCCACAGAACACCTCGATTCCGGTGTTGTACATGTGCTGTCCATCTCAGAGCAGTCTTTCGTGGCTCTGAGTATGCTTTAAAAACATTGATCCAACCCAGCGGCATTTCAAAACACATAATTCTTCAACAACGACGTGGACCAATATTTCCCGATCTTCAAGGAAAATAGGGGAATTTTGCAAACCCCTACACTTCCTCTATCTCCTTCCCTCTCACCCCTTCCCTTCATTCTTCTCTTCCCTCCTAACTCTGTCACTCCCTCTTGCCTCTATCTCCTTCCCTTCCCTTCTCTACTTTGTTCCCCTGTTTCATTTCCCCCTCCTCCTCCATCTGCCTCTCTCTCCCCTTCCCCTCGCTCTATCTCACCTTGCCGCTCTCGGCATCCCCCCTCTCCAACTCCCACTTCTGCCTCTCCCTCCCTTTCCCCTCACTCTTCTTGCCTCCCTGCTTCCAGCTGTCCACTTCCCCTCTCTCTCTCTCCTTCATCTCTTCTCTCCCCATCCTCCTCCTTCTACTCTCCCCAAGAGGAAAGGACAGAGATGTGGTGAGAGAGAGGCAGGCAAAGAGAGGGAGTACAGGGGAATTGAATGGAAGAGGGAGAGGTGGAGATTGAGCCTTTTCTCGTGTTGGTCTTGGAGCTGTTTTACACTTAAAAGTAAACATGCTGTGAATTAACAAATTTGCAGAGGCACCAGTGAGATTTGAACTCACGACCCCTGGTTTACAAGACCAGTGCTCTAACCCCTGAGCTATGGAGCCACCTGCACTGGATTATTTCTCATTCCAGTTAGTGCTGTGCGTTTGAAGAATGAGGCAGGGCGCAGTTCACCACTCAGATTGTGTCTCATCCCCCGATACCTGCCTCAGGCTCTTCAATAGTCACCTCTCAACAACAATAGAGCAACTTTCACGTACTAAAACGTCCCAAGGCAACTCAGGTCCACTCTCTCTCTCTCTCAGTCTCTCTGCCTCCTTCTTTCTATATTTCTCCCTCTTTGTGTCTCTACCACTCTCTCTCTATCTTTCTGTCACTCCCTTTCTATCTCTCTCTTTTTCTCTGTTTCTGTCTCACTCACTTTGCTTCTCTCTCCTCTCTGTCACTTTCTCTCTCTCACTACCTCCTCTCTCAATTCAATTCATTTCAATTCAAATGCTTTATTGGCATGAAAGTTTACAGAGAACCATATTGCCAAAGCTTACATAGCAAAAAGGTACAGTTTTCCAACATTCTGTAGGTGTCAATCGATTTGACATTTGTTGGGTACATACAATATTACTTTTAAACAATATTAATTTTAAACAGTCTTTGTACTTCATTTGGTACGTTCAATATTAATTTTAAACAGTCTTAATTTTAAACAGTCCTCAGGTTGTGACATGTTGTTACATATTTGGCCCCAAGGTATGGTCTGTCTCCTTCTCCTAGGACTAATCTCAATTTTGACAGGTCATCCAATTCCTTGAAATCTGGGGTTGTTTGGCTTAGCTTGTTGAATAATATGTTTCTTGATGTGTTGAATTTTTCGCATTTTAGGAGGAAATGCATTTCTGTTTCAACCTCGCCGGCCAGACATTGATCGCATATTCTATTCTCTCTAGGCTGCCAGGATTTCTTGTATCTGCCTTTTTCAATTTCCAGTTGGTGGTCGCTTAGTCTGTACCTGGTGAGGGTCTGTCTCTGTTTTGTGTCTCTGATGGTCGTGAGGTAGTCTGCCAGTTTATATTCTCCTTTTAGGGCCCGGTAACATTCTAATCTGCTTTGGCTTTCGGTTATTTTGTTCCAATGTTCCAGGTAGGTTCCTTTGCATTGTTTAATGATTTGGTTCACTCGGATTGGTGTTTGGACGGCTGTGTTGGTCTGGGGCTGGTCAGGGTCCGGCTGAGTACTTAGTTTCAGTAGCAGCTGACACAGGGGACTCTTTTCTGGGTTTAGCTCTTGGGTCTGAAAGGCTTTGAAATGAAGGTTGTCTGGGGAGCTAGATTTGAGGTGATTTAGGAAGTTTAGTGCTCGTTTTTGGATGTTTATTATCAGTGGGTATCTGCCTAGTTCGGCTCTGCATGCATTTGTTGGTGTTTTTCTTTGGGTGAGAAGGATGCTTCAGCAGAATTCTGCATGTAGGGCTTCTATTGTGTGTTTTTCCCATTTAGTGTAGCTTTGGTGATTTAGCGGGCCCCATACTTCACTACCGTACAGTGCAATGGGCAGGATTATGCTGTCAAATATTTTGAGCCAGATTTTGATTGGGATTTGGATGTTGTAGAATTTTCTTTTTATTGCATATAGGGCTCTTCGGGCTTTTTCTTTTAGTGCATTCACTGCTATGCTGAAGCTCCCTGATGCTGTAATAGTTAGACCAAGGTAGGTGTAGCTCATAGTGTGTCCTATAGTGGTATCACTGAGGGTAAACTGGTATTTGTTTTCCTGACATCTGGGCCTTTTTTGAAAAATCATGATGTTGGTTTTCTTTAGATTTACTGTTAGAGCCCTATTTTGGCAGTATTTGTCGAGTAGGTCTAGTTGTTGCTGTAATCCCTGTTCTGTGGGAGACAGCAGAACCAGGTCGACCGCATAGAACAGGGATTTCACTTCTCCATCCAGGAGATGGAGACCTGGTGACTCGCTTTGCTCCAGCATGTCTGCTAATTCATTTATGTATATGTTGAACAGGGTTGGGCTCAAATTGCAGCCCTGCCGGATGCCTCTTCTCTGGGTGAAGAAATCGGTGCGTTTGTCTCCAATTTTGACCCCGCATTTGTTTTTCAGATACATTGATTTGATAAGGTCATAGACTTTGCCCCCTATTCCACACTGAAGAAGTTTATAATAGAGCCCTTCGTGCCATATAGAGTCAAAGGCTTTCTTGAAGTCGATGAAACAGGCAAATATTTTCCCATTTTTTGTTTGGTGTATATGTTTTTCAATGAGGGTGTTAAGGGTATAGATATGGTCGGCGGTGCGGTGTTTTGGAAGGAAGCCTATTTGTTTTTTTCTGAGGATATTATGTTTGTTAAGAAAATCAAGTAATCTACTATTTAGAATACTGCAGAATAACTTCCCTAGACAACTGTTGACACAAATGCCGCGGTAGTTATTTGGGTCTGATTTGTTTCCACTTTTATATATGGGGGAGATTAGTCCTTGGCACCAGATATCGGGAAAACAGCCTGAATGTAATATGATGTTGAATAATTTGAGTACCGCATCCTGCATCTCCATATTGCTGAACTTGAGCATTTCATTTTTGATGTTGTCTGGGCCACAGGCTTTCTTTAGGTGGAGAGATTTTGTTTTTGTGGCCAGTTCTTTCCATGTGATTGGGGAGTCTAGAGGGTTTTGGTTGTCTTTAATTGTTGCTTCTAATGTGTGGAGTTTTTCTGTGACCTGATGTTGACTTGGGTTTGTATCGTTTATTGGGATGTCTTTGTAGAGGTTTTCAAAATGTGTTCTCCAGATGTCTCCATCTTGGATTGGTAATGCTTGCAATTGTGTTGTACTCAGGTTATTCCACATTTCCCAGAATTGTTTTGGATTGGTGGAGTTTTCAATTTCTTCGAGTATTTTTTGGGTATAGTTTTGTGTTTTGTTCCTAATGGTGTGTTTATATCTTTTGAGGGTTTCATTTTATCTAGTACGTAGGTCCGGATTGTTTGGTTGGTGATGCTTTTGGTTTGATATTTTTCTCAGGTCTTTTCTGGCATTTTTGCATTCGTGGTCAAACCATTTCTTATTTTTATTTTGTCTTTTGTGACGCTTCCTCTTCTGTTTCACAAGGTCGGCTTTTACAGCTGCCTCATGGAAGATCATATTTATATCCTCTATGGCCATGTTTACACCATCTCTGGTGATCTCTTTCTCTCTCCTCTTTGCTTCCCTCTTTCTCTCCTTCTCCTTCCCTGTCTCTCCTTTCCCCACAGTCTCTCTCCTTCCCCTCTCTCTATCCCTTTTACCACAATCTCTCCCCTTCCCCTCTCTCTATCTCTTTCCCCACACTCTCTCTCCTTCCCCTCTCTCTATCCCTTTCCCCACACTCTCTCTCCTTCCCCTCTCTCTATCCCTTTCCCCACACTCTCTCTCCTTCCCCTCTCTCTATCTCTGGCCCTTCACCCACAGTCTCTCTCCTTCCCTTTACTCTCCCTCTCCCCATCCGCCTTCTTGTCTCCCCAAGAGGAAAGGACAGAGTGAGAAGGGGAAGGGTAGAGAGAGGAGGTGAAGAAGGTGAGAGAGAGAGGGGAATGTGTAGAGAGAGGGTGAAGGGGAGAACAGGGGATTTGAATGGAAGGAGAGGGGGAGGGGAGTGAGAACCTGTTCTTGGGATGGTCTCTGAACTGTTTCATACTTAAAAGAAAACATGCAGTGGATTAATGGCGAGTTCAGAAACAGAGCCTAAATTTACAGAGGCCCCAGTGAAATTTGAACTCACGCCCCCTGGTATACAAGACCACTGCTCTATCCTCTGAGCTATGGACCCACCGATGCAGGATTGTTTCTCATTCCAGTTAGTGCAACACAACATGGCTGATTACCTGACCATGGTAAAGGATAGCAAACTGAGAAAAACCTTGACAATGCACAGACTTAGTGAACATAGCCTGGCGATCGAAAAAGGTAGACACAGGCAGACCCGGCTACCAAGAGAGGACAGGATATGTTCTCATTGCAGACAGGGTGTGCTGGAGACAGAGATGCACTTCCTCACAGCTTGTAGAAAATATCAGGGCATAAGGGAGAATTTCTACCCAAAATTCACAAAAATATGCCCGGAATTCAGAAATTTGAATGACGACCAAAAACTCCCATACCTACTAGGGGAAGGGAGAAATTGCGTAACCTTAGCGGCACACTATGTTACAGCTTGCCATAAACAGAGGGACAACCACTAAATATAAGAAAAGAGTATATACAAATTATATGAATGTATGTTTATACACTCAGGGAAATATCTGTTTATACACTGTATGGATAGATCAGTGTTTATGTGTTCAACCATGAATGTTTTTCGATGCTCTGGCAACATAAGATGTACCTTGTCATCATGCCAATAAAGTGATTTGAATTGAATTGAATTGAATAGTGCCGTGTGTTTGAAGAATGAGGCAGGGCGCAGTTCACCACTCAGATTGTGTCTCATCCCCCGATACCTGCCTCAGGCTCTTCAATAGTCACATCACTACTACAATAGAGCAACTTTCCCATGCTAAAACGTCCCAAGGCAACTCAGTTACACTCTATCTCTCTCTCAGTCTCTCTGCCTCCTTCTTTCTATATTTCTCCCTCTTTGTGTCTCTACCACTCTCTCTCTATCTTTCTGTCTATCTTTCTGTCACTCTCTGTCACTCCCTTTCTACCTCTTTCTCTTTTTCTCTGTGTCTCTCACTTTCTCTCTGTTTCTCACTCTCATTTTACCTCTCTCTCCCTCACTTGTTCTCTCTCTCTCTCTCTCTCAGTTTCTCTCTCTCCTCTCTCTTTCTCTCTCTCAATTTCTCTGTCACTTTCTCTCTCTCTTTCTCTCAGTTTCTCTCAATTTTTCTCTACCTCACTTTCTCTATCTCTCGCTCACTTTCTCTCTCACTTTCTCTCTCTCGCGTTGACTATCTCAATTGTTCTCTCACTTGCTCTCCCTCTCTCACTTTCTCTCTCTTTTTTGCTCTCACACTCTCTTTCTCTCTCTCTCTCTCTGTTTCTCTCTCTCATTTTCTCTCTCTCACTTTCTCTCTATCTTTTTCTCTCTCACTTTCTCTCTCTCACTTTCTCTCCCACTCAATTTCTCTCTCTCACTTTCGCTACCTCCTCTCTCTTTCTCTCTCTTTCACTCTCTCACTTTCTATCTCTCTCATTTTCTCTCCGTCCATCCCTTTCTCTCTATCTCTCTTGCTCTCACTTTCTCATTCTCTCTCTCGCACACTTTCTCTCGCACTCACATTCTATCTCTCTTGCTTTATTACTCTTACTTTCTCTATCACATTCTCTATCACTTTCTCTCTCTCCCTTTCTCACTCTGTCTCACTGTCTCTCTCTTTCTCTCTTGCTCTTTTTACACTCTCTCACTTTCACTCTCTCTTTCTCTCTCTCTCCTTCTCTGAGTTTCTCTCTCTTTCTTTAACACTCTCACTTTCTCTCTCACATTCTCTCTCTCACTTTCTCTTTTTCTCTCTCTTACTTTCTCTCTCCCTCTCTCTGACTTGCACTCGCTCTCTCACTTTCTCTCTCTCTCCCCTTCCCCTCGCTCTCCCTCCCTCCTCTCTTCTCCCTCTCTCTTCTTTTCACTCTGTCTCTCTGCTTAACTCTCTCTCCCATTCCGCCTCTCTCCTTCCATCTCTCCACTTCCTCTCCCTCTATTGCCTTCCCTCTCCACTTCACCCACACTCTCTCCCCTTCCCCTCCCTCTATCTCCTTCCCTCTCTCCACTTCACCCACACTCTCTCCCCTTCCCCTCCCTCTATCTCCGTCCCTCTCTCCACTTCACCCACACTCTCTCCGCTTCCCTTTTCTCTCTCCCTCCTTCTACTCTCCCCAAGAGGAAAGGACAGAGTGAGAGGGGGAAAGAGAGAGGAAAGGGGAGAGAGTAGGAGGAAGGAAAGTGCTGAGAGAGCGGGGAAAGTATAGAGAGAGGAGGGGAAGGGGAGGTGGGGAAGGTGAGAGAGAGGCGGAGGGAGAGAGAGAGTGAAGAGGGATGTGTAGAGAGAGGGTGAAGGGGAGAGAGAGAGAGGGGTAAGGAGGAGAGAGAGGCAAAGAGTGGGAGTTCAGGGGAATTGAACAGAAGGAGAGGGGGAGGTGGAGGTGGGGAAGGGAGAGAGAGCCTGTTCTCGGGTTGGGCTCGGAGCTGTTTCATACTTAAAAGTAAACATGCTGTGAATTAACAGTGAGTTTAGAAACAGAAGCTAAATTTGTAGAGGTAGTGGGGAAAATGCTAGAGTCCATTATAAAAGATGTAATTGAATAGCACTTGGAAAACAGTGACAGGATCGGACAAAGTCAACATGGATTTACAAAAGGTAAATCATGCTTGACTAATCTTGACTAATCTACTGGAATTATTTGAGGATGTAACTGGTAGAAAAGATAAGGGAGAACCAGTGGATGTGGTGTATTTGGACTTTCAGAAGGCTTTCGATAAGGTCCCGCATAAGAGATTAGCATGTAAATGTAAGGCACATGGGATTGGGGCAAAGTACTGACTTGGATAGAGAACTGGTTGGCAGACAGAAAGCAAAGAGTTGGAATAAACGGGTCGTTTTCCGAGTGGCAGGCAGTGACAAGTGGGGTACCGCAGGGATCAGTCCTAGGAACCCAGCTAATCACAATATATATTAATGATCTAGACGAGGGAACTAGATGTAATATCTCCAAGTTTGCAGATGACACAAAGCTAGGTGGGCGTGTGTGCTTTGAGGAGGATGCCGAGAAACTCCAGTATGATTTGGACAGGTTGGGTGATTGGGCAGATGCATGGCAGATGCAGTATAATGTGGATAAATGTGAGGTTATCCACTACGGTGGTAAAAACAGGAAGGCAGATTATTATCTGAACGGCAATCGATTGGGAGAAGGGGAAGTGCAACGAGATCTGGGTGTCCTTGTGCACCAGTCTCTGAAGGTAAGCATGCAGGTGCAGCAGGCGGTTAAGAAGGCAAATGGTATGTTGGCCTTCGTAGTGAGAGGGTTCGAGTACAGGAGCAAAGATGTCTTGCTACAGTTGTACAGGGCCTTGGTGAGACCACACCTTGAGCATTGTGTGCAGTTTTGGTCGCCTTATCTGAGGAAGGATGTTCTTGCCATGGAGTGATTGCAGCGAAGATTTACCAGACTGATACCTGGGATGGCAGGAATGACGTATAAGGAGAGATTGGGTCGATTGGGCTTATACTTGCTGGAGTTTAGAAGAATGAGAGGTGGACCTCATTGAAATTATAAATTTCTAACAGGACTAGAAAGACTAGATGCAGGAAGGATGTTCCTGATGGTGGGGGAGTCCAGAACCAGGGGTCACAGTCTAAAGATAAGGGGTAAGCCATTTACGGCTGAGATGCGGAGGAATTTCTTCACCCAGAGAGTGGTGAACCTGTGGAATTCTCTACCACAGAAGGCAGTTGAGGCCAATTCATTAACTATATTCAAGAAGGAGTTAGATATATTTCTTAAGGCTAAAGGGATCTGGGGAGAAAGCAGGGACTGGGTACTGAGTTGGGAGATCAGCCATGATCTCATTGAATGGCGGAGCAGGCTCGAGGGGCCGAAAGGCCTACTCCTGCTCCTATTTTCTGTGTTTCTACCTCTCTCTGTCCCATTCCGCTTCTCTCCTTCCATCTCTCCACTTCCCCTCTATCTCCCCTTCACCCACACACTCTCTCCTTCCCCTCTCTCTATCTCCTTCACTCTCTCCACTACACCAACACTATCTCTCCCCTACACCCTCTCTCTCCCTTTCGCCTCTTCTCTCCCCATCCTCCTTCTACTCTCCCCAAGAGGAAAGGACAGAGTGAGAGGGGGAAAGAGAGAGGAAAGGGGAAAGAGCAGGAGGAAGGGACGTGGTGAAATGGTAGAGAGAGGGGGTGAAGGTGAGAGAGGGGGAATATTCCGAGGGGGATGTGTAGAGAGAGGGTGAAGGGGAGAGAGAGAGCGGTAAGTGTGGTGTATGTAACCTGTTCCACCATAAGAGAACTACCTTAAGAGATGTACTACTTTCTCTTGGCTGCTGTATACTGTAATACCGGTGGTGACCACACCGGTATATAAACATTGTGTAGGGATTTGCTGGGCAGTTCAGCCCTGACCTCCGAATAGTAAAGACCTGTTAAAAGTTATTCTTGTGGTCTGTGTCCAGTGATTTATAATAAGCATAACTGGGACACACAGACTTAACAGTGGCGACGAGTCCGATCTTACCCTGCGGCAGTTTTACATCCAAGGCAGCTTCGTCCTCAGAACGGGCGTCGAGAAGGGGCATCCGCCCTCATCATCCTGCTGAGCACCATCGCATGGGAGGCATCGAGAACCCGGGTTAAAAAGAAAAATTCTGACCACGAAGCCCTCCATCAGCGACAGGCAGTGATCATCCCTTCTACCACAGTGGTGGGTAAGCCGATCAGCACCACGAGCAGAAAGTCGGCCGCGTTGACTGTGGAGTGGGGGAGGGAAAACGGAGGAAAAAGGGCGGAGAACTCGACCACGGCCGGTGAAAAGGGCCGGGCTGCAATCGAGGCCGACGGGCGCAGCGACTGGGGCAGCTTAAGGCACGAGAGCCGCGGAGAACTCGAACGCAGCCAGTGTAAAGGACCGGGCTGCATGCGGGGCTGAGAGGCGCAACAGCAGGGGAAGCGTGAATGCCCACGGGAACCGCGGGGGAGTAAAGCAGCGTCGGCGAATTGAGAACCGCTGGGGAGGCGAGAACGGCAGCAGCACGGCAACCGCCATTGCAGCCAGCGGGGGAAGAAGGCAAACGCGGGAATACACCATTGTAGTCGGCGGGGGAAGAAGACGAGCGCGGGAAAGACCGCCAAGCGCGGGAAGCCGCCATTTTAGTAGGCGGGGGAAGAAGACAAGCGCGGGAAGCCGCCATTTTGAGAAAAAGAAAAATTTAAAATCTTGCAAGGATGCCTAAACATGGGAACATTAATACCTTTGATAGCGATATCGAAGATTGGACCACGTATGTAGAACGCATGGATGTTTATTGTAAAGCAAATAAGGTACCAGATGATGAGAAAGCACTAACCTTATTATGCTCAATGGGTGCAAAGACATACGGGCTATTGAAGCACCTTCTATCACCAGATAAACCGGCGGATCAGACTTTCGCGAATATTGTTACTGTCCTGAAAAATCATTTAAACCCCACGCCGCTGGTGATAGCGGAACGATTTAAATTTTACAGAAGAACGCAGCTGAAAGACGAAAGCAACGCTGAATTTTTAATTGAACTGCGTAAGCTATCAAAGTACTGTCAGTTTGGAACAGGACTAGCACATGCGCTGAGAGATAAATTTGTGTGTGGATTGTTAAAAGAAGGAACACAAAAGCGACTGCTTGAGGAGAATGATCTTACGCTTGATAAAGCTGTCACTATTGCAGCATCGCATGAAGCCACAGCGAGAGGCACTGCGGAAATGCAGCTATGGTCACCGGAACTCAGCACCAATCAAATGGTCTTGGGTACAGTAAAATGTTATCGTTGTGGAAAGACAACGCACGATCAGAACCAGTGCTGGTTCAAAAATCAGGAATGCAGAAAATGTGGCAGGCTTGGTCACATAGCTAAAGTATGCCGGTCAGGAAAGAAGACCAGCAACAAAAAGTCACCACAGGAAAAGTACAGAAAGGTACACAAGGTGACAGAGAACAGTTCGAATGAACAGAAGTCAAATTCAGACTCCAGCAGTAATGAACTGGGTAGTCTAAGAGTACACAATGTTGGTAATGAAGCAGACCTCCAAACAATCTGGGTCACACTTCAGATAGCAGGAGTCCAAGTGAAGATGGAATTGGACACTGGATCGGCATTGACGGTCATGAATAAGCAAGATTACAAAAGGTTATTCCCACATATTCCCCTACGGGATACGGAGATTGTATTGAAAACATACACGGGGCGAAGAGTATACCCCATCGGGAAGATAGAGGTAAAGGTGGTCCACAAGGGCAAAGAAAGCCGAGGAATGGACTTATATGTGCTACCTGAGGGAGGTCCACCACTACTGGGACGGGAGTGGATTAGGAAAATAAATATGGACTGGCATTCCTTAAAAGCAATAACGGTAGATTCCGGTACAAAAGATGTCAAACCTAAACGATTGTCCAGAATATTGGACGACGCTAAAGAGGTGTTCCAACAGGGACTTGGAACACTGAGAGGAATTACGGCAAACATCAAGGTTGAAGAACATGCAAACCCGAACTTTTTTAAAGCCAGACCGGTACCTTATGCGATATGACCTGCTGTGGAAGCTGAGCTGGAAGGGCTAGAATGTTCAGGAGTACTGTCTAAGGTAGACTGGAGTGAGTGGGCCACGCCCATTGTCCCCGTCATGAAGCGTTCATCGAGCAACAAGCCGGGGGAACCGGGGAAGGTTCGCATCTGTGGAGATTTCAAGATCACTGTTAATCCGGTGCTTCACACGGTGCAGCATCCGCTTCCGCGGATTGAGGATATCTTCGCTTCGTTGTCTGGTGGGAAACACTTCAGCAAGATAGACCTGGCGCAGGTGTACTTACAGATGGAAGTTGAGGAAGAGTCACGCCAGTATCTCACGATCAACACACATAGAGGCTTGTACCGGTATAATAGACTGGTTTTTGGAGTGGCATCAGCTCCAGCAATTTGGCAGAGGGCCATGGAGCAGGTATTACAGGGAATTCCAGGCACACAATGTTAACTGGACGATATTCTGATTACAGGAGATGATGACGAGGAACACCTTGCAAATTTGGAACTGATGCTCACCAGATTGAAAGAATATGGACTTCGAGTTAATCGCCAGAAATGTGAATTCTTTCAGAAGCGGATCTCGTACTGTGGTCATGTCATTGACCAGGAGGGGCTTCATAATTCTCCTGACAAGATCGAAGCTGTTGTGAAGGCTCCCGCTCCGGATAATGTATCCCAGTTGAGGTCGTTCCTAGGGTTGATTAACTATTACCATAAGTTTCTGCCAAATTTATCCACGGTGCTGCACCCGCTGAACGCTCTTTTGCAGAAGGGAGTACCATGGAAGTGGAGCGAGGACTGTAAGAGGGCCTTTCGCAAAAGCAAGGCATTGATCACTGTGGTGTATGTAACCTGTTACACCTTAAGAGAACTTAAGCCTGGTCCACCTTAAGAAAGGTACTACTTTCTTTGGCTGCTGTATACGTAATACCGGTGGTGACCACACCGGTATATAAGCACAGTGTAATAATATTGTATTCAGTATAGTCCGACCTCCAACCAGTAAAGACCTGTTGAATTTACACTTGTGGTCTGTGTAGTAATTCTCACTATAACACACAGACTTAACAATCACCTCAGAGGAAGTGTTGGCTCACTTCAACCCAACGCTGCCTATTCGTTTGGCTTGTGATGCTTCTCCATATGGTATTGGGGCAGTACTCTCACACAAGTTGCCAAATGGCCTGGAGAGGCCAGTTGCGTTCGCATCCAGATCATTGACCTCCGCTGAGCGCAACTATGCTCAGATAGATAGGGAGGCTCTCAGCCTTGTGTGGGGAGTAAAGAAGTTTAATCATTACCTGCAGGGCCAAAAGTTTACGCTTCTGACAGACCACCAGCCGTTGGTATCCATTTTTAACCCTAAGAAGGGTGTTTCGGTGATGACAGCACAGAGACTCCAGAGATGGTCCCTTTTCCTAGGGGCACATCAATATCAGATCGAATTCAAAGGTACAAAGCTGCATTGTAATGCTGATGGGCTGTCGTGCCTGCCACTACCTACAGAGGAGGAGGCACCAACGGTTGACCCTGTTGAGTTATTTCACTCGACCATCATCGAATGTTTACCAGTCACCAATGCAAGTATTGAAAGAGAAACCAGGAATGACCCGACACTGTCCCGGGTCTACGAAGTGACAGTGAAGGGATGGCCAGCACATGGTGATCCACTGTTACCGGCATTCTCAGCAAGACAAGAACAGCTGTCCGTCTGTCAAGGAACATTGATGTATGGAACAAGGGTGATTATTCCTCCTAAGTTAAGAGAGAGAGTTCTAAAGGAACTGCATGAAGGTCATCTGGAGGGAGTCAAGATGTAAAGCCTTGCTAGGGCTTATGTGTGGTGGCCGGGTATCGACCAACAGATAGAGGATCTGACGAAAAGCTGCTCAGGGTGCCAAAAAGTGCAAAATGCACCTCCGATTGCACCGCTGCATCCATGGGAATGGCCTTCAACCCCATGGCAACGTGTACATATTGACTTTGCTGGTCCTTTCATGGACTCCATGTTTTTAATTGTGGTGGACGCACATTCTAAATGGCCAGAAGTGATTAAGATGACTACCACTACCTCGGAAAAGACGATCGCGGTGCTAAGAACGATATTTGCAAGAAATGGATTGCCAGAACAAATATGTTCAGACAACGGACCGCAGTTCGTGTCAGAAGAATTCCAGAAATTCATGAAGAAGAATGGGGTGAAACATTATACCTCTGCCCCATATCATCCGGCTACAAACGGGTTGGCCGAGAGATTTGTACAAACGTTCAAAAAAGCAATAAAGGCCATGAGCGAAGATCAGATTCCACTACAACACAAGGTGGACAAATTCCTACTGGCATATCGAAACGCCACTCATGCAGTGACAAACCAAAGTCCTGCCATGATGTTCTATAACAGGAGGTTGCGGTCCAGGTTGGACTTGTTAAAACCAAATATGCGGAGGGAAGTTGAAAACAAACAGTTCCAGCATATAAATAACAAGACCACTCGGAGTTTCGAAATAAGACAACCAGTGTTAGCCCGGGACTATAAAAACGAGAAATGGCAATCTGGAACAATTCGGGCCAGACAAGGACCCCTGATGTACACGGTAGATATTGGTGAAAATGTAATACGGCGTCATGCTGACCAACTGGTAGAATCGAGAACAAGGGTCGAACCCAGGGTTACGGCAGTGACAACCGTGGAAGAAGTTAGTGAACCTGAAGCATCTACCTCAGAAGTGAATGTACCTGAGGATGATGTCCAATCCATAAGAGATCAACTAGATGAGTCACGCCAGCAACGAGAATCAGAGACCCCTGAAAGGCGTTATCCAACTTGAATCAGGAGGCCCCCTCAGAGACTGAATCTTTGAACTGTTTTGCATGAAGTTGTATAGATATATATCTATATGTTATTATGTTATGTTAAATGGGGATATAACTGTTAAGCTAAAAAGGGAGGATTGTGGTGTTTGTAACCTGTTCCACCTTAAGAGAACTACCTTAAGAGATGTACTACTTTTTCTTGGCTGCTGTATACTGTAGTACCGGTGGTGACCACACCGGTATATAAACGTTGTGTAGGGATTTGCTGGGCAGTTCAGCCCTGACCTCCGAATAGTAAAGACCTGTTAAAGTTATTCTTGTGGTCTGTGTCCAGTGATTTATAATAAGCATAACTGGGACACACAGACTTAACAGTAAGGAAGAGAGAAACAGGCAAAAAGGGGGAGTACAGGGGAATTGAATGGAAGGAGAGGGAGAGGTGGAGATTGGGAAGGGAGAGAGAGCCTGTTCTGGTGTTGGTCTCGGAGCTGTTTCATACGTAAAAGTAAACATGCTGCGAATTAACAAATTTGCACAGGCACCAGGGAGATTTGAACTCACGCCCCCTGAGTTTACAAGACCAGTGCTCTAACTCCTGAGCTATGGAGCCACCTGCATTGGATTGTTTCTCACTCCAGTTAGTGCTGTGCGTTTGAAGAATGAGGCAGGGCGCAGTTCACCACTCAGATTGTGTCCTATCCCCCGATACCTGCCTCAGGCTCTTCAATAGTCACCTCTCAACAACAATAGAGCAACGTTCACGTACTAAAACGTCCCAAGGCAACTCAGTTACACTCTCAATAGCAAAATACTGCAGATGCTGGAAATGCGAAATAACAACAGAAAAGGATGGAAAAACTGAGCAGGCCAGGCAACATCCTTGGAGAGAAATTATAGAGTCAACGTTTCGGGTCGGCACTGAACACAGGGCTCACACAGAACACAAGGCCGGCACTGAACACAGGGCCTGCACTGAACACAGGGCCCGCACTGAACACAGGGCCCCCACTGAACACAGGGCCTGCACTGATCAAAGGGCACTCACTGAACACAGAGCTCGCACTGAACACAAGGCCTGCACTGAACACAAGGCCTGCACTGAACAAAGGGGCCGTAATGAACACAAGGCCCGCACTGAACACAGGGCCCACACTGAACACAGAGACCGCACTGATCACAGGGCCCGCACTGAAGACAGGGCCTGCACTGAAGACAGGGCCCGTACTGAACACAGGGCCCGCAGTGAACACAGGTCCCGCACTGAACACAGGACCCGCACTGAACACAGGACCCGCACTGAACACAGGGGCCGTACTGAACACAGGGCCCGCAGTGAACACAGGGCCCCCACTGAACACATGGCCCGCACTAAACACAGGGCCCTCACTGAACACAGGGCCCGCACTGAACACAGGGCCCTCACTGAACACAGAGCTCGCACTGAACACAAGGTCCGTACTGAACACTGGGCCCGCAGTGAACACTGGGCCAACACGGAACACCGAGCCCGCACTGAAAACCGGGCCCGCACTGAACACAGGGCCTAGACTGAGCGCAGGGCCCGCACTGAACACAGGGCCCACACTGAACAAAGGTCCCGCACTGAGCACAGGGCCCGCACTGAACACAGGGCCCGCACTGAACACAGGGCCCGCACTGAAAACAGGGCCCGCACTGAACACAGGGCCCGCAATGAACACAGGGCCCGCATTGAACACAGGGCCAGCGCTGAACACAGGGCCAGCGCTGAACAGAGGGCCCGCACTGAACACAGGGATCGCACTGAACACAGGGCCCGCACTGAACACAGGGCCCGCACTGAACACAGGGCCCGCAGTGAACACAGGGCCCGCAGTGAACACAGGGCCTGCACTGAACCCAGGGCCCGCACTGAACACAGGGCCCGCACTGAACACAAGGCCCTCACCGATAACAGGGCCCTCACTGAACACAGGGCCTAGACTGAACACAGGGCCCGCACTGAACACAGGGCCCGAACTGAACACAGGGCACTCACTGAACACAGGGCACTCACTGAACACAGGGCACTCACTGAACACGGGGCACTCACTGAACACAGGGCCCGCAGTGAACAGAGGGCCCACACTGAACAGAGGGCCCACACTGAACAGAGGGCCCGCACTGAACACAGGGCACTCACGGAACACAGGGCCCGCACTGAGCACAGGGCCCGCACTGAAAACAGGGTCCGCACTGAACACAGGGCCCGCACTGAACACAGGGCCCGCACTGAACACAGAGCCCGCACTGAACACAGGGCCCGCACTGAACACAGGGCCCGCACTGAACACAGAGCCCCCTTTCTCTCCCCCTCTCCCTCCCCTTCTCTCTCTCTCTCTCCCCTCACTCTCTCTCTCCCCTCTCTCTCACTCATTCTCTCTCTAACCCCCCCTCCCACTCTCTCTCTGTCACTCTCTCTCTCTCCCCCTCTCTGTCTCTCCCCCTCTCTCTCTCACCCCCCTTGCTCTCGCTCTCCCTCTCCCTCTATCCCCTGTAAAGTCCGCTCCTCAATAATACACAGACTTCGGGAGAACAGTTTAACAGGTCCTTTACTGAACAAGAGGCAGCTTGAAACTGAAACTACAGAAGCTTGCTAGGGCCATTTATACAAGGGTGGTCACTGCCGGTACTGCAGCCTAAGACCAGTTATTCCCTTAAAGGTACATACACAACAATTCCTCCCCTTTTAGATAAACAGTACATAACATTCATTTAACAACTAAATAATAACTAATTACAATTACAATTTTCTCAGTAATATATACATCAACTGAAATTGTCATTTATAAGTTCAGTCTTTGAGGAGGCTTCCTGATCCGGACTGGATAGCGCCTTTCTCGAGTATCCTGTTCTGGCGGTGGAGTCAATTCTGGCTCATTGTCATTGGTTGGTTCGTCAGCTTCCAATACCCCGGCTTCTGAGGTAGACACAATCTGTACTTCGGGCTCATTACCAGGTACACATGCTTGTGGTACAGGTTTGGCTTGTTCCTGTGACTCTGGAATCTGGTGAGCATGGCATCTCAGGATGCTCTCTCCAACGTCCACTGTGTACATTAGTGGTCCCTGCTGTGTGCATATCGTGCCTGGCTGCCATTTTTCTGTTCGGTAGTCACGGGCCAAGACTGGTTGCCCTATCTTGAAGCTCCTGGTTGGCTTCTCATTTATGTGCTGGAACTGCTTATCCTCAACATCTCGTCTTATGTTTGGTTTGAGCAAATCCAAGCGACATCTTAGTCTCTGGTTGAAAAACAGTACGGCTGGAGTTTGGTTGGTTACTGCATGTGTCGCATTCCGGTAAGCAAACAGGAAGTTATCCACCTTGTGTTACAGTGGTATGTCGTAAAACAAACCTCTCAGCCAATCCATTTGTGGCTGGATGATATGGGGCAGATGTGTAATGTTTCACCCCATTATTCTTCAGGAACCTCTGGAAATCCTCAGACACAAACTGTCGGCCATTGTCGGAACAGATCTGTTCTGGCAAAACATTCCTGGCGAAGATGGTCCTTAGGACTGCAATAGTTTTCTCTGTGGTGGTGGAGGACATTTTAATGACCTCTGGCCATTTCGAATGGGCGTCAACAGCGATTAGAAACATTGAGTCCATAAATGGACCAGCGAAATCAATGTGTACCCGTTGCCATGGAGATGAGGGCTACTCCCATGGATGTAGCGGGGCCTGTGGTGGAGCGTTTTGGACCTTCTGGCATCCTGTGCATCTCTTGGTCATATCCTCGATTTCTTTATCGATTCCCGGCCACCACACAAACGCCCTGGCTAGGCTTTTCATTTTTACCCCTCCCAGATGACCCTCGTGAAGCTCATTGAGCACTCTATCTCTCAACTTGGGTGGAATTACCACTCGGGATCCACACATCAAGGTTCCCCGGCACACTGACAGCTGTTCCCTCCTTGGCGAGAATGCTGGCAACAGTGAGTCGCCATATGCTGGCCATCCCTTCACCGTCAAATCATAGACCCGAGAGAGTGTTGGGTCATTTCGGGTTTCCTTCTCAATACTTGCGTTTGTAACAGGCAAACATTCGACTATGGTCGCATGGAATATCTCCACAGGGTCCACTGCAGCTGCTTCTTCCGCCGTAGGCAACGATAGGCGCGACAGCCCATCAGCATTTCCATGTTGTTTTGTACCTTTGTACTCTATGTCATACTGATGTGCCCCTAGAAAAAGTGACCATCTTTGCAGCCGTTGTGCCGTCATCACCGGAACGCCCTTCTTTGGATTAAAAATTGAGACCAGGGGTTGATGATCAGTCAGCAGGGTGAATTTCTGCCCGTGCAGATAGTGATTGAACGTCTTCACCCCCCACACCAGGCTGAGGGCCTCCCTGTCAATCTGGGCATAGTTACGCTCGGCTGAGGTTAGCGAGCGCGATGCAAAGGCTATTGGCCTCTCTGAACCGTCACGGAATTTGTATGACAGCACCGCTCCAATGCCGTAAGGTGACGCATCACA
The DNA here is from genome assembly GCF_052327205.1 of Somniosus microcephalus. Lineage (NCBI taxonomy): Eukaryota > Metazoa > Chordata > Chondrichthyes > Squaliformes > Somniosidae > Somniosus > Somniosus microcephalus. The sequence goes on along the minus strand of NW_028225180.1, from coordinate 25,108,684 downwards.
TGCCAACCGAATCGGTAGTGTTGGGTTGTAGTGGGCCAATACTTCTTTTGAAGTGATTTGGCATTTACAGTCCTGAAAGGCTTGCTTACACTCATCACTCCATTTCCATGTTACACCAGTTTGAAGGAGGGCATTCAGTGGGTGCAGAATTGTAGATAAATTTGGCAAGAACTTATGGTAATAGTTCACCAACCCGAGGAATGACCTCAGTTGCGACACATTTTCTGGTGCTGGAGCCTTGACTACAGCCTCAATCTTGTCCGGCGACTTATGCATCCCTTCCTCATCAATCATGTGGCCACAATACGAGATTTGTCTCCTGAAGAACTCGCATTTGGGACGGTTGGCTCGTAGCCCATATTCCTGCAACCTCGTGAGCACCTGTTCCAGGTTGGCAAGGTGTTCATTGTCATTTTCGCCCGTAACCAGGATGTCGTCCAAATAACACTGGGTCCCCGGGATCCCCTGCAGGACTTGTTCCATTGCCCTCTGCCATATAGCCGGGGCCGGTGCTACCCCAAATACCAGTCGATTGTACTGGTAAAGGCCTTTGTGAGTGTTTATCGTGAGGTATTTCCTAGATGCTTCTTCCACCTCCATTTGTAGATACGCTTGAGCCAGGTCAATCTTTGTAAAACGTTTCCCTCCAGATAGTGAGGCGAAAACATCTTCTATCCACGGAAGCAGATACTGTACTGTGTGCAGGACTGGGTTCACAGTCACCTTGAAGTCCCCACAGATGCGAACCTTCCTTGGCTCCCCAGGCGTGCTGCTCAATGCTGTCTTCATTACAGGAACGATGGGTGTGGCCCATTCGCTCCAGTCCACCTTAGACAGCACCCCCGAACGCTCCAGACTCTCCAGTTCAGCTTCCACAGCTGGGCGTATCGCGTATGGCCTTGAAAAATTTTGGGGTTGCGTTATCCTCAATCTTTATGGTTGCCTTTACTCCTTTTAGAGTCCCAAGTCCTTGTTGGAACACCTCTTCCGCATTAGATAGAATTTGTGACAGACATCCAGGTGCGACGTCATCATCTTTTTTGTCAGTCACAGTTAGTGCCAGAATGGAATGCCAATCCAATTGTAGTCTTCGGATCCATTCACGTCCCAATAATGGTGGTCCTCCATCTCGTAGTTGTAATGAAATCTGTTTGTCTTGATCCTGTATTCGTTTTGCACTCATGTATATTACCCTCCCCCACTGTGTATAGTTTCACTTCCTCTTTCCCGACTAACCTGGGAGGTTCCAGGTCTTGGCTCTTGGCTCTGCCCCTGACTTCTCTTACATAAACATCCCAGGATCTGTATGACTCATTCCTGAGAACCAGTCGGCGTGTTGAGATGTTAGCTCTGATCTTAGTGATTAAAAGCCAACTTGTTAAAGTCTATAACTTCTAGTTTTGTGGTTATTGAAGACCCATCAGGGCCCATGAAAATACCAGATTGTCGGAAAAGCCCATCTGGTTCACTAATGTCCTTTAGCGAAGGAAATCTGCCGCCCTTACCCGGTCTGGCCGGTATGTTACTCCAGACCCACAGCAATGTGGTTGACTCTTAACTGCCCTCTGAAATGGCCTAGAAAGCCATTCAGTTGTAACAAATGTCTACGAGAAACAATAATGAGAATAAAAATGGACAGACCAAACGGCATCGATCTTGGCACCAGCTTCGGACACGACCAAGGCACAGACAGCCCAGTTGACCCTGCAAAGTCCTGCTCATTATAACACCTGGGGAGTTGTGTCGAAATTGGAAGAGCTGTCCCACAGACTAGTCAAGCAACATCCTGACATACTCACAGAATCAGACCTTTCAGCCAATATCCCAGACTCCTCCATCACCATTCCAGGTTATGTCCTGTCCCACCGGCAGGACAGACCCACCAGAGGTGGCGGTACAGCGGTATACAGTCAGGAAGGAGTGGCCCTGGGAGTCCTCAACAGACTCTGGACCCCATGAAGTCTCATGGCTTCAGGTCAAGCATGGGCAAGGAAACCTCCTGCTGATTACCACCTACCACCCTCCCTCAGCTGATGAATCAATACTCCTCCATGTTGAACACCACTTGGAAGAAGCACTGAGGGTAGCAAGGGCACAGAATGTCCTCTGGGTTGGGGACTTCAATGTCCATCACCAAGAGTGGCTCGGTATCACCACACTGAGTGAGCTGGCAGAGTCCTGAAGGATATAGCTGCCAGTCTGGGCCTGCGACAGGTGGTGAGAGAACCAGCACGAGGGAAAAACCTACTTGATCTCGTCCTCACCAATCTACCTGTCGCAGATGCATCTGTCCATAAGAACATAAGAACATAAGAAATAGGAGCAGGAGTAGGCCAATTGGCCCCTCGAGCCTGCTCCGCCATTCAATAAGATCATGGCTGATCTGATCCTAACCGCCAATCCACTATGACAGGACTATCTCCTGAATCTAACAGCATTAGACACACGAAAACAGGAGCAGGGTCAGGCTACACGGCCCCTGGGCCCGCTCCGCTACCCACAGGGCCATGACCTATCCGAACCTAGACTCATGTCCAAATTCCTGCCCGCTCCCCGTAACCCTTAATTCCCTTTTCTACTAGGAAACTGTATATTTCTGTTTTAAATTTATGTAATAATGTAGCTTCGACAGCTTTTTGGGGCAGCATATTCCATGGACCTACCACCCTCTGAGGGAAGTAGTTCCTCCTCATCTCAGTTTTGAAAGAGCAGCCCCTTACATGACAGCATTGGTAGCAGTGACCACCGCACAGTCATTGTGGAGACCAAGTCCCATCTTCACACTGAGGACACCCTCCATCGTGTTGTGTAGCACTACCACCGTGCTAAATGGGATAGATTCAGAACAGATCTAGCAGCTAAAAACTGGGCATCCATGAGGCGCTGTGGGCCATCAGCAGCAGCAGAATTGTATTCCACCACAATCTGTAAACTCATGGCCCGGCGTATCCCTCACTCTACCGTTACCATCAAGCCAGGGGACCAACCCTGGTTCAATAACGAGTGTAGACGAGCGTGCCAGGAGCAGCACCAGGCGTACCTAAAAATGAGATGCCAACCTGGGGAAGCTGCAACACAGAACTACATGCATGCTAAAAAGTGGAAGCAGCATGCTATAGACATGGCTAAGCAATCCCACAATCAACGGATCAGATCAAAGCTCTGCAGTCCTGCCACATCTAGTCGTGAATGGTGGTGGACCATTAAACAACTAAGGGGAGGAGGAGACACCATGAATATCCCTGATGCGCTATCAATTACTCATAAAAGACTGAGAGTTAGAAGAGTAACTAAAGGCTTTTATTAACAACAGAATGGAGGTCTGCCTCGCGTGGTCGACCGGTCCAGGGTACAAAGGGCTGGGGAGCAGTCACCTTTATACTAGGACCTGTGGGAGGAGTCAGCCGAGGCATGTCCAGGCATGTACACAGTGGAATACAAACAGGACAAACAGGAATACAAACAGTGGTTTACCACATTCACCCATTGTTTAAAATTGAGTCCGGCGGGGTGAAGTGTATTAAAAGTTAGTGTATTGGAGTCTCTCCGGAGGTCTTGTCTGCCGCTGTGATCGGCGTGGCGACGGCAGGGGTAGTGAAGCTTCCGGCGTCGAGTCCAGCGTAGGCTGTGGCACAGGCGTGTCGTCCTCGTAGATGTCGAGCGGGTCGCGGGGCCCAGGCCTGCCGTCTGCTGGGGCTGGATATCGGATCGTGGGGGGGGGTGGTAGTGGGTAGTGGGTTACTGCGGCACCCGAGGGTGCAAGGTCTCTTATGGAGACTGTGTCCTCCCGCCCGTCCGGGTATGCGATGTAAGCATACTGGGGGTTGGCGTGGAGGAGGTCGACCCTCTCGACCAGGGGGTCCGTTTTATGGGTCCTCACGTGTCTTCTCAGTAGGACCGGCCCTGGGGACGTCAGCCATGGCGGTAGCGATGTCCCCGATGTGGACTTCCTTGGGAAGACAAACATTTTCTCATGAGGGGTGGCGTTAGTGGCAGTGCAGAGCAGTGACCGAATAGAGTGGAGCGCATCGGGGAGCACATCCTGCCAGCGGGAGGTTGGAAGGCCCCTAGACTTTAAGGCTAGCAGGACGGCCTTCCAAACTGTCGCATTTTCTCTTTCCACCTGTCCGTTCCCCCGGGGGTTGTAACTGGTGGTCCTGCTTGTGGCAATACCCCTAGTTAGCAGGTACTGACGGAGTTCGTCGCTCATAAACGATGAGCCCCGGTCGCTATGGATATAGCTGGGGAAGCCGAACAGGGTGAAGAGGTTGTTCAGACATTTAATGACCGTGGCACTGGTCATGTCCGGGCAGGGGAAGGCGAACGGGAAACGGGAGTACTCATCAATAATTAGAGGAAGTACACATTGCGGTCGGAGGAGGGGAGAGGCCCTTTAAAATCGACGCTCAGGCGCTCGAAGGGGCGAGTGGCTTTTATCTGGTGGGCCCTGTCTGGTCTATAAAAGTGCGGTTTGCACGCAGCGCAGACTTGGCAGTTCCTGGTCATGGTCCTGACCTCCTCAATAGAGTAAGGCAGGTTGCGGGCCTTGATGAAGTGGAAGAACCTGGTGACCCCCGGGTGGCAGAGGTAATTGTGGAGGGCCCGCAGTCTATCGATCTGCGCGCTGGCGCAGGTGCCACGCGATAGCGCATCCGGGGGTTCATTTAGCTTCCCGGGCCGGTACAAGATCTCGTAGTTGTAGGTGGAAAGTTCGATTCTCCACCTCAAGATCTTGTCATTTTTGATTTTGCCCCTCTGCTTGTTGTTAAACATAAAAGCAACTGAACGCTGGTCAGTGAGCAGGGTAAATCGTTTTCCGGCCAGGTAGTGCCTCCAATGACGCACAGCCTCCACAATCGCCTGGGCCTCCTTCTCAACAGCGGAGTGTCTGGTCTCCGGGCCTTGGAGGGTTCGTGAAAAGAAGGCCACGGGTCTCCCCGCCTGATTGAGGGTAGCGGCCAGGGCAAAGTCAGACGCGTCGCTTTCCACCTGGAAGGGGATGGATTCGTCCACTGCGTGCATGGTGGCTTTGGCAATGTCCTCCTTGATACGGTGGAAGGCTAAGCGGGCCTCTGCCGTCAAGGGAAAAGAGGTGGACTTGATCAGCGGACGGGCTTTGTCCGCATAGTAGGGGACCCACTGGGCGTAATAGGAGAAAAACCCTAGGCACCTCTTCAGGGCCTTGAGGCAGTGGGGCAGTGGAAGTTCCATAAGGGGACGCATCCGGTCGGGGTCGGGGCCGATGACTCCGTGTTCCACAACACAGCCAAGGATGGCGAGGTGGTTTGTGCGGAATATGCACTTCTCCTTGTTATATGTCAGGTTTAGGAGTTGGGCGGTGCGGAGGAATTTTTCGAGGTTTGCGTCATGGTCCTGCAAGTCACGGCCGCAGATGGTCACATTGTCCAGATATGGGAAAGTGGCCTGCAACGCATTTTGATCTACCATCCGGTCCATCTCCCTTTGGAAGACGGAGACCCCGTTGGTGACGCCAAAGGGAACCCTAAGGAAGTGATAGAGGCGGCCGTTTGCCTCAAAGGCAGTGTACTGGCGGTCCTCAGGGCGGATGGGGAGCTGGTGGTACGCTGATTTCAGGTCAATGGTCGAGAAGACGCGGTACTGCGCGATCTGGTTGACCATATCAGCTATACGGGGGAGTGGGTAGGCGTCCAGCAGGGTGTAGCGATTTATTGTCTGGCTGTAGTCGATGACCAGGCGCTGCTTCTCGCCGGTCTTAACGACCACAACCTGGGCTCGCCAGGGGCTGGTGCTGCCCTCAATAATCCCTTCTTTCAGGAGCCGCTCCACTTCGGTTTTAATGAAAACCCTGTCCCCGGCACTGTATCGCCTGCTCTTTGTGGCGATGGGCTTACAGTCGGGGGTGAGGTTAGCAAACAGTGGGGGGGGGGGACTCTGAGTGTGGAGAGGTTGCACCTGGTGCGCGGCGGGCAGTTTGGAAGCTGCTGGCAGCGGACTGTGAGTGGGGGTAGGGGTCCACCGTACGCCATCGTAACACTTTTAAGGTGGCACTGAAAATCTAACTCCAGCAGGACGGCAGCGCAGAGGTCAGGCAGGACCAGAAGTTTAAAATGATCGTACACGGTCCCGTCTACTACGAGTGACACCACGCAATAGCCGCCGATGTCTGCCGACTGGGACTCAGAGGCCATAGAAATCCGCTGTTGCGCAGGCAGGACTGGGAGAGAGCAACGCCACACCGTGTCGGGGTGGATGAAGCTCTCCGTGCTCCCAGAGTCAAAAAGGCAGATTGTATCATGGCCATTTACCTTAATGTCCATTGTGGAACTGGCCAGTTGGTGCGGTCTCGCTTGGTCCAGTGTAACGGATGCCAGCGTAGGGGTCGGTGTGTCGCTGCGGGTATCAGATGAGGCGGTGTCGGGGGCCTGCTGCGTCCCGGCTGTCGTCCAAGATGGCGGCGTCCATGATCCCCATGTGGCTGGAGGCGTCCAAAATGGCTGCTGTACCGGTGATTCCCACATGGCCGGGGAGGTCCAAGATGGCGGCCCGCATGAGATCGTGTTTTTCGCCGGGCAGCGCGCTCTGGGGTGTTTTGCCTGGCCACAGAAGTAGCATTTCTGGCCTTGGGGCACTGCTGTCTGGCGTTGGGACACTGCTGTGGTAGTTGGGCCATTGTTGGGGTGTGGCTGGGGTGGCACGGCGCTATGAGGCGGTCCTACCGTGTCCCAGGCTGTCATTCCCCGCGGCGTCCACGGTGCAGAGGAGTAGGCATCCATGCCCTGGTAGGCTGCATCCAACGATAGTGCGAGTTCCAGAGGCCTTGTTGAGGTCGAGGTTACTCTGCTTCAACAGTCGCTGTCGGGTGTAATTGGATCTGTGGCCCGCTACAAAAGCGTCCCGGATAAGTTCCTCTGTGTACACGGCGGCCTTTACATCCTTACAACCACAGGCCCGGCCAAGCACAGACAGTGCCTGAAGGTATTCCACGGTCGATTCCCCAGGTTGTTGTTTACGACTCCCCAGGAGGTGCCTGGCGTACACTTCGTTCACTGGGCGCGTGTACTGGTCCTTGAGGAGCTTGATAGCGTCCGCGTACGAGGTCGCGTCTTGGATGACCGAGTACACTCGGTGGTTCACTTTGGAGGTCAGGACATCCAGTTTGTCCTCGTCCGATTTGATTGCTTCGGAGGCGGTCAGGAATTTTTCGAAACACTTAAGCCAGTGAGTAAACTTGGTGGATGAGTCCGCCTCCCGATGATCTAAGTCCAGGCATGCTGGTGTGAGGATCTTCTCCATTATAAAAATGTTGTTAATAAAATTGATGCGCTATCAATTACTCATAAAAGACTGAGAGTTAGAAGAGTAACTAAAGGCTTTTATTAACAACAGAATGGAGGTCTGCCTCGCGTGGTCGACCGGTCCAGGGTACAAAGGGCTGGGGAGCAGTCACCTTTATACTAGGACCCGTGGAATACAAACAGGATAAACAGGAATACAAACAGTGGTTTACCACAATCCCCATCCTCAATGATGGTGGAGCCCAGCACGTGAGTGCAAAAGACAAGGCTGAAGCGTTTGCAACCAACTTCAGCCAGAAGTGCCAAGATGATGATCCATATCAGCCGACTCCTGAAGTCCCCACCATCACAGAAGCCAGTCTTCAGCCAATTCAATTCACTCCACGTGATATCAAGAAACGGCTGAGCGCACTGGATACAGAAAAGGCTATGGGCCCCGACAACATCCCGGCTATCGTGCTGAAGACTTGTGCTCCAGAACTAGCCGCGCCTCTAGCCAAGCTGTTCCAGTACAGGTACAACACTGGCATCTATCCGACAATGTGGAAAACTGCCCAGGTATGTCCTGTCCACAAAAAGCAGGACAAATCCTACCTGGCCAATTACTGCCCCATCAGTCTACTCTCAATCATCAGCAAAGTGATGGAAGGTGTCATCAATAGTGTTATCAAGCGGCACTTACTCACCAATAACATGCTCACTGATGCCCAGTTTGGTTTATGCCAGGATCACTCGGCTGCAGACCTCATTGCAGCCTTGGTCCAAACATGGCCAAAAGAGCTGAATTCCAGAGGTGAGGTGAGAGTGACTGCCCTTGACATCAAGGCAGAATTTAACCGAGTGTGGCATCAAGGAGACGTGTAAGTCAATGGGATTCAGGGGAAAAACTCTCCACTGGCTGGAGTCACACCTAGCACAAAGGAAGATGGTTGTGGTTGTTGGAGGCCAATCATCTCAGCCCCAGGACATCGCTGCAGGAGTTCCTCAGGGCAGTATCCTAGGCCCAAACATCTTTACTTGCTTCATCAATGACCGTCCTCCATCCTAAGATCAGAAATGGGGATGCTGGCTGATGATTGCACAGTGTTCAGTTCCATTCACAACTCCACAGATAATGAAGCAGTCCATGCCCACATGCAGCAAGACCTGGGTGACGTTCAGGCTTGGGCTGATAAGTGGCAAGTTACATTCGCATCACACAAGTGCCAGTCAAGAACTATCTCCAACAAGCGAGAGTCTAAACACCGCCCCATGACATTCAACGGCATTACCATCATTGAATCCCCCACCAGCAACATCCTGGGGGTCACCATTAATCAGAAACTGAACTGGACCAGCCACATTAATACTGTGGCAACAAGAGCAGGTCAGAGGCTGGGTGTTCTGTGGCGAGTGTCTCACCTCCTGACTCCCCAAAGCCTTTCCACCATCTACAAGGCACAAGTAAGGAGTGTGATGGAATACTCTCCACTTGCCTGGATGAGTGCAGCTCCAACAACACTGAAAAAGCTCAACACCATCCAGGACAAAGCAGCCCGCTTGATTGGCACCTCATCCACCACCTTAAACATTCACTCCCTCCACCACCGGCGCACCGTGGCTGCAGTGTGTACCGTCTACAAGATGCACTGCAGCAACTCGCCAAGGCTTCTTCAGCAGCACCTCCCAAACCCGCAAACTCTTCCACCTAGAAGGACAAGGGCAGCAGACACATGGGAACACCACCACCTCCAAGTTCCCCTCCAAGTCACACACCATCCTGACTTGGAAATATATCATTGATCCTTCATCGTCGCTGGGTCAAAATCCTGGAACTCCCTCCCTAACAGCACTGTGGGAGTACCTTCACCACACGGACTGCAGTGGTTCAAGAAGGTGGCTCACCACCACCTTCTCAAGGGCAATTAGTGATCAAACATTCCCAGGGCAGGTACAGCACGGGTTAGATACAGAGTAAAGCTCCCTCTACACTGTCCCATCAAATACTCCCAGGGCAGGTACAGCACGGGTTAGATACAGAGTAAATCTCCCTCTACACTGTCCCTGCAAACACTCCCAGGGCAGGTACAGCATGGGTTAGATACAGAGTAAAGCTCCCTCTACACTGTCCCATCAAACACTCCCAGGGCAGGTACAGCACGGGTTAGATACAGAGTGAAGCTCCCCCTACACTGTCCCATCAAACACTCCCAGGGCTGGTACAGCATGGGTTAGATACAGAGTAAAGCTCCCTCTACACTGTCCCATCAAACACTCCCAGGGCAGGTACAGCACGGGTTAGATACAGAGTAAAGCTCCCTCTACACTGTCCCATCAAACACTCCCAGGGCAGGTACAGCACGGGTTGGATACAGAGTAAAGCTCCCTCTACACCGTCCCATCAAACACTCCCAGGACAGGTACAGCATGGGTTAGATACAGAGTAAAGCTCCCTCTACAGCGTCCCATCAAACACTCCCAGGGCAGGTACAGCACGGGTTAGATACAGAGTAAAGCGCCCTCTACACTGTCCCATCAAACACTCCCAGGGCAGGTACAGCACGGGTTAGATACAGAGTAAAGCTCCCTCTACACTGTCCCTTCAAACACTCCCGGGGCAGGTACAGCACGGGTTAGATACAGAGTAAAGCTCCCTCTACACCGTCCCATCAAACACTCCAAGGGCAGGTACAGCACTGGTTAGATACAGAGTAAAGCACCCTCTACTCTGTCCCATCAAACACTCCCAGGGCAGGTACAGCACGGGTTAGATAAAGAGTAAAGCTCCCTCTACACCGTCCCATCAAACACTCCCAGGGCAGGTACAGCATGGGTTAGATACAGAGTAAAGCTCCCTCTACACTGTCCCATCAAACACTACCAGGGCAGGTACAGCACGGGGTTAGATACAGAGTAAAGCTCCCTCTACACTGTCCCATCAAACACTCCCAGGGCAGGTACAGCACGGGGTTAGATACAGAGTAAAGCTCCCTCTACACCGTCCCATCAAACACTCCCAGGGCAGGTACAGCACGGGTTAGATACAGAGTAAAGCGCCCTCTACACTGTCCCATCAAACACTCCCAGGGCAGGTACAGCACGGGGTTTGATTCATAAGAACATAAGTACATAAGAAATAGGAGCAGGAGCGGGCCATTTGGCCCCTCGTTCTGCTGCACCATTCAATAAGATCATTGCTGATCTTCTACATCATCTCCACTTTCCTGAGCTATCCCCATATCCCTTGATTCCCTTAATATTAAAAAATCTATCGATCTCTGTCTTGAATATACTCAATGACTGATCCTCCACAGCCCTCTGGGGTAGAGAATTCCAAAGATTCACCTCCCTCAGTGAAGAAATTTCTCCTCACCTCAGTCCTAAATGGCCGACCCCTTATTCTGAGACTGTGACCCCTGGTTCTAGACTCCCCAGCCAGGAGACACATCCTCCCTGCATCTACCCTGTTAGGCCCTGTAAGAATTTTGTATATTTCAATGAGATCACCTCTCATTCTTCTAAACTCTAGAGAATATAGGCCTAGTCTACTCAACCTCTCCCCATAGGACAATCCCCCCATCCCAGGAACCAGTCTGGTGAACCTTCGCTGCACTCCCTCTATGGTAAGTATATCCTTCCTTAGGTAAGGAGACCAAAACTGTCCACAATACTCCAGGTGTGGTCTCACCAGGGCCCTATATAATAGCAGTAAGATGTCTTTACTCTTATACTCAAATTCTCTTGTAATAAAGGCCAACATACCATTTGCTTTCCTAATTGCTTGCTGTACCTGCATGTTAACTTTCAGTGATTCGTGTACAAGGACACCCAGGTCCCTCCGAACCCCAACATTTCCCAATCTCTCACCATTTAAAAATACACTGCTTTTCTATTTTTCCTACCAAAGTGGATAACTTCACATTTCTCCACATTATATTCCATTTGCCATGTTCTTGTCCACTCACTTAGCCTGTCTATATCCCCTTGAAGCCTCCATGCATCTTCCTCACAACTTACATTCCCACCCAGCTTTGTATCTTCAGCAAACTTGGAGATATTACATTTGGTCCCCTCATCCAAATCATTGATGTAGATTGTGAAAAGCTGAGGCCCGAACACTGATCCCTGCGGTGCCCCACTAGTTACAGCCTGCCAACCCGAAAATGACCCGTTTATTCCTACTCTCTGTTTTCTGTCCGTTAACCAATCCTCAGTCCATGCTAATATATTTCCCCCAATCCCATGAGCCCTAATTTTGTTTAATAACTTCTTGTATGGCACCTTATCGAATGCCTTCTGAAAATCCAAATACACCACATCCACTGGTTAACCCTTATCTATTCTGCTACTTACAACCTCAGGAAACTCTAACGGATTTGTCAAACACGATTTCCCTTTCATAAATCCATGCTGACTCTGCCCAATCCTATTATTATTTTCTAAGTGCCCCGTTACCACGTCCTTAATAATAGATTCGAGCAATTTCCCTACTATTGCTTTGCGGAACACCTCCGTTCAGTCCGTCAGGGTGACCCTGAGCTTCCGGTCGCCTGTCACTTTAATTCACCACTCCATTCCCACTCGGACCTCACCGCCCTCCAACTCTTGTATTGTTCCACGGAAGCTCAGCGTAAACTCGAGGAACAGCACCTCATCTTCCGATTAGGCACTTTACAGCCTTCCGGACTCAATATCGAGTTCAACAATTTCAGATCATAACCTCGGCCCCCATTACATTTTTACTTATATTTTTATCCACACCTTTGTTTTGGTTTCCCCCCCCCGCCGCCGGCCCCCCGCACTTTCCTTTTTTTTCTCTCTCCCACATGGCAGCTGTCTCCCATTGTGCCAGCACATTTCACACCTAATCTCGAGTCGTCTTTTGTCTCCACGAGTCCTATCACCACCTTGTCTCGTTTTGAATACCTCTTAATGTCTCTTCCCTTCTCTTTTGTTCTCTCCCAGCCTGGCCTCTCAATCTATTTCATTCCCTGTGCCTTTCCAGTCTTGACAAAGAGTTTGACTCGAAACGTTGACTCTATTTCCTCTCCACAGATGTTCCCTGGCCTACTGAGTTTTTCCAGCATTTTCTGTTGTTACTTCGGATTTCCAGCATCCGCAGTATTTTGCTACCCCCTGCTATTGATGTCAGGCTAACTGGTCTGTAGTTCCCGGTTTTCTCTCTCCCTCCTTTCTTAAAGAATAGGGTTACATTTGCTACCTTCCAATCCACAGAAACTGGTCCAGAATCTGTGGACTTTTGGAAAATGACAACCAATGCATCCACTATCTCTATAGTCAACTCTTTCAAAACCCTAGGATGTAGGCCATCAGGTCCAGGGGATTTATTGGCTTTAAGTCCCATTAATCTCTCCAGTACTTTTTTATACAAATACAAATTTCTTTCAGTTAGCGTTTTAGGTCGATGACCCTTCGTCAGAGCTGGAAAAAGTTGGAGATGGAGCAGGTTTTTAAGCAAGTGTACGGGCAGGGAAAGGGGGAGGGGAGGAAAGAACAAAAGGCAAGGTCTGTGATAGGGCGGAAGGCAGGAGAGATGTTGAGTCCGGCAGGCTGTAAAGTGCCCAATCGAAAGATGAGGTGCTGTTCCTCGAGCTTACGTTGAGCTTCATTGGAACAGTGCAATAGCCCGAGGACAGAGAGATCAGAGTGGGAGTGGAACGGTGAATTAAAGTGACAGGCGATCGGAAGCTCGGGGTCACCTGTACGGACTGAATGGAGGTGTTCCGCAAAGTGGTCACCCAATCTGCGTTTGGTCTCCCCAATGTAGAGGAGCCCGCATCGTGAGCAGTGAATACAGTACACTAGATTGTGAGAAGTACAAGTAAATCGCTGTTTCACCTGGAAGGGGTGTTTGGGGCCCTGGACAGTGGGAAGGGGGGATGTAAAAGGGCAGGTGTTGCATCTCCTGTGCTTGCATGGGAAGGTGCTGAATGAAGGCGAAGGGGTGCTGGGGGTGATAGAGGAGTGGACCAGGGTGTCGCGGAGAGAGCGTTGCCTTTGGAATGCTGAACGGGGAAATGAGGGGAAGATGTGTTTGGTAGTGGGATCACGCTGGAGGTGGAGGAAATGGTGGAGGATGATCCGTTGAAAGTGAAGGCTGGTGAGGTGAAAGGTAAGGACAAGGGGAACCCTATCATGGGAGATTAATATTGAATTAATATTGAACGTACCAAATGAAGTACAAAGACTGTTTAAAATTAATATTGTTTAAAAGTAATATTGTATGTACCCAACAAATGTCAAATCGATTGACACCTACAGAATGTTTGAAAATGTACGTTTTTGATATGTAAGCTTTGGCAATATGGATCTCTGTAAACTTTCATGCCAATAAAGCATTTGAATTGAATTGAATTGAATTGATAAAGGTGAGACTGAGTACAGTGATACAGAGAGACACCAACAGAGGGAGTTAGATAAAGGTGAGACTGAGCACTGTGATACAGAGAGACACCAGCAGAGGGTGATAGATAAAGGTGAGACTGAGTACAGTGATACAGAGAGACACCAGCAGAGGGTGATAGATAAAGGTGAGACTGAGCACTGTGATACAGAGAGACGCCAGCAGAGGGAAATAGATAAAGGTGAGACTGAGCACTGTGATACAGAGAGGCACCAGCAGAGGGAGATAGATAAAGGTGAGACTGAGTACTGTGATACAGAGAGACACCAGCAGAGGGAGATAGATAAAGGTGAGACTGAGTACTGTGATACAGAGAGACACCAGCAGAGGGAGATAGATAAAGGTGAGACTGAGTACTGTGATACAGAGAGACACCAGCAAAGGGAGTTAGATAAAGGTGAGACTGAGTACTGTGATACAGAGAGACACCAGCAGAGCGAGATAGATAAAGGTGAGACTGAGTACAGTGATACAGAGAGGCACCAGCAGAGGGAGATAGATAAAGGTGAGACTGAGTACTGTGATACAGAGAGACACCAGCAGAGGGAGTTAGATAAAGGTGAGACTGAGTACTGTGATACAGAGAGACACCAGCAGAGTGAGATAGATAAAGGTGAGACTGAGTACAGTGATACAGAGAGACACCAGCAGAGGGAGTTGGATAAAGGTGAGACTGAGTACTGTGATACAGAGAGACACCAGCAGAGGGAGTTAGATAAAGGTGAGACTGAGCACAGTGATACAGAGAGACACCAGCAGAGGGAGTTAGATAAAGGTGAGACTGAGTACAGTGATACAGAGAGACACCAGCAGAGGGTGATATATAAAGGTGAGACTGAGTACTGTGATACAGAGAGACACCAGCAGAGGGAGTTAGATAAAGATGCGACTGAGCACTGTGATACAGAGAGACACCAGCAGAGGGAGTTAGATAAAGGTGAGACTGAGTCTTCTTCTGAGGCAGTCCCTCGGAACCGAGGATGACTTGCTTCCACATTAAAAATGAGTTCTCAGGTGACTGATGAGTCCAATGTGGGACCTACAGTCTCTGTCACAGGTGGGGCAGGCGGTGGTTGAAGGGGTGGGTGGGGTGCTTGGGTTGACGTGCGCTCCTTGCGCTGCCTGCGCTTGGCTTCCGCTTGCTCCCGGCGAATAGACTCGAGGTATTCGGCACCTTCCCGGATGCCTCTCCCCCGCTTTGTGCGGTCTTGGGCCAGGGATTCCCAGGTATCAGTGGGGATGTTACACTTTTTCCAAAGAGGCTTTGAGGCTGTCCTTGAAGCGTTTCCTCTGCCCACCTGGGGCTCTCTTGCCGTGTCGGAGCTCCGAGTAGAGTGTTTGTTTTGGGAGTCTTGTATCGGGCATGCGGACAATGTGACCCGTCCATCGGAGCTGATTGTGCGTGGTCAAAGCTTCGATGTTGGGGATGTTGGCCTGAGCAAGAACACTGACGTTGGTGCGTCTATCCTGTCAATGGATTTGCAGGATCTTGCGGAGGCAGCATTGGTGGTACCTCTCCAGTGCTTTGAGGTGCCTGCTGTACATGGGCCATGTCTCTGAGGCATACAGGAAGGCGGGTTTCACTACTGCTCTGTAGACCATGAGCTTAGTGCCGGGTTTGAGGTCCTGGTCTTCAAACACTCTCTTCCTCAGGCGCCCGAAGGCTGCACTGGCACACTGAAGGCGGTGTTGGACTTTGTCATCGACGTCTGCCCTTGTTGACAGTAGGCTCCCGAGGTATGGAAAGTGGTCCACGTTGCCCAAGGCCTTGTCGTGGACAATGTGCGTGATTCTTTAGCGCAGTCAAGACCATCTACGGCCCAAGCACCCAAGGCCCTACCCCACTGCGGGCCAAGGATGGAGAGGTGCACATCAAGGACAGAGAGGCAGTCAGTGCCCGCTGGAAGGAGCACTTCTAAGATCTCCTTAACCGAGACTCTGTCTTGGATGCGAGTGTCCTCAGCTCCATCCCACAGCATGCTATCCGCCACCATCTCAGCACAACCCCAGCCCGGCATGAGGTTGAAAAGGCCATCCGACAACTGAAGAACAGCAAGGCCTCAGGAGCAAATGGAATCCCCGCCGAGGCACTAAAGCATGGCGGAGAAGCACTACTGGCGCGAATTCATGAACGAATTTCTCTTATCTGGAAGGAGGGGAGCATGCCAGGGGATCTCAGAGACGCCGTAATTGAGACTGAGTACAGTGAAAGAGAGAGACACCAGCAGAGGGAGAGAGATAAAGGTGACCCACCTTGTATCCCCCAGACTGACCTACCTGTGTTCACTGCGGGATTTGTGTTCAGTGCGGGCCCTGTGTTCAGTGCGGGACCTGTGTTCAGTGCGGTCCCTGTGTTCAGTGCGGGCCCTGTGTTCAGTGCGGGCCCTGTGTTCAATCACGGCCCTGTGTTCAGCGTGGGCCCTGTGTTCAGTCTAGGCCCTGTGTTCAGTGTGGGCCCTGTATTCAATCTGGGCCCTGTGTTCAGTCTGGGCCTTGTGTTCAGTGTGGGCCCTGTGTTCAGTGCGGCCCTGTGTTCAGTGTGGGCCCGGTGTTTAGTGTGGGCCCGGTGTTCAGTGTGGTTCCTGTGTCCATTGCGGGCCCTGTGTTCAGTGGGGGCCCTGTGTTCAGTGGGGGCCCTGTGTTCAGTGCGGCCCTGTGTTCAGTGCAGGCCCTGTGTTCAGTGCGGGCCCTGTGTTCAGTGTGGGCCCGGTGTTCAGTGTGGGTCCTGTGTCCATTGCGGGCCCTGTGTTCAGTGGGGACCCTGTGTTCAGTGGGGGCCCTGTGTTCAGTGCGGGCCCACATGTGTTCAGTGGGGGCCCTGTGTTCAGTGGGGGCCCTGTGTTCAGTGTGGGCCCTGTGCTCAGTGTGGGCCCTGTGTTCAGTGCGGTCCCTGTGTTCACTGCGTGCCATGTGTTCAGTGTGGGACCTGTGTTCAGTGCGGACCCTGTGTTCAGTCTAGGCCCTGTGTTCAGTGCGGGCCCTGTGTTCAGTGTGGGCCCGGTGTTCAGTCTGGGCCTTGTGATCAGTGTGGGCCCTGTGTTCAGTGCGGGCCCTATGTTCAGTGCAGGCCCTGTGTTCAGTCACGGCCCTGTGTTCAGCGTGGGCCCTGTGTTCAGTCTAGGTCCTGTGTTCAGTGTGGGCCCTGTTTTCAATCTGGGCCCTGTGTTCAATCTGGGCCTTGTGTTCAGTGTGGGCCCTGTGTTCAGTGCGGCCCTGTGAATTTTGACCCACAGGACCCACACTGAACACCGGGCCCACACTGAACACAGGGCCCGCACTGAACACAGGGCCTGCACTGAACACAGGACCCACACCGAACAAAGGGCCCACACTGAACACAGGGCCTGCACCGAAAACAGGGCCTGCACTGAACACAGGACCCACACTGAACAAAGGGCCCACACTGAACACAGGGCCTGCACTGAAGACAGGACCCACACTGAACACCGGGCCCGCACTGAACACAGGGCCTGCACTGAACACAGGGCCGCACTGAACACAGGGCCCACATTGAATTTTGAAAAACAGCTAATTATCCCTGAACATCACCTGTGCTTTCTTGATTGTCAGAAAATGTAAACATTCAAATTATTGACTTCTCTGAGGTACAGGGATAGAGATACAGAAAGAGAGAAAGAATAAGAGAGACAGAGTGAGAGAGAGAGAGGCAGAGAGAGAGAGAGGCAGAAAGAGGCAGAGAGAGAGAAAGAGAGAGAGAGTGAGTGAGAGAGACAGAGAGAGAGAGAGAGAGAGACAGACAGAGAGAGAGAGAGACAGAAAGAGGCAGAGAGAGAGAAAGAGAGAGACAGAGTGAGTGAGAGAGGCAGAGAGAGAAGCAAAGAGAGACAGACAGAGGGACAGATATAGATAGAGCGAGAGAGATAGAGAGAGAGTGTGTGAGAGAGAGCGAGAGAGACACACAGAGAGACAGAGGGAGGGAAAGAGTCAGAAATTCAAGGCCCAGGAGCATTTCCCCAGCGGGGACTCTCTACGAACTATCTGACTGTGCGCTCTGTTTTAATGTGTCGATTCACCCAGAATCCAAACTATTCATTCCAAATTGATATTGTCGTCTAATGCGCTCGGAGAAAAACTGCAACTCGATTTATACGGCGCCATTAACGTAGTGAATCGTCCCAAGGCGCTTCACAGGAGTGTTTATCGGCCACAGACTGACACCGAGACATATAAGCAGATATTGGGACAGGTGATCAAAGAGGAGGGTTTTAAAGAGCGTCTTAATGGAGGAGAGAGAGGGAGAGAGGACTAGAGAGAGAATTCCAGAGCTCAGGGTCGAGGCAGTGATGGAGGAGTGAGGAGAGCTGGAGGAGGGAGGGCAGGAGGAGGGAGAACTGGAGGAGGGAGGGGAGGGCTGTAGGATGGAGGGTTTGGAGGAACGAGGGAGGAGGCACACTGGAGGAGGGAGGGGAGGAGGGCTGCGGTCGGGGGAGATTGCAGAGAAATGCGGGTCTGGGCGGTTAGTTGGATATGTGCAGAGTTTCACAGAGAGGGGTGTTGGAGGGTTGGAGGAGGGACGGTTGGAGGGGGACGGAGTGGAGGAGGAGATTGCAGAGTTCCGCTGGTCTAGGCCGTGACTGAGTGTTGGATTACGTTCAGTGTTGATCGGAGTTGGTGGTGGAGGAGGAGGGGAGGTGGAGGGAGGGGGACCAGGGCTGCAGAGGGGAGGGGATTACACAGATAGGCGGGTCTGGCTGGAGAGTTGGATGTGTTCAGTGTTGTGCGGAGGGGAGGGAGAGAGGGGGAGGAGGAGGGGAATGTGGAGATCCATGGGTCTGGGCAGAGAGTTGGATGTGTTCAGAGTTCCAAAGTTTGCACCAGGATCTTGAGCTCGTGGCTCCAGGTTTCGAAGCAGAATGCAACATGGATCTGGGACAGGTTGGACCTCTGCATGTCCTTCCCCTCAGGACCGTCCTTCAGGTAGCCGTCTACTCGGTAACAGTGTTTCTCCTGTCCAGGTAGGTAAAGAATCAAGAGTTGACAGAGGGCCCACACTGAACACTGGGCTCGCCCTGAACACAGGGCCCGAACTGAACACAGGGCCCGCACTGAACACAGGGCCCACACTTGTTATGTATTGTGTGTTCTCCTCCCACCTGTGGTGGAGCTGTCACAGCAGATAAATGGTTGGGTGTTCTCTTGATTAAGTTTAGCTCTCTTTGTTCGGAACTCTCCAGAACTTCCCTTTCCCTTCGAATAAAGCACTTCATGTTTGGATCTCTTGAGTTCTGAGTTCTAATTGTGTCTAGGTAAAAAGGTACCGACACAACAAAGTGGCGACGAGGATTGGATGAATCTGCGTTTGTTACGGGTGCAGTGAGTAAAGAGAAATTTAAATTTGAAACGTGAGATGGCTACTATATTAGGAAACATCGGTGATTTTGATGAAAAGGTGGAGCAATGGAGCACTTATAAGGAACGTTTTGACTATTTTGTCTTGGCGAATGCGGTGGCAAACGAAAAGGTCGTGCCTATCTTTTTGAGTGTAATGGGGCCGAAGACATTCAATTTACTTCGCAGCCTTGTGCAGCCAGATAAGCCAGGAGCTAAAACATATAAGCAACTAGTGGAAATTCTTGGAGCACATTTTTCACCAAAACCTCTGGTTATTGCTGAGAGATTTAGATTTCACAAATGGAATCAAGAGGAGGGGGAATCAGTGACGATGTTTATTGCTGCTTTAAAAAGGTTGTCGGAACACTGCCAGTTCAAGGAGGTGCTGAATGATACCATTAGAGACAGACTTGTGTGTGGTCTGCAAAGTGCAGCCACACAGTAGTGCCTTCTTACTGAGGACAACCTTATTCTTGAAAAGGCCATTGAAGTTAGTGTTTCCATGGAGATGGCGGAAAAGGAGGCTCACCAGTTGAGTTCAACAGGGCGAGTTCACAAGGTGTCGTCTGAGCCTGAAGGTGCGCGGAACGGCACATGCTACCGTTGTGGGAAAATGGGCCATCACGCTAATGACTGCTGGTGTACGGAGCTGGAATGCCGAAATTGTGGCAAAAAGGGTCACATTGAACGCGCCTGTAGAGGTAAAAAAAGAACAGACAGAGCTGGGAAGTATGGAAGCAAAATGTCTGTATTTGGACAAGAGAGGAAAAAGAGTGTTCATTCAGTGCAGTATGATGGAACAAGCAAAACAAAGGGGAGCGACACCTTTGAGGAGGAAGAGGTGCACATACTGACGGTTGCAGGTGGCTCAAATGGCTACTGGGTGTCACCACTGGTGGAGGGACAATCAGTGCGGATTGAGGTGGACACAGGCGCGGCTGTGTCCCTTGTTTCAGACACTGTCTACAACAAAATACTAAAGCATCTTACTCTTCAGCCAACAAACATTGTGCTAAAGACATATACCGGCGAACCTGTGACCATGAGAGTCGCCATTGAGGTGACAGTTAAATTGAACGGACAGACTGCAAAACTGCCACTATATGTGGTAAAGGGAAATTACCCATCGCTACTGGGACGTGCGTGGCTAGAGAAAATCACACTGGACTGGCCTGCAGTCCACATGATGTCAAAAGGGGAGTCAGGTCTGGCTGCAGTGTTAAACAAACATGCAGAACTCTTCAATGGGGAACTTGGGAGCATGAAAAAGATCAGCGTGAGACTGGACATTAAACCTGACAGCAAGCCGAAGTTTCACAAAGCCCGACTTGTACCCTATGCAATTAGGCCAAAAGTTGAGGCTAACTTGGAGGCCCTAGTAGAGAATGGGGTCCTGGAGCCTGTGAGCGTGAGCAAATGGGCCACACCCATTGTTCCTGTCCTGAAAATGGATGGATCTGTTCGAATCTGCGGGGATTTTAAAGTGACTATTAACCCGGTGCTGTCTGCGGAACAGTACCCTCTTCCCCTCATTGATGATCTTTTTATGGGCCTGGCCGGAGGGCAAAAATTCAGCAAAATAGACTTATGCCAGGCTTATCTACAAATGCATGTCGATGACAAATCAAAGGAGCTGCTGACAATTGTGACACACAAGGGGCTATACAGGTACTGCCGCCTTCCGTTTGGAATTACGTCGGCCCCTGCTCTATTCCAAAGGGCAATGGATCAGATTTTGAGAGGACTGCCAGGAATCCAGTGCTACCTGGACGACATCCTTGTCACTGGGACAAATGAGGAGGATCATCTTCTGAACTTGGATGCAACACTACAATGACTGAAAGAGTACGGACTCAGAGTTCGTAAAGACAAATGTGAATTCTTTCAGTCTTCAGTTGAGTACCTGGGGCATGTGATTGACGCTACTGGCCTGCATAAGGCACCGTCAAAGGTCAAGGCGATCGTGGAGGCCCCAGCACCCCAGAATGTGAGCCAGTTACGTTCATTTCTGGGGCTACTTAACTACTATGGGAAGTTTATTCCAGACTTAGCAACATTGCTGAAGCCGTTACATCAGTTGCTATGTCAAGGCAAAACATGGAAATGGACTGAACTGTGCAACGAAGCTTTCACCCAAGCAAAGAAAGCATTGCTGAAATCGGAGGTCCTGACACACTTCGACCCAAAGCTACCCATGCAGCTAGCATGTGATGCATCACCATATGGTGCGGGAGCAGTCATATCCCACATCATGCCTTCGGGTGAAGAGAAACCTATCGCCTTCGCATCACGCACCTTGAACAAGGCCGAGAGTAACTATGCGCAGATCGAGCGCGAGGCCTTGGAAATCGTTTTTGGAATTCGAAAATTTCATCAGTACCTGTTTGGGAGAAGGTTCACACTCCTGATGGACCACCGTCCATTGACTTCAATCTTCGGGCCCCACACCGGAATTCCGTCTCTCGCTGCAAGCAGGATGCAAAGGTGGGCTTTACTGTTGTCAGGACACACATACGACATCAAATCTGTCACTGCAGTTCAGGTGCGAAGGTACACCCGCAATGATCCAGTCCTGTCTGAGGTAATGGATGATGTCATTCGAGGGAGATCTATAGGAGATTCTCCTAGTTTGAAACCTTACGTTTCAAAAAGAAATGAGCTCTCCGTCCAGGCAGGTTGTCTTCTTTGGGGACGCCGTGTCATCATTCTGCCACCTCTGAGGGAACCTATACTGCAACAACTTCATACAAGCCACAGTGGGATGGTTCGGATAAAGGAAATGGCAAGAAGCTACTTCTGGTGGCCAGGTCTCGATGGGAATATTGAGGAGAAAGCCAAAACATGTTCCCCATGTCAAAGGGTCCGGAATGTTCCACAGCTGGCAACTCTACACCCCTGGGATTGGCCTGCAGAAGTGTGGCAGCGAGTACATGTGGACATCGCCGATCCTTTCTGTTGTGTATGTACCTTTAAGAGAATAACTGGTCTCAGACTGCAGTACCGGCAGTGACCACCCCTGTATAAAAGGTGCTAGAGAGCCTCTGTTGTTTAGTTTCATTTATGCCTTTCACCAGTAAAGTTCTGTTTGTTTTCTCTCCTGCTAGTCCGTGTCTCAATCATTCACGGACTTAACACTGGCGACGAGTTAGAAACGAACTTACCTGCAACTCAGCAGCAGCTCCGACGACGTTGTTGAAGGTCGGAGCCAGAAGAAAGAAAAAAAAAAAAAATAGGCCAATGAAACTCGAGAAACGGGCGTCGACCGTCAATCATTGAGTTCAAAACTTGCAGGAGAGACTGTTCAGAGCCAGGCTGGGTTCCTCGGTCCGTGGTTTCCCAGCTAATCGGGCTGGTGGCAGGTAGTGCTCTGATCCTTCCTGGGCTGCGGCGGGCTGAAGCTCGACCGGGTGGCCTTTCAATGGGGCCGGGCAGCGAGTCGGGAAGCAAGGAGAGAGAGAGAGGGTGGAGCACACAGGGCGCGGCCGGTGTTTCAAAGCTGGGCGGCGTTCGGACCTCAGAAGAGGAAGGGAAGTGTCCCAGAGGGTTCGCTCCATGACGGGAAGATAATAAAAGAAAATGAATTAATATTTAACGCGCAGGAAACCGTGGAAAGCAGCGCTAACAACAGCGGGGAAGAAGACAAAGCGCGGGAGGCGCCATTTTGTTAAATCGGGGAAGAAGGCAAAGCGCGGGAGACGCCATTTTAGATTTGCAAGATGCCGAAGACTGGCTGTATCACTGCTTTTGATAATACATTAGAGGACTGGACTACGTAGGTGGAAAGAGTCGAGGTATATTTCGAGGCAAATGAAATAGCGGAGGGGAAAAAGGCATCAATATAGCTAAACGTAATGGGCGCTAGAACGTACGGCCTATTGCGGGATCTGATTACTCCAGCCAAACCGAAGGCGAAGAGTTTTAATGAAATTGTTGCTGTTCTACGGAGCACTTAAAACCTGCACCGCTGTTGATAGCAGAAAGATTTAAATTCCACAGGAGAACTCAGCACAAAGATGAGAGCAATGCTGAGTATCTTACGGAACTACGCAAGCTATCAAAGCACTGCCAGTTCGGAGCAGGACTGGCAGATACCCTACGGGACAAATTTGTCTGTGGACTCCTGAGTGAAGGAACACAGAAGAAGTTACTCGCAGAAAAAGAGCTGACGCTAGATAAGGCTTTCAGTGTGGCAGTATCGTATGAAGCAGCAGCCAGGGGAGTTGCAGAAATTCAACAAAAACCACAGGAATACGGCACCCATGAAATGACACGGGGATTTGCAAAATGTTATCGCTGCGGCAGAACTAAACATGACCAGAAGGACTGCTGGTCCAAAGACAAAATATGCAGACAATGCGGGAAGTTTGGACACATTGCACGAGTTTGTAGGTCTGGGAAGAAGACCAGCGACAACAAAAAGGCTACTAAGGAACCGTACAAAAAAGTACAAAAGATGACGGACAGTAGTTCCGAAGACCAGATGAGCGATAGTGAATCCGAGAACAGGAGATTAAGCTGTCTCAAACTTCACAATGTAATCGCAAAAGAGGATCACCGAACCATTTGGGTCACCCTCATGATAGCAGGGTCCCAAGTTAAAATGGAATTGGATACAGGATCAGCGCTAACCGTCATGAATCGACGAGACTATGAGCGGCTATTTTCACACTTACCCTTGAGAGAGACATCCATCGTCTTGACGACGTATACGGGGCAAAAGGTATACCCCAGAGGAAAAATAAGGGTGCCTGTCGAATACAATGGCAAGAAAATACGGAAATTGGATCTTTACACACTGCCAAATGGTGGACCACCGTTATTGGGACGGGAATGGATCAGGAAGATAAACTTAGATTGGCATTCCATTCATGCAACGACGGTGGATGGTAAAAAAGATGAAGACGTCACTCCTGGACGATTGTCAACAATCTTAGCTAATGCCAAAGAGGTATTTCAACAAGAACTGGGCACGCTTAAAGGCGTAACCGCCTCGTTAAAAATAGAGGAGAATGCATTTCCCAAATTTTTCAAAGCGAGACCGGTACCATATGCAATTCGTCCAGCTGTCGAGGCAGCGCTGGAGAATCTGGAGAAGGCGGGCGTGTTGTCTAAGGTTGACTGGAGCGAGTGGGCGACACCCATCGTTCCTGTCATGAAGAAAACGTTAAGCAATAAGTCCGGAGAGCCAAGGAAGATTCGCATCTGTGGGGATTTCAAGGTGACGGTGAACCCTGTCCTTCACACAGTACAATATCCTCTTCCAAGGATAGAAGACATCTTCGCCTCACTGTCTGGAGGGAAGCATTTTACAAAAATTGACCTAGCACAAGCATATTTGCAGATGGAGGTTGAAGAGTCCGCTAGGAAGTATCTCACGATAAACACTCACAAAGGTCTTTACCAGTATCATCGATTGGTATTCGGAGTAGCATCGGCTCCGGCGATATGGCAAAGAGCGATGGAACAAGTCCTGCAAGGGATTCCGGGGACTCAGTGTTACTTGGACGACATTCTTGTAACCGGTGAAGATGACAGTGAACACCTTAACAACCTAGAACAGGTGCTCACTAGACTACGAGAACATGGGCTGCGAGCCAACCGCCCCAAGTGCGAATTTTTTAAGAAACAGATATCGCATTGTGGCCATGTGATTGATGAAGAGGGGTTACATAAGTCCCCTGACAAAATTGAAGCGGTTGTTAAGGCCCCAGCGCCTGAAAATGTGTCGCAACTGACGTCATTCCTCGGGTTGGTGAATTACTATCATAAGTTTTTGCCGAATTTGTCGACAATTCTGCATCCACTGAATGCTCTGCTACGAACGGGGGTAGCATGGAAATGGAGCGATGATTGTAAACGTGCTTTTCAGAAGAGTAAGAACTTAATCACTTCGAAGGAAGTATTGGCTCACTACAACCCAGCACTGCCAATCAGGCTGGCGTGTGATGCGTCTCCCTACGGCATTGGGGCGGTACTGTCACATAAATTCCTTGATGGCTTGGAGAGGCCGATAGCTTTTGCGTCACGCTCGTTAACTTCTGCCGAGCGTAACTACGCCCAGATTGACAGAGAGGCCCTCAGCCTAGTGTGGGGGGTGAAGAAGTTCAATCACTATCTGCACGGTCAAAAATTTACTCTACTAACCGATCATCAATCTCTTGTCTCCATTTTCAACCCTCAGAAGGGCGTCCCGATAATGACAGCACAACGGCTGCAGCAATGGTCCCTTTTCCTAGGGGCACACCAATATGACATCGAGTACAGGGGAACTAAACAGCATGGAAATGCTGATGGATTGTCACGTCTACCGTTGCCGACGGTGGAAGAAGAAGACCTTGCAGTGGATCCAATGGAGTTATTCCACTCGACCATAGTCGAATGTCTCCCTGTGACGAATGCAAACATAGAAAAGGAAACACGGAATGACCCGACACTATCACGGGTCTATGATTTAATGGTGAAGGGATGGCCAGCACATAGCGAACCACTGCTGCCAGCATTTTCGTCAAGAAGATAACAGCTGTCAGTGTGCAGAGGAACCTTGATGTGTGGATACAGAGTAGTAATTCCACCTAAGTTGACAGATAGAGTGCTCAATGAGCTTCATGAGGGTCATCTGGGTGGGGTAAAAATGAAGAGCTTAGCCAGAGCGTTTGTGTGGTGGCCGGGAATCGATAGAGAAATCGGAGAGATGACCAAGAGCTGTGCAGGATGCCAGAAGGTCCAAAACGCCCCACCACAAGCTCCTCTGCATCCATGGGAGTGGCCCTCATCTCCATGGCAAAGGGTGCACGTTGATTTTGCTGGTCCCTTCATGGGCTCGATGTTTTTAATTGCAGTGGATGCACATTCAAAGTGGCCAGAGGTAATAAAAACGTCCTCAACCACCACGGAAAAAACTATCGCAGTTTTACGAACCATATTCGCCAGGAATGGGCTGCCTGAACAGATTTGCTCTGACAATGGACCACAGTTTGTGTCTGAAGAGTTCCGGAGGTTCTTAAAGAACAATGGTGTTAAGCATTACACATCTGCCCCATATCATCCAGCCACTAACGGATTGGCCGAGAGGTTTGTCCAAACATTCAAGGAGGCTATCAAGGCAATGTGTAATGAAGATATACCCCGACAACACAAGGTGGACAACTTCTTGTTTGCCTACCAGAATGCGACACATGCGGTTACCAACCAAACTCCAGCCATGATGTTCTTCAATCGAAGACTACGATGCCGCTTGGATTTGGTTAAGCCAAACGTCCGAAGAGATGTGGAGAACAGGCAGTTTCAGAATATGAATGAAAGGCCGACCAGGAGTTTTAAGATAGGTCAACCAGTTTTGGCCCGGGATTACTGCACTGAGAAATGGCAGCCAGGAATGATTTGTACATGACAAGGACCTCTCATGTATACCGTGGACGTTGGGGAGAGCATTGTAAGATGCCATGCTGACCAGATTCTAGAGTCACTGGAAAATATAAACTCCACACCACGATCTGATACACCTGGTAATGAAATCGATGTTCCAATTGCAGCTACCGCAGAACCGATAATATTGGAAGCAGATGAACCAAACAACGACATTGATTCCGAATCAACATTGCCAGAAGAACCTGATACTCCAAAGAGGCATTATCCAGACAGAATTAGGAAGCCTCCTCAAAGACTGAACTTATAATTGCTTAAACTTAACCAATGTATCTAGCAACAGTAATTGTGATTGTAATTCGTTATCATTTATTTGTTAAATGAATGTTATGTACTGTTTACCTAAAAGGGGAGGAATTGTTGTATGTGTACCTTTAAGAGAATAACTGATCTCAGACTGCAGTACCGGCAGTGACTACCCCTGTATAAAAGGCGCTAGAGAGCCTCTGTTGTTTAGTTTCGTTTATGCCTTTCACCAGTAAAGTCCTGTTTGTTTTCTCTCCTGCTAGTCCGTGTCTCAATCATTCACGGACGTAACACTTTCGAAGAGATGTTTATGGTGGTTGTGGACGCTCGTAGCAAGTGGCCGGAGGTCACTGTGATGAGGCCTACCATGGCAGAGAAAACAATTGAGAAACTTGGTGAGATGTTCAGCCGTTATAACTCACCAGAACAACTCGTAAGTGACAACGGTCCACAATTTGTATCACAGGAGTTTGCAACCATCCTGCATGTGAATGGTGTCCAACACATCAGGTCTGCGCCCTATCTTCCCTCTACTAACGGCCAGGCAGAAAGGTTCGTGCAAACTTTGAAGCACGCCTTGAAGGCATCGCAAGGTCAGGGCTCAATCCACCAACGTCTGAACAGCTTCCTGTTGTCCTACAGGAACAAGTTGCATGCCACAACCAAAACTTCCCCCACTTCGCTCATGATGAAGAGGCAGTTGCGGACAAGTTTTGACTTGCTTAAACCTCCAAGGGCAGAGCAGGTTGTCCATCATCAACAACAAGCTGAAGTTGAAAAGAGAGAGAAGGTTTCATCCGGGAGAGCACGTCCTAGCTCGAAACTACAACACTGGACCGAAATGGGTTCCTGCTATGGTGATCGCGCAGACAGGCCCTGTGTCTTACATGGTTGAGACTGCTGAGGATGTCATCTGGAAAAGACACACAGATCAACTGTTGCTAGGAGCAGAGACAGCCACAGAGGCTCCAACGGCTGGTTGGCCTGAACTGTTTCCGGATGATACCGCAAACCAGCATCCTTTGCCACAGTGCTCTTCTCCAACACAGGAAGTCAAAGAGACTGTTCCAGCTGTGCAAACTCCTGACTTTTGACTGACGCAGGCACCTTCTCTATCAAGGCCTGTGTCAATGCCTACTGCTGTGGAAGCCAGCGATGACCGCCGGTATCCTGACAGAGAGCGGCGGCCTCCAAGACGCTTGGATCTGTAGGCTTGGTGACTTACCCACAAGACTGGGGCAGAATAAACCCCAGGGTAAAGTCAAGGGTTGAGGCAGTCTACCTCTACCCTAGGTTAGTTGAGTGCATTGAAAGTAACTTACCTGTTGAGGAATAATGTGAACCTTCCATTTAAGAGGGGAGGAATATGTTATGTATTGTGTGTTCTCCTCCCACCTGTGGTGGCGCTGTCACAGCAGATAAATGGTTGGGTGTTCTCTTGGTTAAGTTTAGCTCTCTTTGTTCGGAGCTCTCCAGAACTTCCCTTTCCCTTCCAATAAAGCACTTCGTGTTTGAACTTCTGAGTTCTAATTGTGTCTAGGTAAAAAGGTACCGACACAACAACACTGAACACAGGGCCCGCACAGAACAAAGGGCCCACACTGAAGACGGTGCCCCCACTGAACACAGGGCCCTCACTGAACACAGGGCCCGCTTTGAACACAGGGCCTAGACTGAACCACAGGGCCCGCACTGAACACAGGGCCCTCATTGAACACAGGGCCCGCACTGAACACAGGGCCCGCACTGAACACAGGGCCCCAGAACACAGGCCCCGCACTGAAAGTGTAGAGAGAGGAGGTGAATGGGAGTTGGGGCAGGTGAGAGAAGATAACGAGGGGGATGTGTAGAGAGAGGGTGAAGGGTAAGGAAGAGAGAGACAGGCAAAGAGGGGGAAGTACAGGGGAATTGAACGGAAAGAGAGGGATTGGGAAGGGCGAGAGGGCAAGAGAGCCTGTTCTCGTGTTGGTCTCGGAGCAGTTTCATGCTTAAAAGTAAACATGCTGTGAATAAACAAATTTGCACAGGCCCCAGTGAGATTTGAACTCACGACCCCTGGTTTAAACAAGACCAGTGCTCTAACCCCTGAGCTATGGAGCCACCTGTATTAGATTGCTTCGCATTCCGGTTAGTGCTGTGCATTTGAAGAATGAGGCAGGGCGCAGTTCACCACTCAGATTGTATCTCATCCCCCGATACCTGCCTCAGGCTCTTCAATAGTCACCTCTCAACAACAATAGAGCAACTTTCACGTACTAAAACATCCCAAGGCAACTCAGTTACACTCTATCTCTCTCTCAGTCTCTCTGCCTCCTTCATTCTATATTTCTCCCTCTTTGTGTCTCTACCACTCTCTCTCTATCTTTCTGTCACTCCCTTTCTACCTCTTTCTCTTTTTCTCTGTGTCTCTCTCACTTTCTCTCTCTCTCTCTGTTACTGTTACTCTCTCTCTCTCCCCTTCGCCCTTCCTCAGTCTCATTGCTCTTCCTCCATCTGCCCTTCTCTCATCTATTCTCTCGCTCTCTCCCCTTCTCAGTCTGTCTCTTCCCCCCTTCCACCTCTCTCCTTCCCCTTTCTCTACCTCCTTCCCTCTTTCCCCTTCCCTTCATTCTTCTCTTCCCTCCCCCTCTCCCCTTCTAACTCTGTCACTCACTCTTCCCTCTATCTCTGTTTCCCCTCTCTCATTTCCCCCTCCTCCATCTGCCCCTCTCTCCCCTTCCCCTCACTCTATCTCGCCTTCCCGCTCTCGGCACTCCTCCTCTCCAACTCCCCCTTCCTCCATCCGCCTGTCTCTCCCCTTCCCCTCGTTCTCCCTCCCTCTTCTTCCTCTTCTCGTCCTCTCTCCTTTTTTCACGCTGTCTCTCCGCTTCGCACCTCTCTCCTTCCAGCTCTCCACTTCCCCTCTCTCTATCTCCTTCCCTTTTCTCTCTCCCCTACACACTCTCTCCCCATCCGCCTCTCCCTTTCCTCCTTCTACTCTCCCCAAGAGGAAAGGACAGAGTGAGAGGGGGAAAGAGAGAAGAAAGGGTAGAGAGTAGGAGGAAGGGAAGTGGTGAGAGAGAGGGGAAAGTGTCGATAGCGGAGGTGAAGGGGAGGTGGGGAAGGTGAGAGAGAGGCGGAGGGAGAGAGAGGGTTCTTTGCAGCTGAGAGCGAGAGTCCCGAAGGCTGTGTTGCCTACCTGGTGCCAGGGTTAAGGACATCTCCTCTGGGCTAGAGAGAAACTTGGAGTGGGAGGGGGAGGATCCAGTTGTCGTGGTCCATGTTGGTACCAATGACATAGATAGGACAAGGAAAGAGGTTCTGCTGAGGGAGTATGAGCAGCTAGGGGCCAAATTAAAAAACAGAACCACAAGGGTAATAATCTCTGGATTACTACCTGAGCCACGAGCAAATTTGGCTAGGGTAAATAAAATCAGAGAGTTAAATGCGTGGCTCAAAGACTGGTGTGGGAGAAATGGGTTTTGCTTCTTGGGACACTGGCACCAGTACTGGGACGGGAGAGAGCTGTTCCGTTGGGACAGACTTCACTTGGCCAGTGCTGGGACTAGAATTCTGGCGAATTGAATAACTAGGGCAGTAGAGAGGGCTTTAAACGAATTTGTGGGGGGGAGGTTTCAAGAGAGCGAAAAAGTAAAAATGTCAGCGGAGACGGCAATAGAGCAAGGTAGCAGTGGGGGAATTAATAACCAGAGCGTGTCAGGAAGGGACAGAATGTATAAAGCTAAAGGTAAAGTAGTAAAGGGGGTAAAAGCAGGAATAAATTGACACAAAACATATTTAAAAGTTCTTTATCTGAATGCATGCAGCATTCGTAACAAAATAGACGAGTTGATGGTAGAAATAACTACACATGGGTATGATCTGGTGGCCATTACAGAAACATGGCTGCAAGCTGACCATGACTAGGAACGAAACATCCAGGGATATTTGACAATTAGGAAGGACAGACAGGAATGAAAGGGAGGTGGGGTGGCTATGTTAATAAAGGATGGAATCACTGCAATATTGAGAAATGATATTAGGTCAAAGGATCAGGATAGTGAAACAGTTTGGGTGGAGATAAGGAAAAATAAGGGGAAAAAGTCACCAGTGGGCGTAGTCTATCGGCCTCCTAACAGTTGCAACTCTATTGGTCGGAGTATAAATCAGGAAATAGTTGGGGCTTGTAATAAGGGAACAGCTATAATCATGGGGGATTTTAACTTTCATATTGACTGGACAAATCAAATTGGGCAGGGCAGCCTTGAGGAAGAGTTTATAGAGTGCATTAGGGATGGGTTCCTTGAGCAGTATGTTACTGAACCAACCAGGGGGCAGGCAATCTTAGATCTGGTGCTGTGTAATGAGACAGGATTAATAAAAAATGTCCCAGGAAAGGATCCCCTTGGAATGAGTGATCATAACATGGTTGAATTCCAAATTCAGTTGGAGGGTGAGAGATTTGGATCTCAAACCAGCATATTAAGCTTAAATAAAGGAGACTATGAAGGTATGAGGGCAGAGTTGACTAAAGTGGACTGGGAAAATAGATTAAGGTGTAAGACGGTACATGAGCAGTGGTGTACATTCAAGGAGATATTTCACAACTTTCAAGAAAAATATATTCCACTGAGGAAAAAGGGGCGTAAAAGAAAAGACAGCCATCCGTGGCTAAGTGAAGTAATAAAGGAGAGTATCCGACTGAAAACAAGGACATATAAAGTAGCCAAATCTACTGGTAGGATAGAAGATTGGGAAGCATTTAAAAGCCAGCAAAGAATAACTAAAAGATTAATTAAGAAAGGGAAGATAGATTATGAAAGTAAACTAGCAATAAACATAAAAACAGATAGCAAGAGTTTCTGCAGCTATATAAAAAGAAAAAGGGTGGCTAAAGTGAATGTTGGTCCCTTAGAGGACGAGACCGGGAAATTAGTGGTGGGGAACATGGAGATGGCAAAAACGCTGAACAAATATTTTGTATCAGTCTTTACAGTAAAGGACACTAAAAATATCCCAACACTGGACAAACAGGGGGCTATAGGGGGGGAGGAGCTAAACATGATTAAAATCACTAAGGAGATGGTACTCAGTAAGATAATGGGACTAAAGGCGGATAAATCCCCTGGACCTGATGGCTTACATCCTAGGGTCTTGAGAGAAGTAGCGGTAGGGATTGCGGATGCATTGGTGGTAATTTTCCAAAACTCCCTGGATTCAGGAAAGGTCCCAGCAGATTGGAAAACTGCTAATGTAACGCCCTTATTTAAAATGAGAGGTAGACAAAAGGCTGGAAACTATAGACCAGTTAGCCTAACATCTGTGCTTGGTAAAATGTTGGAGTCCATTATTAAGGACGCAGTAACAGGACATTTGGATAAGCATAATTTAATCGGACAGAGTCAGCATGGTTTTATGAAGGGGAAGTCATGTTTGACAAATTTGCTCGAATTCTTTGAGGACGTAACAAATAGGGTGGATAAAGGGGAACCAGTGGATGGAGTGTATTTGGACTTCCAAAAGGTATTTGACAAGGTGCCACACAAAAGATTATTGCACAAGATTAAAAAAATCACGGGATTGGGGGTAATATACTGGCATGGGTGGAAGATTGGCTATCTAACAGAAAACAGAGAGTTGGGATAAATGGTTCATTCTCGGGTTGTCAATCAGTAACTAGTGGTGTTCCACAGGGGTCAGTGCTGGGACCCCAACTCTTTACAATCTATATTAACGATTTGGAGGAGGGGACCAAGTGCAACATATCCAAGTTTGCAGATGATACAAAGATGGGAGGGAAAGCAGTGAGTGAGGAGGACATAAAAAACCTGCAAAAGGACATAGACAGGCTATGTCAGTGGGCAGAAATTTGGCAGATGGAATCTAATGTTGGAAAGTGTGAGGTTATGCACTTTGGCAGAAAAAATCAAAGAGCAAGTTCTTATCTAAATGGAGAGAAACTGCAAAGTGCTACAGTACAAAGGGATCTGGGGGTCCTGGTGCATGAAACACAGAAGGTTAGTATGCAGGTACAGCAGGTGATCAGGAAGGCCAATGGAATCTTGGCTTTTATTGCACGGGGAATGGAGTATAAAAGCAGGGAAGTCTTGCTTCAGTTATAAAGGGTACCGGTGAGGCCACACCTGGAATACTGCGTACAGTTTTGGTTTCCATATTTAAGAAAAGATATACTTGCCCTCGAGGCAGTTCCGAGAAGGTTCACTTGGTTGATTCCAGAGATGTGGGGCTTGACTTATGAGGAAAGGTTGAGTAGGTTGGGCCTCTACTCATTAGAATTCAGAAGAATGAGAGACGAACTTATCGAAACATAGAAGATTGTGAGGGGGCTTGATCGGGTGGATGCGGTGAGGATATTTCCACTGATGGGTGAGACTAGAACTAGGGGGCATCATCTTAGAATAAGGGGCTGCCCTTTTAAAACTGAGATGAGGAGAAACTTCTTCACTCAGAGGGTAGTAAATCTATGGAATTTGCTACCTCAGAGAGCTGTGGAAGCTGCGACATTAAATAAATTTAAAATGGAGATAAACAGTTCCCTAGCTGATAAGGGAATTAGGGGTTACAGGGAGCGGGCAGGGAAGTGGACGTGAGTCTAGGTTCAGATCAGCCATGATCCTATTGAACGGCGGAGAAGGCCCAAGGGGCCGTATGGCCTACTCCTGCTTCTTATGTTCTTATTAGGGTTAAATAGCAAGGGGGATGTGTAAGGAAGAGAGAGACGGGCAAAGAGGGGGAGTACAGGGGAATTGAACGGAAGGAGAGGGAGAGGTGGAGATTGGGAAGGGAGAGAGTGTCTGTTTCTTGTGTTGGTCTCGGAGCTCCTTCATACTTAAAAGTAAACATATTGTGAATTAACAAATTTGCACAGGCACCTGTGAGATTTGAACTCACAACCCCTACAGTTTACAAGAACATGCTCTAACCCCTAAGCCATGGAGCCATGAATACTGTATTGCTTTTCATTCCAGTTAGTGCTGTGTGTTTGAAGAATGAGGCAGGACGCAGTTCACCACTCAGATTGTGTTTCATCCCCCGATACCTGCCTCAGGCTCTTCAATAGTCACCTCTCAACAACAATAGAGCAACTTTCACGTACTAAAACGTCCCAAGGCAACTCAGTTACACTCTCTCTCTCTCAGTCTCTCTGCCTCCTTCTTTCTATATTTCTCACTCTTTGTGTCTCTACCACTCTCTCTCTATCTTTCTGTCACTCTCTCTCACTCCCTCTTCCCTCGATCTCCTTCCCTCCCCTCCCACTTTGTCTCCCCTGTTTCCCCTCTCTCAGCCTCCTTCTTTCTATATTTCTCACTCTTTGTGTCTCTACCACTCTCTCTCTAGCTTTCTGTCACTCTCTCTCACTCCCTCTTCCCTCGATCTCCTTCCCTCCCCTCCCACTTTGTCTCCCCTGTTTCCCCTCTCTCAGCCTCCTTCTTTCTATATTTCTCACTCTTTGTGTCTCTACCACTCTCTCTCTATCTTTCTGTCACTCTCTCTCACTCCCTCTTCCCTCGATCTCCTTCCCTCCCCTCCCACTTTGTCTCCCCTGTTTCCCCTCTCTCATTTCCCCCTCCTCCATCTGCCTCTCTCATTTCCCCCTCCTCCATCTGCCTCTCTCTCCCCTTCCCGCTCTCGGCATCCCCCTCTCCGACTCCCCCTTCCTCCATCTGCCTCTCTCTCCCCTTCCTCCATCTGCCTCTCTCTCCCCTTCCCGCTCTCGGCATCCCCCTCTCCGACTCCCCCTTCCTCTCTCTCCCCTTCCTCCATCTGCCTCTCTCTCCCTTTCCCCTCGCTCTCTCTCGCCTTCCCACTCTCAGCATTCCCCCTTCCTCCAACCGCCTCTCTCTCCCTTTCCCCTCGTTCTCCCTCCCTCTTCTTTCTCTTCTCTCCCTCTCTCCTCCTTTCACGCTGTCTCTCCGCTTCCCACCTCTCTCCTTCCAGCTCTCCACTTCCCCTCTCTCTATTTCCTTCCCTTTTCTCTCTCCCCTACACACGCTCTCTCCCTTTCGCCTCTTCTCTCCCCATCCTCCTCTCCCTTTCCTCCTTCGACTCTCCCCAAGTGGAAAGGACAGAGTGAGAGGGGGAAAGAGAGAGGAAAGGGGAGAGAGTAGGAGGAAGGGAAGTGGTGAGAGAGAGGGGAAAATGTAGAGAGAGGCTCGATAGGTAGAGAGAGGGCTAAGGAAGAGAGAGACAGGCAAAGAGGGGGAGTACAGGGGAATTGAATGGAAGGAGAGGGAGAGGTGGAGATTGGGAAGGGAGAGAGAGCCTGATCTTGTGTTGGCCTCAGAGCTTTTTCATACTTAAAAGTAAACATGCTGTGAAGTAACAAATTTGCAGAGGCCCCAGTGAGATTTGAACTCACGATCCCTGGTTTACAAGACCAGTGCTCTAACCACTGAGCTATGGAGCCACCTGCACTGGAACGTTTCTCATTCCAGTTAGTGCTGTGTGTTTGAAGAATGAGGCAGGGCGCAGTTCACCACTCAGATTGTGTCTCATCCCCCGATACCTGCCTCAGGCTCTTCAATAGTCACCTCTCAACAACAATAGAGCAAATTTCACGTACTAAAACGTCCCAAGGCAACTCAGTTACACTCTATCTCTCTCAGTCTCTCTGCCTCCTTCTTTCTATATTTCTCCCTCTTTGTGTCTCTACCACTCTCTCTCTATCTTTCTGTCACTCTCTGTCCCTTTCTAGCTCTTTCTCTTTTTCTCTGTGGCGCTCTCACTTTCTCTCTCTTTCTCTCTCCCTCTCTGTTACTTTTACTCTCTCTCCCCTTCGCCCTTCCTCAGTCTCATTGCTCTTCCTCCATCCGCCCTTCTCTCATCTATTCTCTCACATTCTCCACTTTCCCGCTCTCTCCCCTTCTCACTCTGTCTCTTGCCCCCTTCCACCTCTCTCCTTCTGTAGGGGGGCATCTTTTAACTGGTTTACGGTAATGTGCCTGGTCAGGCAGCTTTGCCCGCACCCTGACCAATTCCAACCTTTTACCTGGTTTACGGTAATTTACCTGGTCAGCAGCCTTTGCCTGCTACCCTTAAACCAATTCAAACAGCGGTTTCGAATCGCTACCCCACCTTCCAGTTCTGACTGAAGGACTTATAATTAATGATATATTAAAAGCGGACAACTGGTCTGGGTGTGAGAAAGTCAAACTTTATTAAACTAAAGAAACTGTAATCAAATTTAAACTATACCACATGAACACAGTAATTACAGTAACATTGCTTAAATGGGGGAAGGCAGACGGCAAAAAAGAGGGATTGATGGCTACAATGTTGATTAAACAATCTTAGCAATTTCCCCTAAATCACCACCCCCGCTAACTCCTGACTAGGCTGCCTTGCTGAGGAGCCAGAAACCCTGCTCACCTGTGGTCCAGCGAAGTAAGAGAGAGAGATCGCTTCTCAGGAGCTATCTTTTATATGCTGCCAACTCCTGTTTGGCGCTGAAAAGGTCTGTGTGCAAAATTCGCGCCCAAAAGTTCCAATACACAAAAGAAAGCCATGACTGGCTGATTCAAAGTGAGCGATTTAATGTGTCTGCACTCTGGGGCCGAAGTGTACCCGCCCACATCCAGAGTTCACCTGGGCTAAAACAAAAGGGAATCCAACTGCTTATTGTTTAGAATTGGGTGATTCAAAAACCCATTCATTCCTGAACTGTTGCATATCAAAAGTCCTTTTTCCTGAGTTTAGATGTATCTATTGTGTGTAAGTGCTTTGAATGGGTGTGGATTTCTGTGTAAATAGAAGCCAATTGTTCTGCGGTTTCGGTTCAAGTGGGCTAATCCCTGAAGTAAATCAACATCCTGCAGTTTCATATAAACAAACCTTGCCTCTCCACAAAAGGGAAACTCCCTGGTTTGATTGACAGGTCTTTCACACAGACACATTACAAGCTGTACAAGCTGCTTTTCCAAGCCGCACTGTTCTTGCCCAATGCTTTCTGACGGCCATTTGAAAACCTTTTTGTGATTCACCAGGCTCAAGGACACAAATTCAAATCAAATGTACTGTCTTAATGTGTGCGAATTTTTCCACAGAACCCCTTGATTCTGGTGTTGTCCACGTGCTGTCCATCTCAGAGCAGTCTTTCGTGGCTCTGAGTATGCTTTAAAAACATTGATCCAACCCAGAGGCAATTCAAAACACATAATTCTTCAACCACGATGTGGACCAATATTTCCCGATCTTCAAGGAAAATAGGGGAATTTTGCGAACCTCTACACTTCCCCTCTCTCTATCTCCTTCCCTCTCACCCCTTCCCTTCATTCTTCTCTTCCCTCCCCTTCTAACTCTGTCACTCTCTCTTGCCTCTATCTCCTTCCCTCCCTCCCCTTCTCTCTCTTCCCACTTTGTCTCCCCTGTTTCCCCCTCTCTCATTTCCCCCTCCTCCATCTGCCTCCTTCTCCCCTTCCCCTCGCTCTATCTCACCTTGCCGCTCTCGGCATCCCCCCTCTCCAACTCCCACCTCTCTTTCCCTTTCCCCTCATTCTCCTCCCTCTTCTTTCTCTTCTCTCCTCACGCTGTCTTACCGCTTTCTGCCTCCCTCCTTCCAGCTGTCCACTTCCCCTCTCTCTATCCCTTCACCTCTTCTCTCCCCATCCTCCTCCTTCTACTCTCCCCAAGAGGAAAGGACAGAGTGAGAGAGGAAAGGGGAGAGATGTGGTGAGAGCGAGGCAGGCAAAGAGGGGAGTACAGGGGAATTGAACGGAAGGAGGGAGAGAGATGGAGATTGGGAAGGGAGAGAGAGCCTGTTCTCGTGTTGGTCTCGGAGCTGTTTCATACTTAAAAGTAAACATGTTGTGAATTAACAAATTTGCAGAGGCACCAGTGAGATTTGAACTCACGACCCCTGGTTTAAATAAGACGACTGCTCTAACCCCTGAGCTATGGAGCCACCTGCACTGAATTGCTTCTCATTCCAGTTAGTGCTGTGTGTTTGAAGAATGAGGCAGGGCGCAGTTCACCACTCAGATTGTGTCTCATCCCCCGATACCTGCCTCAGGCTCTTCAATAGTCACCTCTCAACAACAATAGAGCAACTTTCACGTACTAAAACGTCCCAAGGCAACTCAGTTACACTCTATCTCTCTCTCAGTCTCTCTGCCTCCTTCTTTCTATATTTCTCCCTCTTTGTGTCTCCACCACTCTCTCTCTATCTTTCTGTCACGCCCTTTCTATCTCTCTCTATCACTTTCCCTCTCTCTATTTCTCTTTCTCTCTCTCACTTTCGCTACCTCCTCTCTCTTTCTCTCTCCCTCTCTCCTCTTTGCTTCCCTCTTTCTCTCCCATTCCGCCTCTCTCCTTCCATCTCTCCATCTCCTTCCCTGTCTCCCACAAGTCTCTCTCCTTCCCTTTCCCCACACTCTCTCACCTTGCCGCCCTCTCTCTATCCCTTTCCGCACACTCTCTCTCTTTCTCCTCACACTCTCTCTCCTTCCCTTTCCCCACACTCTCTCTCCTGCCCCTCTCTCTATCTCTCTATCCCCACACTCTCTCTATCTCTTTCCCCACACTCTCTCTATCCCCACACTCTCTCTCTATCCCCACACTCTCTATCCCCACACTCTCTCTCCCCACACTCTCTCTCTCTCTCTCTCTCTCCTTTTTTTCCCTTCTTCTCTATCCCTTTCCCCACACACTCTCTCTCCTTCCCTTTCCCCTCTCTCTATCCCTTTCCCCACACTCTCTCTCCTTCCCCTCTCTCTATCTCTGGCCCTCTCTGCACTTCACCCACAGTCTCTCTCCTTCCCTTTACTCTCCCTCTCCCCATCCGCCTTCTTGTCTCCCCAAGAGGAAAGGATGGAGTGAGAGGGGGAAGGGTAGAGAGAGGAGGTGAAGAAGGTGAGAGAGAGAGGGGAATGTGTAGCGAGAGGGTGAAGGGGAGAACAGGGGATTTGAATGGAAGGAGAGGGGGAGGGGAGTGAGAGCCTGTTCTTGGGATGGTCTCTGAACTGTTTCATACTTAAAAGAAAACATGTGGAGGATTAATGGCGAGTTCAGAAACAGAAACTAACTTTGCACAGGCCCCACTGAGATTTGAACTCACGACCCCTGGACTTACAAGACCAGTGCTCTAACCCCTGAGCTATGGAGCTACTGATACAGGATTGCTCTCATTCCCGTTAGTGCAACACAACATGGCTGATTACCTGACCATGGTAAAGGATAACAAACTGAGAAAAACCTTGTCAATGTACAGGCTTAGTGAGCATAGCCTGGCGATCGAAAAAGGTAGACACAGGCAGACCCGGCTACCAAGAGAGGACAGGATATGTTCTCATTGCAGTCAGGGTGTGGTGGAGACAGAGATGCACTTCCTCACAGCTTGTAGAAAATATCAGGGCAAAAGGGAGAATTTCTACCCAAAATTCACAAAAATATGCCCGGAATTCAGAAATTTGAATGATGACCATAAACTCCCATACCTATTAGGGGAAGAGAGAAATTGTGTAACCTTAGCGGCACACTATGTTACAGCTTGCCATAAACAGAGGGACAACCACTAAATATAAGAAAAGTGTATATACAAATTATATATGAATGTATATTTATACACTCAGGGATATATCTGTTTCTACACTGTATGGATAGATCAGTGTTTATGTGTTCAACCATGAATGTTTTTCGATGCTTTGGCAACATAAGATGTACCTTGTCATCATGCCAATAAAGCGATTTGAATTGAATTGAATTGAACAGTGCTGTGCGTTTGAAGAATGAGGCAGGGCGCAGTTCACCACTCAGATTGCGTCTCATCCCCCGTTACCTGCCTCAGGCTCTTCAATAGTCACCTCACAACTACAATAGAGCAACTTTCCCATGCTAAAACGTCCCAAGGCAACTCAGTTACACTCTATCTCTCTCTCAGTCTCTCTGCCTCCTTCTTTCTATATTTCTCCCTCTTTGTTTCTCTACCACTCTCTCTCTATCTTTCTCTCTATCTTTCTGTCACTCAATTCAATTCAATTCAATTCAATTCAAATCGCTTTATTGGCATGACAAGTTACATCTTATGTTGCCAAAGCATCGAAAAACATTCATGTTTGTTCACAAAAATACCGATTTACCCATACAGTGTATAAACAGATATATCCCTGAGTGTATAAATATACTTTCATATAATTTATATATACTCTCTTCTTATACTTAGTGGTTGTCCCTCTGTTTATGGCAAGCTGTAACATAGTGTGCCGCTAGTGTTACACAATTTCTCTCTTCCCCTAGTAGGTATGGGAGTTTTTGGTCGTCTCTGTCACTCCCTTTCTACCTCTTTCTCTTTTTCTCTGTGTCTCTCTCACTTTCTCTCTGTTTCTCACTCTCATTTTACCTCTCTCTCTCTCACTTGTTCTCTCTCTCTCTCTCTCAGTTTCTCTCTCTCCTCTCTCTTTCTCTCTCTCA
Source organism: Somniosus microcephalus (assembly GCF_052327205.1). Classification (NCBI taxonomy): domain Eukaryota; kingdom Metazoa; phylum Chordata; class Chondrichthyes; order Squaliformes; family Somniosidae; genus Somniosus; species Somniosus microcephalus. The sequence continues at coordinate 25,068,577 of NW_028225180.1, read as the reverse complement.
ATTTCTCTGTCACTTTCTCTCTCTCTCTTTCTCTCAGTTTCTCTCTCTCCTCTCTCTTTCTCTCTCTCAATTTTTCTCTGTCACTTTCTCTCTCTCTTTCTCTCAGTTTCTCTCAATTTTTCTCTACCTCACTTTCTCTCTCTCTCTCACTTTCTCTCTCACTTCTCTCTCTCTCGCGTTGACTATCTCAATTGCTCTCTGCACTTGCTCTCCTCTCTCACTTTCTCGTCTCTTTTTCTCTCTCACACTCTCTTTCTCACTCTCTGTTTCTCACTCTCATTTTCTCTCTCTCTTTTTCTCTCTCACTTTCTCTCTCTCACTTTCTCTCCCACTCAATTTCTCTCTCTCACTTTCGCTACCTCCTCTCTCTTTCTCTCTCTTTCACTCTCTCACTTTCTCTATCTCTCATTTTCTCTCCCTCCATCCCTTTCTCTATATCTCTCTTGTTCTCACTTTCTCATTCTCTCTCTCGCACACTTTCTCTCTCACTCACATTCTATCTCTCTTGCTTTATTACTCTCACTTTCTCTATCACATTCTCTATCACTTTCTCTCTCCCTTTCTCACTCTCTCTCACTGTCTCTCTCTTTCTCTCTTGCTCTTTTTACTCTCTCTCACTTTCACTCTCACTTTCTCTCTCACATTCTCTCTCTCTCTCTCTCTTTCTCTCTCTTTCTCTCTCTCTCCCTCTCTCTGACTTGCACTCGCTCTCTCGCTTTCTCTCTCTCTCCCCTTCTCACTCTGTCTCTCTGCTTCCCTCTCTCTATCTCCTTCCTTCCTTTCTCTCTCCTCTCCCTTCCCAATCTGTCTCTCCCATTTCCCCTCTCTCATTTCCCCCTCCTCCATCCACCACTCTCTCCCCTCCCCTCGCTCTCCCTCCCTCCTCTCTTCTCCCTCTCTCTTCTTTTCACTCTGTCTCTCCGCTTAACTCTCTCTCTCCCATTCCGCCTCTCTCCTTCCATCTCTCACTTCCCCTCCCTCTATTGCCTTCCATAGTAACATAGAGATAGGAACAGGAGTAGGCCATTCGGCCCTTCGAGCCTGCTCCGCCATTCAATGAGATCATGGCTGATCCTCGTCTGAGATCATAGCTGATCTTACCAGTTCAGTACCCCGTCCCCCGCCTTTTCTCCGTAACCCTTAATCCCCTTAGCCTTCAGAAATATATCCAATTCTCTCTTGAAAATATTTATTGAAATTAGCCTTCACAGCCCTCTGTGGCAGGGGAATTCCACAGGCTCACCACTCTTTGAGTGAAGAAATTCTTCCTCATCTCTGTTTTAAATGATTGCCCGCTATTTTTAGACTGTGGCCCCTGGTTCTGGTGCTCCCTGGCCATTGGAAACATTCTCTCTGAATTCAGCCTGTCCAGGCCTGCCATAATTTTATATGTTTCGATGAGATCCCCTCTCAATCTTCTAAACTCCAGTGAGTACAAGCCCAAACTATTTAATCTCTCTTCGTAGGTCATTCCCGCCATTCCAGGTATCAGCCTGGTGAATCGCCGTTGCACTCTTTCCATGGCAAGAACATCCTTCCGCAGATGGGCGACCAAAACTGTACACAATACTCCAGATGCGGTCTCCACCAGCACCTTGTACAGCTGTAGTAAGGTATCCCTATTCCTATACTCGAACCCCCTTGATATGAAGGCAACATACCATTTGCCTTCTTAATCGCCTGTTGCACCTGCATGCTCTCCTTCAGTGACTGGTGCACAAGAACACCCAGGTCCCTCTGCACTTCCCCATCTCCAATCTATTGCCATTTAGATAATAATCTACCCTCCTGTTTTTACCCCCAAAGTGGATAACCTCGCATTTATCCACATTATAGTGCATCTGCACGTATCCGCCCATTCCCCCAACCTGTCCAAATCGCACTGTAGCCTCCTGACATCCTCATCAGAGACCACCCCTCCTCCTAGTTTAGTGTCGTCAGCGAATTTGGAAATATTGCATCCAATTCCCTGATCCAGATCATTTATATATATTGTGAACAGCTGGGGTCCCAGGGACAGATCCTTGCGGCACCCCGCTGGTCACTGCCTGCCACTCTGAAAACGAGCCGTTTATTCCAACTCTCTGTTTTCTATCCGCCAGCCAGTTCTCTATCCACGTTAATACTTTGCCCCCAATCCCATGAGCCTTAATTTTGCATGGCAATCTTTTGTGTGGAACCTTATCGAAGGCTTTCTGGAAGTCAAGGTACACCACATCCACTGGCTCTCCCCCATCTATTTTACCAGTTACTTCCTCAAAAAATTCCAGCAGATTAGTCAAACACGATTTACCCTTTGTAAATCCATGTTGACTCTGTCCGATCCTTTCCCCATTTGTCAAGTGCTCCGCTATTTTATCCTTAATAATGGACTCTAGCATTTTGCCCACAACCGATGTAAGGCTTACTGGTCTATAATTCCCTGCTTTCTCTCTACCCCCCTTTTTAAATATTGGGGTAACATTAGCTACCCTCCAATCCACGGGTACTGTTCCCGAGTCAATGGAGTTCTCTCCTTCCCCTCTCTCTCTCCCCTTCCCTTCTCTCTATCCCTTTCCCCAGACTCGCTCTCCTTCCCCTCTCTCTATCTCTTTCCCCACACTCACTCTCCTTCCCCTCCCTCTATCCCTTTCCCCACACTCTCTCTCCTTCCACTCTCTCTATCCCTTCCCTCTCCACTTCACCCACACTCTCTCCCCTTCCCCTCCCTCTATCTCCTTCCCTCTCTCCACTTCACCCACACTCTCTCCCCTTTCCCATCTCTCTATCCCTTTCCCCACACTCTCTCTCCTTCCCCTCTCTCTATCCCTTTCCCCACACTCTTTCTCCTTCCCTTCTCTCTATCCCTTTCCCCAGACTCTCTCTCCTTCCCCTCTCTCTATCCCTTTCCCCACACTCTCTCTCCTTCTGCCCTCTCTATCCCTTTCCCCACACTCTCTCTCCTTCCCCTCTCTCTCCCCTTCCCTTCTCTCTATCCCTTTCCCCAGGACTCTCTCTCCTTCCCCTCTCTCTATCCCTTTCCCCACACTCTCTCTCCTTCCGCTCTCTCTATCCCTTTCCCCACACTCTCTCTCCTTCCCCTCTCTCGCCCCTTTCCCTTCTCTCTATCCCTTTCCCCAGACTCTCTCTCCTTCCCCTCTCTCTATCTCTTTCCCCACACTCACTCTCCTTCCCCTCCCTCTATCCCTTTCCCCACACTCTCTCTCCTTCCACTCTCTCTATCCCTTTCCCCACACTCTCTCTCCTTCCCCTCTCTCTCCCCTTCCCTTCTCTCTATCCCTTTCCCCACACTCTCTCTCCTTCCCCTCTCTCTATCTCTTTCCCCACACTCTCTCCCTTTCCCCTCTCTCTATCCCTTTCCCCTCTCTCTATCCCTTTCCCCTCTCCCCTCTCTCTATCCCTTTCCCGACACTCTCTCTCCTTCCCCTCTCTCTATCCCCACACTCTCTCTCCTTCCCCTCTCTCTATCCCTTTCCCCACACTCTCTCTCCTTCCACTCTCTCTATACCCGCACTCTCTCTCCTTCCCCTCTCTCTATCTCTTCCACACACTCTCTCCCTTTCCCCTCTCTCTATCCCTTTCCCCTCTCCCCTCTCTCTATCCCTTTCCCCACACTCTCTCTCCTTCCCCTCTCTCTATCCCCACACTCTCTCTCCTTCCCCTCTCTCTATCCCTTTCCCCACACTCTCTCTCCTTCCACTCTCTCTGATCCCCGCACTCTCTCTCCTTCTCCTCTCTCTATCTCTTTCCCACACTCTCTCCCTTTCCCCTCTCTCTATCCCTTTCCCCTCTCCCCTCTCTCTATCCCTTTCCCCACACTCTCTCTCCTTCCCCTCTCTCTATCCCCACACTCTCTCTCCTTCCCCTCTCTCTA
>NW_028225180.1:24814650-25064203 GCF_052327205.1 Somniosus microcephalus | reverse complement strand
AAGAGAGAGACCACACTGAACACAGGGCGCACACTGAGCAGAGGGCCCACTCTGAACACAGGGTCCGCACCGAACACAGGGCCCGCACTGAAACCATGCTAGCAATAACCATAGGAGCCGCACTGAACATAGGACCCGCACTGAACACAGGGCCCACAATGAACACAGGGCCCACACTGAGCACTGGGCCCACACTGAACACAGGAGCCCGCACTGAACACAGGGCCCCGCACTGAATACAGGGAACCCACTGCACACAGGGCCCACCCCACTGAACACAGCGCCACACACTGCAAGGACACAGAGGGCCAGCACTGAACACAGGGCCATCGTCTGAACACAGGGCCCGCACTGAACACAGGGACTAGATTGAACACGGGGCCAGCAACCGAACACAGGGCCATCGCTGAACACAGGGCCCGCACTGAACACAGGGCCCTCCTTGAACACAGGGCCAGCACTGAACACAGGCCCCTCCCTGAACACAGGGCTCGCACTGAACACAGGGCCCGCACTGAACACAGGGCCCCCACTGAACACATGTGGGCCCGCACTGAACACAGGGCCCCCACTGAACACAGGGCCCACACTGAACACAGGGCCTAGACTGAACACAGGGCCTGCACTGAATATAGGGCCAGCACTGAAAACAGTGCCAGCAATAAGCACAGAAACCGCACTGAACACAGGGCCCTCACTGAACACAGGGCCCTCACTGAACACAGGGCCCGCACTGAGCACAGGGCCCCCACACTGAACACATGTGGGCCCGCACTGAACACAGGGCCAGCACTGAACACAGGGCCATCGCTGAACACAGGGCCCGCACTGAACACAGGGCCTAGACTGAACACGGGGCTAGCACCGAACACAGGGCCATCGCTGAACACAGGGCCCGCACTGAACACAGGGGCCCTCCTCTGAACACAGGGCCAGCACTGAACACAGGCCCCTACCTGAACACAGGGCTCGCACTGAACACAGGGCCCACACTGAACTCAGTGGCCTAGACTGAACACAGGGCCCCCACTGAACACAGGGCCCGCAAAGAAAACAGGGTCCGCACCGAACACAGGGCACGCACTGAACACGGGTCCCCCACTGAACACAGAGGCCCCACTGAACACATGTGGGCCCGCACTGAACACAGGGCCCCCACTGAACACAGGGCCTGCACAGAACACAGGGCCAGCACTGAACACAGGGCCTGCACTGAACACAGGGCCCGCACTGAACACCGGGCCCCCACTGAACACATGTGGGCCAGCACTGAACACAGGGCCGCCACTGTACACAGGGCCCGAAATGAACACAGGACCCACACTGAACACCGGGCCCACACTGAACACAGGGCCCACACTGAACACAGGGCCTGCACTGAACACAGGGCCGCACTGAACACAGGGCCCACACTGAACACAAGGCCCAGACTGAATACAGGGCCCAGATTGAACACAGCGCCCACACTGAACACAGAGCCAAGACTGAACACAGGGCTCGCACTGAACACAGGGCCTAGACTGAACACAGGGCCCGCACTGAACACAGGGCCTAGACTGAACACAGGGCCCGCACTGAACACAGGGCCCGCACTGAACACAGGGCCCGCAGTGAACACAGGGACCGCACTGAACACAGGGCCCTCACTGAACACATGGCCCACACTGAACACAGGGCGCACACTGAGCAGAGGGCCCACTCTGAACACAGGGTCCGCACCGAACACAGGGCCCGCACTGAAAACAATGCTAGCAATAACCATAGGAGCCGCACTGAACACAGGACCCGCACTGAACACAGGGCCCACAATGAACACAGGACCCACACTGAGCACCGGGCCCACACTGAACACAGGGCCCGCACTGAACACAGGGCCCGCACTGAATACAGGGAACCCACTGCACACAGGGCCCCCACTGAACACAGCGCCCACACTGAACACAGGACCAGCACTGAACACAGGGCCAGCACTGAACACAGGGCCATCGCTGAACACAGGGCCCGCACTGAACACAGGGCCTAGATTGAACACGGGGCCAGCAACGAACACAGGGCCATCGCTGAACACAGGGCCCGCACTGAACACAGGGCCCTCCCTGAACACAGGGCCAGCACTGAACACAGGCCCCTCCCTGAACACAGGGCTCGCACTGAACACAGGGCCCACACTGATCACAGGGCCCACACTGAACACAGGGCGCACACTGAGCAGAGGGCCCACTCTGAACACAGGGTCCGCACCGAACACAGGGCCCGCACTGAAAACAATGCTAGCAATAACCATAGGAGCCGCACTGAACACAGGACCCGCACTGAACACAGGGCCCAAAATGAACACAGGGCCCACACTGAACACAGGGCCCTCACTGACCACAGGGCCCGCACTGAGCACAGGGCCTAGACTGAACACAGGGCCCCCACTGAACACAGGGCCTGCAAAGAAAACAGGGTCCGCACCGAACACAGGGCCCGCACTGAACACGGGGCCCCCACTGAACACAGAGCCCCCACTGAACACATGTGGGCCCGCACTGAACACAGGGCCCCCACTGAACACAGGGCCTGCACAGAACACAGGGCCAGCACTGAACACAGGGCCTGCACTGAACACAGGGCCCGCACTGAACACCGGGCCCGGACTGAACACATGTGGGCCAGCACTGAACACAGGGCCCCCACTGAACACAGGGCCCACAATGAACACAGGGCCCACACTGAACACAGGGACCCCACTGCACACAGGTCCCCCACTGAACACAGGGCCCACACTGAACACAAGGCCCGCACTGAACACAGGGCCAGCACTGAACACAGGGACCCCACTGAACACAGGGCCCGCATTGAACACAGGGCCCACACTGAACACAGGGACCCCACTGCACACAGGGCCCCCACTGAACACAGGGCCCACACTGAACACAGGGCCATCGCTGAACACAGGGCCCGCACTGAACACAGGACCAGCACTGAACACAGGGCCCACACTGAACACAGGGCCAGCACTGAACACAGGGCCCACACTGAGCAGAGGGCCCACTCTGAACACAGGGTCCGCACTAATCACAGGGCCCGCACTGAAAACAGGGCCCTCACTGAACACATGGCCCACACTGAACACAGGGCCCACACTGAGCAGAGGGCCCACTCTGAACACAGGGTCCGCACTAATCACAGGGCCCGCACTGAAAACAGTGCTAGCAATAAGCATAGGACCCGCACTGAACACAGGGCCCACAATGAACACAGGGCCCACATTGAGCACTGGGCCCACACTGAACACAGGGCCCGCACTGAACACAGGGCCAGCACTGAACACAGGGCCAGCACTGAACACAGGGCCATCGCTGAACACAGGGCCCGCACTGAACACAGGGCCTAGACTGAACACAGGGCCAGCACCGAACACAGGGCCATCGCTGAACACAGGGCCCGCACTGAACACAGGGCCCTCCCTGAACACAGGGCCAGCACTGAACACAGGCCTCTCCCTGAACACAGGGCTCGCACTGAACACAGGGCCCACACTGAACACAGGGCCTAGACTGAACACAGGGCCCCCACTGAACACAGGGCCCGCAAAGAACACAGGGTCCGCACTGAACACAGGGCCCGCACTGAACACGGGGCCCCCACTGAACACAGGGCCCCCACTGAACACATGTGGGCCCGCACTGAACACAGGGCCCCCACTGAACACAGGGCCTGCACTGAACACAGGGCCAGCACTGAACACATGGCCTGCACTGAACACAGGGCCCGCACTGAACACCGGGAGCCCACTGAACACATGTGGGCCCGCACTGAACACAGGGCCCCCACTGAACACAGGGCCCCCAATGAACACAGGGCCCAAACTGGACACCCGGCCCACACTGAACACAAGGCCCGCACTGAACACAGGGCCAGCACTGAACACAGGGACCCCACTGAACACAGGGCCCGCACTGAACACAGGGCCCACACTGAACACAGGGACCCCACTGCACACAGGGTCCCCACAGAACACAAGGCAGACACTGAACACAGGGCCATCGCTGAACACAGCGCCCGCACTGAACACAGGACCAGCACTGAACACAGGGCCATCGCTGAACACAGGGCCCGCACTGAACAGAGGGCCCACACTGAACACATGGCCCACACTGTACACAGGGACCCCACTGCGCACAGGGCCCCCACTGAAGACAGGGCCCACACTCAACACAGGGCCAGCACAGAACACAGGGCCCACACTGAACACAGGGCCAGCACTGAACACAGGGCCATTGCTGAACAAAGGGCCCGCACTGAACACAGGGCCTAGACTGAACACTGGGCCTAGACTGAACACAGGGCCAGCACTGAACACAGGGCCCACAATGAACACAGGGCCCACACTGAGCACAGGGCCCTCACTGAAAACAGGGCCCGCACTGAACACAGGGCCCCCACTGAACACAGGGCCCCCACTGAACACACGGCCCCCACTGAACACATGTGGGCCCGCACTGAACACAGGGCCCCCACGGAACACAGGGCCTGCACTGAAAACAGTGCCAGCACTGAACACAGGGCCTGCACTGAGCTCAGGGCCCGCACTGAACACGGTGCCCCCACTGAACACATGTGGGCCCGCACTGAACACAGGGCCCCCACTGAACACAGGGCCCCCTGAACACATGTGGGCCGGCACTGAACACAGGGCCCCCACTGAACACAGGGACAGCATTGAACACAGGGCCCTCACAGAACACATGGGCCACACTGAATACAGGGCCCACACTCAGGAGAGGGCCCGCTCTGAACACAGGGTCCGCATTGAACACAGGGACTAGATTGAACACGGGGCCAGCACCGAACACAGGGCCATCGCTGAACACAGGGCCCGCACTGAACACAGGGCCCTCCTTGAACACAGGGCCAGCACTGAACACAGGCCCCTCCCTGAACACAGGGCTCGCACTGAACACAGGGCCCGCACTGAACACAGGGCCCCCACTGAACACAGGGCCCACACTGAACACAGGGCCTAGACTGAACACAGGGCCTGCACTGAATATAGGGCCAGCACTGAAAACAGTGCCAGCAATAAGCACAGAAACCGCACTGAACACAGGGCCCTCACTGAACACAGGGCCCTCACTGAACACAGGGCCCGCACTGAGCACAGGGCCCCCACTGAACACATGTGGGCCCGCACTGAACACAGGGCCAGCACTGAACACAGGGCCATCGCTGAACACAGGGCCCGCACTGAACACAGGGCCTAGACTGAACACGGGGCTAGCACCGAACACAGGGCCATCGCTGAACACAGGGCCCGCACTGAACACAGGGCCCTCCCTGAACACAGGGCCAGCACTGAACACAGGCCCCTACCTGAACACAGGGCTCGCACTGAACACAGGGCCCACACTGAACTCAGGGCCTAGACTGAACACAGGGCCCCCACTGAACACAGGGCCCGCAAAGAAAACAGGGTCCGCACCGAACACAGGGCACGCACTGAACACGGGTCCCCCACTGAACACAGAGGCCCCACTGAACACATGTGGGCCCGCACTGAACACAGGGCCCCCACTGAACACAGGGCCTGCACAGAACACAGGGCCAGCACTGAACACAGGGCCTGCACTGAACACAGGGCCCGCACTGAACACCGGGCCCCCACTGAACACATGTGGGCCAGCACTGAACACAGGGCCGCCACTGTACACAGGGCCCGAAATGAACACAGGACCCACACTGAACACCGGGCCCACACTGAACACAGGGCCCACACTGAACACAGGGCCTGCACTGAACACAGGGCCGCACTGAACACAGGGCCCACACTGAACACAAGGCCCAGACTGAATACAGGGCCCAGATTGAACACAGCGCCCACACTGAACACAGAGCCAAGACTGAACACAGGGCTCGCACTGAACACAGGGCCTAGACTGAACACAGGGCCCGCACTGAACACAGGGCCTAGACTGAACACAGGGCCCGCACTGAACACAGGGCCCGCACTGAACACAGGGCCCGCAGTGAACACAGGGACCGCACTGAACACAGGGCCCTCACTGAACACATGGCCCACACTGAACACAGGGCGCACACTGAGCAGAGGGCCCACTCTGAACACAGGGTCCGCACCGAACACAGGGCCCGCACTGAAAACAATGCTAGCAATAACCATAGGAGCCGCACTGAACACAGGACCCGCACTGAACACAGGGCCCACAATGAACACAGGGCCCACACTGAGCACCGGGCCCACACTGAACACAGGGCCCGCACTGAACACAGGGCCCGCACTGAATACAGGGAACCCACTGCACACAGGGCCCCCACTGAACACAGCGCCCACACTGAACACAGGACCAGCACTGAACACAGGGCCAGCACTGAACACAGGGCCATCGCTGAACACAGGGCCCGCACTGAACACAGGGCCTAGATTGAACACGGGGCCAGCAACGAACACAGGGCCATCGCTGAACACAGGGCCCGCACTGAACACAGGGCCCTCCCTGAACACAGGGCCAGCACTGAACACAGGCCCCTCCCTGAACACAGGGCTCGCACTGAACACAGGGCCCACACTGATCACAGGGCCCACACTGAACACAGGGCGCACACTGAGCAGAGGGCCCACTCTGAACACAGGGTCCGCACCGAACACAGGGCCCGCACTGAAAACAATGCTAGCAATAACCATAGGAGCCGCACTGAACACAGGACCCGCACTGAACACAGGGCCCAAAATGAACACAGGGCCCACACTGAACACAGGGCCCTCACTGACCACAGGGCCCGCACTGAGCACAGGGCCTAGACTGAACACAGGGCCCCCACTGAACACAGGGCCTGCAAAGAAAACAGGGTCCGCACCGAACACAGGGCCCGCACTGAACACGGGGCCCCCACTGAACACAGAGCCCCCACTGAACACATGTGGGCCCGCACTGAACACAGGGCCCCCACTGAACACAGGGCCTGCACAGAACACAGGGCCAGCACTGAACACAGGGCCTGCACTGAACACAGGGCCCGCACTGAACACCGGGCCCGGACTGAACACATGTGGGCCAGCACTGAACACAGGGCCCCCACTGAACACAGGGCCCACAATGAACACAGGGCCCACACTGAACACAGGGACCCCACTGCACACAGGTCCCCCACTGAACACAGGGCCCACACTGAACACAAGGCCCGCACTGAACACAGGGCCAGCACTGAACACAGGGACCCCACTGAACACAGGGCCCGCATTGAACACAGGGCCCACACTGAACACAGGGACCCCACTGCACACAGGGCCCCCACTGAACACAGGGCCCACACTGAACACAGGGCCATCGCTGAACACAGGGCCCGCACTGAACACAGGACCAGCACTGAACACAGGGCCCACACTGAACACAGGGCCAGCACTGAACACAGGGCCCACACTGAGCAGAGGGCCCACTCTGAACACAGGGTCCGCACTAATCACAGGGCCCGCACTGAAAACAGGGCCCTCACTGAACACATGGCCCACACTGAACACAGGGCCCACACTGAGCAGAGGGCCCACTCTGAACACAGGGTCCGCACTAATCACAGGGCCCGCACTGAAAACAGTGCTAGCAATAAGCATAGGACCCGCACTGAACACAGGGCCCACAATGAACACAGGGCCCACATTGAGCACTGGGCCCACACTGAACACAGGGCCCGCACTGAACACAGGGCCAGCACTGAACACAGGGCCAGCACTGAACACAGGGCCATCGCTGAACACAGGGCCCGCACTGAACACAGGGCCTAGATTGAACACAGGGCCAGCACCGAACACAGGGCCATCGCTGAACACAGGGCCCGCACTGAACACAGGGCCCTCCCTGAACACAGGGCCAGCACTGAACACAGGCCTCTCCCTGAACACAGGGCTCGCACTGAACACAGGGCCCACACTGAACACAGGGCCTAGACTGAACACAGGGCCCCCACTGAACACAGGGCCCGCAAAGAACACAGGGTCCGCACTGAACACAGGGCCCGCACTGAACACGGGGCCCCCACTGAACACAGGGCCCCCACTGAACACATGTGGGCCCGCACTGAACACAGGGCCCCCACTGAACACAGGGCCTGCACTGAACACAGGGCCAGCACTGAACACATGGCCTGCACTGAACACAGGGCCCGCACTGAACACCGGGAGCCCACTGAACACATGTGGGCCCGCACTGAACACAGGGCACCCACTGAACACAGGGCCCCCAATGAACACAGGGCCCAAACTGGACACCCGGCCCACACTGAACACAAGGCCCGCACTGAACACAGGGCCAGCACTGAACACAGGGACCCCACTGAACACAGGGCCCGCACTGAACACAGGGCCCACACTGAACACAGGGACCCCACTGCACACAGGGTCCCCACAGAACACAAGGCAGACACTGAACACAGGGCCATCGCTGAACACAGCGCCCGCACTGAACACAGGACCAGCACTGAACACAGGGCCATCGCTGAACACAGGGCCCGCACTGAACAGAGGGCCCACACTGAACACATGGCCCACACTGTACACAGGGACCCCACTGCGCACAGGGCCCCCCACTGAACACAGGGCCCACACTCAACACAGGGCCAGCACAGAACACAGGGCCCACACTGAACACAGGGCCAGCACTGAACACAGGGCCATTGCTGAACAAAGGGCCCGCACTGAACACAGGGCCTAGACTGAACACTGGGCCTAGACTGAACACAGGGCCAGCACTGAACACAGGGCCCACAATGAACACAGGGCCCACACTGAGCACAGGGCCCTCACTGAAAACAGGGCCCGCACTGAACACAGGGCCCCCACTGAACACAGGGCCCCCACTGAACACACGGCCCCCACTGAACACATGTGGGCCCGCACTGAACACAGGGCCCCCACGGAACAAAGGGCCTGCACTGAAAACAGTGCCAGCACTGAACACAGGGCCTGCACTGAGCTCAGGGCCCGCACTGAACACGGTGCCCCCACTGAACACATGTGGGCCCGCACTGAACACAGGGCCCCCACTGAACACAGGGCCCCCTGAACACATGTGGGCCGGCACTGAACACAGGGCCCCCACTGAACACAGGGACAGCATTGAACACAGGGCCCTCACAGAACACATGGGCCACACTGAATACAGGGCCCACACTCAGGAGAGGGCCCGCTCTGAACACAGGGTCCGCATTGAACACAGGGCTTGCACTGAACACAGGACCCACACGGAACACAGGGCCTAGAGTGAATACAGGGCCTGCATTGAACACAGGACCCCCACTGAACACAGGGCCCCCACTGAACACATGTGGGCCCGCACTGAACACAGGGCCCCCAATGAACTCAGGGCCCGCACTGAACACAGGGGCAGCACTGAACACAGGGCCTGCACTGAACACAGGGACTGCAATGAACACGGGACCCCACTGAACACATGTGGGCCCGCACTGAACACAGGGCCCCCACTGAACACAGGGCCCGCACGGAGCACAGGGCCCCCATTGAAAACAGGCCAGTAATGAGCACAGGGCCCGCAATGAACACACTGCCCCCACTGAACACATGTGGGACCGCACTGAACACAGGGCCCCCACTGTACACAGGGCCCGAAATTAACACAGGACCCACACTGAACACCGGGCCCACACTGAACCCAGGGCCCACACTGAACACAGGGCCTGCACTGAACACAGGGCCGCACTGAACACAGGGCCCACACTGAACACAAGGCCCAGACTAAATACAGGGCCCAGATTGAACACAGCGCCCACACTGAACACAGGGCCTAGACTGAACACAGGGCTCGCACTGAACACAAGGCCTAGACTGAACACAGGGCCCGCACTGAACACAGGGCCCGCACTGAACACAGGGCCCGCAGTGAACACAGGGACCGCACTGAACACAGGGCCCTCACTGAACACATGGCCCACACTGAACACAGGGCGCACACTGAGCAGAGGGCCCACTCTGAACACAGGGTCCGCACCGAACACAGGGCCCGCACTGAAAACAATGCTAGCAATAACCATAGGAGCCGCACTGAACATAGGACCCGCACTGAACACAGGGCCCACAATGAACACAGGGCCCACACTGAGCACTGGGCCCACACTGAACACAGGGCCCGCACTGAACACAGGGCCCGCACTGAATACAGGGAACCCACTGCACACAGGGCCCCCACTGAACACAGCGCCCACACTGAACACAGGGCCAGCACTGAACACAGGGCCAGCACTGAACACAGGGCCATCGCTGAACACAGGGCCCGCACTGAACACAGGGACTAGATTGAACACGGGGCCAGCACCGAACACAGGGCCATCGCTGAACACAGGGCCCGCACTGAACACAGGGCCCTCCTTGAACACAGGGCCAGCACTGAACACAGGCCCCTCCCTGAACACAGGGCTCGCACTGAACACAGGGCCCGCACTGAACACGGGGCCCCCACTGAACACATGTGGGCCCGCACTGAACACAGGGCCCCCGCTGAACACAGGGCCCACACTGAACACAGGGCCTAGACTGAACACAGGGCCTGCACTGAATATAGGGCCAGCACTGAAAACAGTGCCAGCAATAAGCACAGAAACCGCACTGAACACAGGGCCCTCACTGAAGACAGGGCCCTCACTGAACACAGGGCCCGCACTGAGCACAGGGCCCCCACTGAACACATGTGGGCCCGCACTGAACACAGGGCCAGCACTGAACACAGGGCCATCGCTGAACACAGGGCCCGCACTGAACACAGGGCCTAGACTGAACACGGGGCTAGCACCGAACACAGGGCCATCGCTGAACACAGGGCCCGCACTGAACACAGGGCCCTCCCTGAACACAGGGCCAGCACTGAACACAGGCCCCTACCTGAACACAGGGCTCGCACTGAACACAGGGCCCACACTGAACTCAGGGCCTAGACTGAACACAGGGCCCCCACTGAACACAGGGCCCGCAAAGAAAACAGGGTCCGCACCGAACACAGGGCACGCACTGAACACGGGTCCCCCACTGAACACAGAGCCCCCACTGAAAACATGTGGTCCCGCACTGAACACAGGGCCCCCACTGAACACAGGGCCTGCACAGAACACAGGGCCAGCACTGAACACAGGGCCTGCACTGAACACAGGGCCCGCACTGAACACCGGGCCCCCACTGAACACATGTGGGCCAGCACTGAACACAGGGCCCCCACTGTACACAGGGCCCGAAATGAACACAGGACCCACACTGAACACCGGGCCCACACTGAACACAGGGCCCACACTGAACACAGGGCCTGCACTGAACACAGGGCCGCACTGAACACAGGGCCCACACTGAACACAAGGCCCAGACTGAATACAGGGCCCAGATTGAACACAGCGCCCACACTGAACACAGGGCCAAGACTGAACACAGGGCTCGCACTGAACACAGGGCCTAGACTGAACACAGGGCCCGCACTGAACACAGGGCCTAGACTGAACACAGGGCCCGCACTGAACACAGGGCCCGCACTGAACACAGGGCCCGCAGTGAACACAGGGACCGCACTGAACACAGGGCCCTCACTGAACACATGGCCCACACTGAACACAGGGCGCACACTGAGCAGAGGGCCCACTCTGAACACAGGGTCCGCACCGAACACAGTGCCCGCACTTAAAACAATGCTAGCAATAACCATAGGAGCCGCACTGAACACAGGACCCGCACTGAACACAGGGCCCACAATGAACACAGGGCCCACACTGAGCACCGGGCCCACACTGAACACAGGGCCCGCACTGAACACAGGGCCCGCACTGAATACAGGGAACCCACTGCACACAGGGCCCCCACTGAACACAGCGCCCACACTGAACACAGGACCAGCACTGAATACAGGGCCAGCACTGAACACAGGGCCATCGCTGAACACAGGGCCCGCACTGAACACAGGGCCTAGATTGAACACGGGGCCAGCAACGAACACAGGGCCATCGCTGAACACAGGGCCCGCACTGAACACAGGGCCCTCCCTGAACACAGGGCCAGCACTGAACACAGGCCCCTCCCTGAACACAGGGCTCGCACTGAACACAGGGCCCACACTGATCACAGGGCCCACACTGAACACAGGGCGCACACTGAGCAGAGGGCCCACTCTGAACACAGGGTCCGCACCGAACACAGGGCCCGCACTGAAAACAATGCTAGCAATAACCATAGGAGCCGCACTGAACACAGGACCCGCACTGAACACAGGGCCCAAAATGAACACAGGGCCCACACTGAACACAGGGCCCTCACTGACCACAGGGACCGCACTGAGCACAGGGCCTAGACTGAACACAGGGCCCCCACTGAACACAGGGCCTGCAAAGAAAACAGGGTCCGCACCGAACAAAGGGCCCGCACTGAACACGGGGCCCCCACTGAACACAGAGCCCCCACTGAACACATGTGGGCCCGCACTGAACACAGGGCCCCCACTGAACACAGGGCCTGCACAGAACACAGGGCCAGCACTGAACACAGGGCCTGCACTGAACACAGGGCCCGCACTGAACACCGGGCCCGGACTGAACACATGTGGGCCAGCACTGAACACAGGGCCCCCACTGAACACAGGGCCCACAATGAACACAGGGCCCACACTGAACACAGGGACCCCACTGCACACAGGTCCCCCACTGAACACAGGGCCCACACTGAACACAAGGCCCGCACTGAACACAGGGCCAGCACTGAACACAGGGACCCCACTGAACACAGGGCCCGCATTGAACACAGGGCCCACACTGAACACAGGGACCCCACTGCACACAGGGCCCCCACTGAACACAGGGCCCACACTGAACACAGGGCCATCGCTGAACACAGGGCCCGCACTGAACACAGGACCAGCACTGAACACAGGGCCCACACTGAACACAGGGCCATCGCTGAACACAGGGCCCGCACTGAACACAGGGCCTAGACTGAACACAGGGCCAGCACCGAACACAGGGCCATCGCTGAACACAGGGCCCGCACTGAACACAGGGCCCTCCCTGAACACAGGGCCAGCACTGAACACAGGCCTCTCCCTGAACACAGGGCTCGCACTGAACACAGGGCCCACACTGAACACAGGGCCTAGACTGAACACAGGGCCCCCACTGAACACAGGGCCCGCAAAGAACACAGGGTCCGCACTGAACACAGGGCCCGCACTGATCACGGGGCCCCCACTGAACACAGGGCCCCCACTGAACACATGTGGGCCCGCACTGAACACAGGGCCCCCACTGAACACAGGGCCTGCACTGAACACAGGGCCAGCACTGAACACATGGCCTGCACTGAACACAGGGCCCGCACTGAACACCGGGCGCCCACTGAACACATGTGGGCCCGCACTGAACACAGGGCCCCCACTGAACACAGGGCCCCCAATGAACACAGGGCCCAAACTGGACACCCGGCCCACACTGAACACAAGGCCCGCACTGAACACAGGGCCAGCACTGAACACAGGGACCCCACTGAACACAGGGCCCGCACTGAACACAGGGCCCACACTGAACACAGGGACCCCACTGCACACAGGGCCCCCACAGAACACAAGGCAGACACTGAACACAGGGCCATCGCTGAACACAGCGCCCGCACTGAACACAGGACCAGCACTGAACACAGGGCCATCGCTGAACACAGGGCCCGCACTGAACAGAGGGCCCACACTGAACACATGGCCCACACTGTACACAGGGACCCCACTGCGCACAGGGCCCCCACTGAACACAGGGCCCACACTCAACACAGGGCCAGCACAGAACACAGGGCCCACACTGAACACAGGGCCAGCACTGAACACAGGGCCATTGCTGAACAAAGGGCCCGCACTGAACACAGGGCCTAGACTGAACACTGGGCCTAGACTGAACACAGGGCCAGCACTGAACACAGGGCCCACAATGAACACAGGGCCCACACTGAGCACAGGGCCCTCACTGAAAACAGGGCCCGCACTGAACACAGGGCCCCCACTGAACACAGGGCCCCCACTGAACACACGGCCCCCACTGAACACATGTGGGCCCGCACTGAACACAGGGCCCCCACGGAACACAGGGCCTGCACTGAAAACAGTGCCAGCACTGAACACAGGGCCTGCACTGAGCTCAGGGCCCGCACTGAACACGGGGCCCCCACTGAACACATGTGGGCCCGCACTGAACACAGAGCCCCCACTGAACACAGGGCCCACAATGAACACAGGGCCCATACTGAACACCGGGCCCACACTGAACACAAGGCCCGCACTGAACACAGGGCCCGCTCTGAACACAGGGCCCACACCGAACATAGGGTCCCCACTGCACACAGGGCCCCAACTGAACACAGGGCCCACACTGAACACAGGACCGGCACTGAACACAGGGCCCGCACTGAACACAGTGCCAGCACTGAACACAGGGCCATCGCTGAAAACAGGGCCCGCACTGAACACAGGGCCCGCACTGAACACAGGGCCCACACTGAACACAGGGACCCCACTGCAAACAGGGCCCCCACTGAACACAGGGCCCACACTGAACACAGGGCCAGCACAGAACACAGGGCCCGTACTGAACACAGGGCCATCGCTGAACACAGGGCCCGCACTGAACACAGGGCCTAGAATGAACACAGAGCCAGCACTGAACACAGGGCCATCGCTGAACACAGGGCCATCGCTGAACACAGGCACCACACTGAACACATGGCCCTCCCTGAACACAGGGCCAGCACTGAACACAGGGCCCTCCCTGAACACAGGGCTCGCGCTGAACACAGGGCCCACATTGAACACAGGGCCCGCAATGAACACAGGGCCCACAATGAACACAGGGCCCAGACTGAACACAGGGCCTGCACTGAACACAGGGCCCGCACTGAAAACAGTGCCAGCAATAAGCACAGGACCCGCACTGAACACAGGGCCCTCACTGAACAAAGGGCTCGCAATGAGCACAGGGCCCTCACTGAACACAGGGCCCGCACTGAACACACGGCCCCCACTGAACACAGGGACCCCACTGAACACATGTGGGCCCCCACTGAACACAGGGCCCGCACTGAACACTGGGCCCGCACTGAACACAAGGCCAGCACTGAACACAGGGCCATCGCTGAACACAGTGTCCGCACTGAACACAGGGCCTAGACTGAACACAGGACCAGCAAGAAAACAGGACCATTGCTGAACACAAGGCCCGCACTGAACAAAGGGCCCTCCCTGAACACAGGGCCAGCACTGAACACAGGGCCCTCCCTGAACACAGGGCTCGCACTGAACACAGGGCCCACACTGAACACAGTACCCGCAATGAACACAGGGCCCACACTGAACACAGGGCCTTGACTGAACACAGGGCCTGCACTGAACACAGGACCCGCACTGAAAACAGTGCCAGCAATAAGCACAGGACCCGCACTGAACACAGGGCCCGCAGTGAACACAGGGACCGCACTGAACACAGGGCCAGCATTGAACACAGGGCCCAAACTGAACACAGGGCCCACACTGAGCACAGGGCCCGCACTGAACACAGGGCCCCCACTGAACACAGGGCCCGCACTGAACACGGGGCCCCCACTGAACACATGTGGGCCCGCACTGAACACAGGGCCCCCACTGAACACAGGGCCTGCACAGAACACAGGGCCAGCACTGAACACAGGGCCTGCACTGAACACAGGGCCCGCACTGAACACCGGGCCCCTACTGAACACATGTGGGCCCGCACTGAACACAGGGCCCCCACTGAACACAGGGCCCACAATGAACACAGGGCCCACACTGAAGACCGGTCCCACACTGAACACAAGGCCCGCACTGAATACAGGGCCAGCACTGAACACAGGGACCCCACTGAACACAGGGCCCGCACTGAACACAGGGCCCACACTGAACACAGGGACCCCACTGCACACAGGGCCCCCACTGAACACAGGGCCCACACTGAACACAGGGCCATCGCTGATCACAGGGCCCGCACTGAACACAGGACCAGCACTGAACACAGGGCCATCGCTGAACACAGGGCCCGCACTAAACACAGGGCACACACTGAACACAGGGCCCACACTGTACACAGGGACCCCACTGCACACAGGGACCGCACTGAACACAGGGCCCACACTGAGCAGAGGGCCCACTCTGAACACAGGGTCCGCACTGATCACAGGGCCCGCACTGAAAACAGTGCTAGCAATAAGCATAGGACCCGCACTGAACACAGGGCCCACAATGAACACAGGGCCCACACTGAATACAGGGCATGCACTGAACACAGGGCCCGCACTGAACACAGGGCCAGCACTGAACACAGGTCCATCGCTGAATACAGGGCCCGCACTGAACACAGGGCCTAGACTGAACACAGGGCCAGCACTGAACACAGGGCCATCGCTGAACACAGGGCCAGCACTGAACACAGGGCCCTCCCTGAACACAGGGCTCGCACTGAACACAGGGTCCACACTGAACACAGGGCCCCCACTGAACACAGGGTCCGCACTGAACACAGGGCCCGCACGGGACACAGGGCCCACACTGAACACAGGGCCCCCACTGAACACATGTGGGCCCGCACTAAACACAGGGCCCCCACTGAACACAGGGCCTGCACTGAACACAGGGCCAGCACTGAACAGAGAGCCTGCACTGAACATAGGGCCCGCACTGAACACGGGGCCCCCACTGAACACATGTGGGCCCGCACTGAACACAGGGCCACCACTGAACACAGGGCCCACACTGAACACAGGGCCTAGACTGAACACAGGGCCTGCACTGAACACAGGGCCCGCACTGAAAACAGTGCCAGCAATAAGCACAGGACCCGCACTGAACACAGGGCCCTCAATGAACACAGGGCCCGCACTGAACACAGGGCTCGCAATGAGCACAGGGCCCTCACTGAACACAGGGCGCGCACTGAACACACGGCCCCCACTGAACACAGGGACCTCACTGAACACATGTGGGCCCCCACTGAACACAGGGCCCGCACTGAACACAGGGCCTAGACTGAACACAGGGCCAGCACTGAAAACAGGACCATCGCTGAACACAGGGCCCGCACTGAACAAAGGGCCCTCCCTGAACACAGGGCCAGCACTGAAAACAGGGCCCTCCCTGAACACCGGGCTCGCACTGAACAGAGGATCCACACTGAACACAGTACCCGCAATGAACACAGGGCCCACACTGAACACAGGGCCTTGACTGAACACAGGACCCACACTGAAAACAGTGCAAGCAATAAGCACAGGACCCGCATTGAACACAGGGCCCTCACTGAACACAGGGCCCGAACTGAGCTCAGGGCCCTCACTAAACACAGGGCCCGCACTGAACACAGGGCCCCCACTGAACACAGGGCCCCCACTGAACACATGTGGGCCCGCACTGAACACAGGGCCCCCACTGAACACATGTGGGCCCGCAGTGAACACAGGCCCCCCACTGAACACAGGGCCCGCACTGAACAGAGGGCCAGCACTGAACACAGAGCCCGCACTGAACACGGGGCCCCCACTGAACACATGTGGGCCCGCACTGAACACAGGTCCCCCACTGAACACAGGGCCCGCAATGAACACAGGGCCCCCACTGAACACAGGGCCCACACTGAACACAGGGCCATCGCTGAACACAGGGCCCACACTGAACACAGGGCCAGCACTGAACACAGGGCCCGAACTGAGCTCAGGGCCCTCACTAAACACAGGGCCCGCACTGAACACAGGGCCCCCACTGAACACAGGGCCCCCACTGAACACATGTGGGCCCGCACTGAACACAGGGCCCCCACTGAACACATGTGGGCCCGCAGTGAACACAGGCCCCCCACTGAACACAGGGCCCGCACTGAACAGAGGGCCAGCACTGAACACAGAGCCCGCACTGAACACGGGGCCCCCACTGAACACATGTGGGCCCGCACTGAACACAGGTCCCCCACTGAACACAGGGCCCGCAATGAACACAGGGCCCCCACTGAACACATGTGGGCCCGCAGTGAACACAGGCCCCCCACTGAACACAGGGCCCGCACTGAACAGAGGGCCAGCACTGAACACAGAGCCCGCACTGAACACGGGGCCCCCACTGAACACATGTGGGCCCGCACTGAACACAGGTCCCCCACTGAACACAGGGCCCGCAATGAACACAGGGCCCCCACTGAACACAGGGCCCACACTGAACACAGGGCCATCGCTGAACACAGGGCCCACACTGAACACAGGGCCAGCACTGAACACAGGGCCATCGCTGAACACAGGGCCCGCACTAAACAGAGGGCACACACTGAACACAGGGCCCACACTGTACACAGGGACCCCACTGCACACAGGGACCGCACTGAACACAGGGCCCTCACTGATCACATGGCCCACACTGAGCAGAGGGCCCACTCTGAACACAGGGTCCGCACTAATCACAGGGCCCGCACTGAAAACAGTGCTAGCAATAAGCATAGGACCCGCACTGAACACAGGGCCCACAATGAACACAGGGCCCACACTGAACACCGGGCCCGCACTGAACACAGGGCCCGCACTGAACACAGGGCATGCACTGAACACAGGGCCCGCACTGAACACAGGGCCAGCACTGAACACAGGTCCATCGCTGAACACAGGGCCCGCACTGAACACAGGGCCTAGACTGAACACAGGGCCAGCACTGAACACAGGGCCATCGCTGAACACAGGGCCAGCACTGAACACAGGGCCCTCCCTGAACACAGGGCTCGCACTGAACACAGGGCCCACACTGAACACAGGGCCCACACTGAGCACAGGGCCCACATTGAACACAGGGCCCACACTGAACACAGGGCCCACACTGTACACAGGGAACCCACTGCACACAGGGCCCCCACTGAACACAGTGCCCACACTGAACACAGGTCCAGCACAGAACACAGGGCCCACACTGAACACAGGGCCAGCACTGAACACAGGGCCATCGCTGAACACAGGGCCCGCACTGAACACAGGGCCTAGATTGAACACAGGGCCAGCACTGAACACAGGGCCCACAATGAACACAGGGCCCACACTGAGCAGAGGGCCCTCACTGAACACAGGGCGCGCACTGAACACAGGGCCCCCACTGAACACAGGGCCCCCACTGAACACACGGCCCCCACTGAACACATGTGGGCCCGCACTGAACACAGGGCCCCCACTGAACACAGGGCCTGCACTGAAAACAGGGCCAGCATTGAACACAGGGCCTGCACTGAACACAGGGCCCGCACTGAACACGGGGCCCCCACTGAACACATGTGGGCCCGCACTGAACACAGGGCCCCCACTGAACACAGGGCCCACAATGAACACAGGGCCCACACTGAACACCGGGCCCACACTGAACACAAGGCCCGCACTGAACACAGGGCCCGCACTGAACACAGGGACCCCTCTCAACACAGGGCCCGCTCTGAACACAGAGCCCACACTGAACATAGGGACCCCACTGCACACAGGGCCCCAACTGAACACAGGGCCCACACTGAACACAGGGCCGGCACTGAACACAGGGCCCGCACTGAACACAGTGCCAGCACTGAACACAGGCCCATCGCTGAACACAGGGCCCGCACTGAACACAGGGCCCGCACTGAACACAGGGCCCAAACTGAACACAGGGACCCCACTGCAAACAGGGCCTCCACTGAACACAGGGCCAGCACAGAACACAGTGCCCGCACTGAATCCGGGCCAGCACTGAACACAGGGCCATCGCTGAACACAGGGCCCGCACTGAACACAGGGCCTAGACTGAACACAGAGCAATCACTGAACACAGGGCCATCGATGAACACAGGGCCCACTCTGAACACAGGGCCTTCCCTGAACACAGGGCCAGCACTGAACACAGAGCTCGCACTGAACACAGGGCCCACACTGAACACAGGGCCCGCACTGAACACAGGGACCACACTGAACACAGGGCCTAGACTGAACACAGGGCCTGCACTGAACACAGGGCCCGCACTGAAAACAGTGCCAGCAATAAGCACAGGACCCGCACTGAACACAGGGCCCTCACTGAACACAGGGCCCGCACTGAACACAGGGCTCGCAATAAGCACAGGGCCCTCACTGAACACAGGGCCCGCACTGAACACACGGCCCCCACTGAACACAGGGACCCCACTGAACACACGTGGGCCCCCACTGAACACAGGGCCCGCACTGAACACAGGGCCCGCACTGAACACAGGGCCTAGACTGAACATAGGGCCAGCACTGAAAACAGGGCCCTCCCTGAACACCGGGCTCGCACTGAACAGAGGATCCACACTGAACACAGTACCCGCAATGAACACAGGGCCCACACTGAACACAGGGCCTTGACTGAACACAGGACCCACACTGAAAACAGTGCAAGCAATAAGCACAGGACCCGCATTGAACACAGGGCCCTCACTGAACACAGGGCCCGAACTGAGCTCAGGGCCCTCACTAAACACAGGGCCCGCACTGAACACAGGGCCCCCACTGAACACAGGGCCCCCACTGAACACATGTGGGCCCGCACTGAACACAGGGCCCCCACTGAACACATGTGGGCCCGCAGTGAACACAGGCCCCCCACTGAACACAGGGCCCGCACTGAACAGAGGGCCAGCACTGAACACAGAGCCCGCACTGAACACGGGGCCCCCACTGAACACATGTGGGCCCGCACTGAACACAGGTCCCCCACTGAACACAGGGCCCGCAATGAACACAGGGCCCCCACTGAACACAGGGCCCACACTGAACACAGGGCCATCGCTGAACACAGGGCCCACACTGAACACAGGGCCAGCACTGAACACAGGGCCATCGCTGAACACAGGGCCCGCACTAAACAGAGGGCACACACTGAACACAGGGCCCACACTGTACACAGGGACCCCACTGCACACAGGGACCGCACTGAACACAGGGCCCTCACTGATCACATGGCCCACACTGAGCAGAGGGCCCACTCTGAACACAGGGTCCGCACTAATCACAGGGCCCGCACTGAAAACAGTGCTAGCAATAAGCATAGGACCCGCACTGAACACAGGGCCCACAATGAACACAGGGCCCACACTGAACACCGGGCCCGCACTGAACACAGGGCCCGCACTGAACACAGGGCATGCACTGAACACAGGGCCCGCACTGAACACAGGGCCAGCACTGAACACAGGTCCATCGCTGAACACAGGGCCCGCACTGAACACAGGGCCTAGACTGAACACAGGGCCAGCACTGAACACAGGGCCATCGCTGAACACAGGGCCAGCACTGAACACAGGGCCCTCCCTGAACACAGGGCTCGCACTGAACACAGGGCCCACACTGAACACAGGGCCCACACTGAGCACAGGGCCCACATTGAACACAGGGCCCACACTGAACACAGGGCCCACACTGTACACAGGGAACCCACTGCACACAGGGCCCCCACTGAACACAGTGCCCACACTGAACACAGGTCCAGCACAGAACACAGGGCCCACACTGAACACAGGGCCAGCACTGAACACAGGGCCATCGCTGAACACAGGGCCCGCACTGAACACAGGGCCTAGATTGAACACAGGGCCAGCACTGAACACAGGGCCCACAATGAACACAGGGCCCACACTGAGCAGAGGGCCCTCACTGAACACAGGGCGCGCACTGAACACAGGGCCCCCACTGAACACAGGGCCCCCACTGAACACACGGCCCCCACTGAACACATGTGGGCCCGCACTGAACACAGGGCCCCCACTGAACACAGGGCCTGCACTGAAAACAGGGCCAGCATTGAACACAGGGCCTGCACTGAACACAGGGCCCGCACTGAACACGGGGCCCCCACTGAACACATGTGGGCCCGCACTGAACACAGGGCCCCCACTGAACACAGGGCCCACAATGAACACAGGGCCCACACTGAACACCGGGCCCACACTGAACACAAGGCCCGCACTGAACACAGGGCCCGCACTGAACACAGGGACCCCTCTCAACACAGGGCCCGCTCTGAACACAGAGCCCACACTGAACATAGGGACCCCACTGCACACAGGGCCCCAACTGAACACAGGGCCCACACTGAACACAGGGCCGGCACTGAACACAGGGCCCGCACTGAACACAGTGCCAGCACTGAACACAGGCCCATCGCTGAACACAGGGCCCGCACTGAACACAGGGCCCGCACTGAACACAGGGCCCACACTGAACACAGGGACCCCACTGCAAACAGGGCCTCCACTGAACACAGGGCCAGCACAGAACACAGTGCCCGCACTGAATCCGGGCCAGCACTGAACACAGGGCCATCGCTGAACACAGGGCCCGCACTGAACACAGGGCCTAGACTGAACACAGAGCCAGCACTGAACACAGGGCCATCGCTGAACACAGGGCCCACTCTGAACACAGGGCCTTCCCTGAACACAGGGCCAGCACTGAACACAGAGCTCGCACTGAACACAGGGCCCACACTGAACACAGGGCCCGCACTGAACACAGGGACCACACTGAACACAGGGCCCGCACTGAAAACAGTGCCAGCAATAAGCACAGGACCCGCACTGAACACAGGGCCCTCACTGAACACAGGGCCCGCACTGAACACAGGGCTCGCAATAAGCACAGGGCCCTCACTGAACACAGGGCCCGCACTGAACACACGGCCCCCACTGAACACAGGGACCCCACTGAACACACGTGGGCCCCCACTGAACACAGGGCCCGCACTGAACACAGGGCCCGCACTGAACACAGGGCCTAGACTGAACATAGGGCCAGCACTGAAAACAGGACCATCGCTGAACACAGGGCCCGCACTGAACAAAGGGCCCTCCCTGAAAACAGGGCCAGCACTGAAAACAGGACCCTCCCTGAACACAGGGCTCGCACTGAACAGGGGGCCCACATTGAACACAGTACCCGCAATGAACACAGGGCCCACACTGAACACAGGGCCTTGACTGAACACAGGGCCTGCACTGAACACAGGACCCGCACTGAAAACAGTGCCAGCAATAAGCACAGGACCCGCACTGAACAGAGGGCCCTCACTGAACACAGGGGCCGAACTGAGCTCAGGGCCCTCACTAAACACAGGGCCCGCACTGAACACAGGGCCCCCACTGAACACAGGGCCCCCACTGAACACATGTGGGCCCGCACTGAACACAGGGCCCCCACTGAACACAGGGCCCCCACTGAACACATGTGGGCCCGCACTGAACACAGGCCCCCCACTGAACACGGGGCCCCCACTGAACACATGTGGGGCTGCACTGAACACAGGTCCCCCACTGAACACAGGGCCCGCAATGAACACAGGACCCACACTGAACACAGGGCACGCACGGAGCACAGGTCCCTCACTGAACACAGTGCGCGCACTGAGCACAGGGCCCTCACTGAACACAGGGCCCGCACTGAACGCAGTGCCCCCACTGAAAGCAGGGCCAGCAATGAGCACAGGGCCCGCACTCAACACAGGGCCCCCACTGAACACAGGGCCCCCACTGAACACATGTGGGCCCGCACTGAACACAGGGCCCCCACTGAACACAGGGCCCCCACTGAACACAGGGCACTCACTGAACACAGTGCGCGCACTGAGCACAGGGCCCTCACTGAACACCGGGCCCGCACTGAACACAGTGCCCCCACTGCACACAGGGACCGCACTGAACACAGGGCACGCACGGAGCACAGGGCCCTCACTGAACACAGTGCGCGCACTGAGCACAGGGCCCTCACTGAACACAGGGCCCGCACTGAACGCAGTGCCCCCACTGAAAGCAGGGCCAGCAATGAGCACAGGTCCCGCAATGAACACAGGACCCCCACTGAACACATGTGGGCCCGCACTGAACACTGGGGCCCCACTGAACACAGGGCCCGCAATGAACACAGGACCCACACTGAGCACCGGGCCCACACTGAACACAGGGCCCACACTGAACACAAGGCCCAGACTGAATACAGGGCCCAGATTGAACACAGGGCCCACACTGAACACAGGGCCTAGACTGAACACAGGGCCCGCACTGAACACAGGGCCTAGACTGAACACAGAGCCCGCACTGAACACAGGGCCTAGACTGAACACAGGGCCCGCACTGAACACAGGGCCTAGACTGAACACAGGGCCTGCACTGAACACAGGGCCCGCACTGAACACAGGGCCCGCAGTGAACACAGGGACCGCACTGAACACAGGGCCCTCACTGAACACAGGGTCCACACTGAACACAGGGCCCGCACTGAAAACAGTGCTAGCAATAAGCATAGGACCCACACTGAACACAGGGCCCACAATGATCACAGAGACCGCACTGAACACAGGGCCTAGACTGAACACAGGGCCCGCACTGAACACAGGGCCTAGACTGAACACAGGGCCTGCACTGAACACAGGGCCCGCACTGAACACAGGGCCCGTAAGTGGACACAGGGACCGCACTGAACACAGGGCCCTCACTGAACACAGGGTCCACACTGAACACAGGGCCCGCACTGAAAACAGTGCTAGCAATAAGCATAGGACCCACACTGAACAGAGGGCCCGCAGTGAACACAGGGCCAGCACTGAACACAGGGCCATCGCTGAACACAGGGCCCGCACTGAAAACAGTGCTAGCAATAAGCATAGGACCCACACTGAACACAGGGCCCACAATGAACACAGAGCCCGCACTGAACACAGGGCCTAGACTGAACACAGGGCCCGCACTGAACACAGGGCCTAGACTGAACACAGGGCCTGCACTGAACACAGGGCCCGCACTGAACACAGGGCCCGTAAGTGGACACAGGGACCGCACTGAACACAGGGCCCTCACTGAACACAGGGTCCACAATGAACACAGGGCCCGCACTGAAAACAGTGCTAGCAATAAGCATAGGACCCACACTGAACACAGGGCCCGCAGTGAACACAGGGCCAGCACTGAACACAGGGCCATCGCTGAACACAGGGCCCGCACTGAACACAGGGCCTAGATTGAACACAGGCCAGCACTGAACACAGGGCCATCGCTGAACACAGGGCCCGCACTGGGCACAGGGCCCTCCCTGATCACAGGGCCAGCACTGAACACAGGGCCCTCCCTGAAAGCAGGGCTCGCACTGAACACAGGGCCCACAATGAACACAGGGCCCGCACTGAACACAGGGCCCACACTGAACACAGGGCCTAGACTGAACACAGGGCCTGCACTGAACACAGGGCCCGCACTGAAAACAGTGCCAGCAATAAGCACAGCACCCGCACTGAACACAGGGCCCACACTGAACACAGGGCCTAGACTGAACACAGGGCCCTCACTGAACACAGGGCCCACACTGAGCACAGGGCCCTCACTGATCACAGCACCCGCACTGAACACAGGGCCCCCACTGAACACAGGGCCCCCTGAACACATGTGGGCCCGCACTGAACACAGGGCCCCCACTGAACACAGGGCCCACAAAGAACACAGGGTCCGCACTGAACACAGGGCCCGCACTGAACACAGGGCCGCCACTGAACACAGGGCCCCCACTGAACACATGTGGACCCGCACTGAACACAGGGCCCCCACTGAACACAGGGCCTGCACTGAACACAGGGCCAGCACTGAACAGAGGGCCTGCGCTGAACACAGGGCCCGCACTGAACACGGGGCCCACACTGAACACATGTGGGCCCGCACTGAACACAGGGCCACCACTGAACACTGGGCCCACAATGAACACAGGGCCCACACTGAACACCGGGCCCACACTGAACACAGGGCCCACACTGAAAACAGGGCCCGCACTGAACACAGGGACCCCACTGAACACAGGGCCCGCAAAGAACACAGGGTCCGCACTGAACACAGGGCCCCCACTGAACGCAGGGCCCGCAAAAACACAAGGTGCGCACTGAACACAGGGCCCGCACGGAACACAGGGCCCCCACTGAACACAGGGCCCCCACTGAGCAGAGGCCCCCTCTGAACACAGGGTCCGCACTGAACACAGGGCCTGCACTGAACACCAGTCCCACACTGAACACAGGGCCCCCACTGAACACATGGGGGCCCGCGCTGAACACAAGGCCCCCACTGAACACAGCGCCCGCAATGAACACAGGACCCACACTGAACACCGGTCCCACACTGAACACAGGGCCCACACTGAAGACAAGGCCCAGACTGAATACAGGGCCCAGATTGTATACAGGGCCCACACTGAACACAGGGACTAGGCTGAACACAGGGCCCGCACTGAACACAGGGCCCGCAGTGAACACAGGGACCGCACTGAACACAGGGCCCTCACTGAACACATGGCCCACACTGAACACAGGGCCCACACTGAGCAGAGGCCCCCTCTGAACACAGGGTCCGCACTGAACACAGGGCCCGCACTGAAAACAGTGCTAGCAATAAGCATAGGTACCGCACTGAACACAGGGCCCACAATGAACACAGGGCCCACACTGAACACCGGGACCAGACTGCACAAAGGGCCCCCACTGAACACAGCGCCCTCACTGAACACATGTGGGCCCGCACTGAACACATGGCCCCCACTGAACACAGGGCCTGCACTGAACACAGGGCCAGCACTGAACACAGGGCCCGCACTGAACACAGGGCCAGCACTGAACACAGGGCCATCGCTGAACACAGGGCCCGCACTGAACACAGGGCCTAGATTGAACACAGGGCCAGCACTGAACGCAGGGCCATCGCTGAACACGGGGCCCACACTGAACACAGGGCCCTCCCTGAACACAGGGCCAGCACTGAACATAGGGCCCTCTCTGAACACAGGGCTCGCACTGAACACAGGGCCCACACTGAACACAGGGCCCGCACTGAACACAGGGCCCACACTGAGCACAGGGCCTAGACTGAACACAGGGCCTGCACTGTACACAGGGCCCGCACTGAAAACAGTGCCAGCAATAAGCACAGGACCCGCACTGAACACAGGGCCCTCACTGAACAAAGGGCCCGCAATGAGCACAGGGCCCTCACTGAACACAGGGATCCCACTGAACACATGTGGGACCCACTGTACACAGGGCCCGCACTGAACACAAGGCCCGCACTGAAAACAGTGCCAGCAATAAGCACAGGACCCGCACTGAACACAGGGCCCACACTGAACACAGGGCCTAGACTGAACACAGGGCCCTCACTGAACACAGGGCCCGCACTGAGCACAGGGCCCTCACTGATCACAGGACCCGCACTGAACACAGGGCCCCCACTGAACACAGGGCCCCCTGAACACATGTGGGCCCGCACAGAACACAGGGCCCCCACTGAACACAGGGCCCGCAAAGAACACAGGGTCCGCACTGAACACAGGGCCCGCACGGAACACAGGGCCCCCACTGAACACAGGGCCCCCACTGAACACATGTGGGCCCGCACTGAACACAGGGCCCCCACTGAACACAGGGCCTGCACTGAACACAGGGCCAGCACTGAACAGAGGGCCTGCACTGAACACAGGGCCCGCACTGAACACGGGGCCCCCACTGAACACATGTGGGCCCGCACTGAACAGAGGGCCACCACTGAACGCTGGGCCCACAATGAACACAGGGCCCACACTGAACACCGGGCCCACACTGAACACAGGGCCCACACTGAAAACAGGGCCCGCACTGAACACAGGGACCCCACTGAACACAGGGCCCGCAAAGAACACAGGGTCCACACTGAACACAGGGCCTGCACTGAACACAGGGCCCGCACTGAACACAGGGCCCGTAAGTGGACACAGGGACCGCACTGAACACAGGGCCCTCACTGAACACAGGGTCCACACTGAACACAGGGCCCGCACTGAAAACAGTGCTAGCAATAAGCATAGGACCCACACTGAACACAGGGCCCGCAGTGAACACAGGGCCAGCACTGAACACAGGGCCATCGCTGAACACAGGGCCCGCACTGAACA
This sequence comes from Somniosus microcephalus, assembly GCF_052327205.1. Taxonomy (NCBI): domain Eukaryota; kingdom Metazoa; phylum Chordata; class Chondrichthyes; order Squaliformes; family Somniosidae; genus Somniosus; species Somniosus microcephalus. Next base: position 25,036,230 of record NW_028225180.1, on the reverse strand, counting down.
CAGGGCCTAGATTGAACACAGGCCAGCACTGAACACAGGGCCATCGCTGAACACAGGGCCCGCACTGGACACAGGGCCCTCCCTGATCACAGGGCCAGCACTGAACACAGGGCCCTCCCTGAAAACAGGGCTCGCACTGAACACAGGGCCCACAATGAACACAGGGCCCGCACTGAACATAGGGCCCACACTGAACACAGGGCCTAGACTGAACACAGGGCCTGCACTGAACACAGGGCCCGCACTGAAAACAGTGCCAGCAATAAGCACAGGACCCGCACTGAACACAGGGCCCACACTGAACACAGGGCCTAGACTGAACACAGGGCCCTCACTGAACACAGGGCCCGCACTGAGCACAGGGCCCTCACTGATCACAGGACCCGCACTGAACACAGGGCTCCCACTGAACACAGGGCCCCCTGAACACATGTGGGCCCGCACTGAACACAGGGCCCCCACTGAACACAGGGCCCGCAAAGAACACAGGGTCCGCACTGAACACAGGGCCCGCACGGAACACAGGGCCCCCACTGAACACAGGGCCCCCACTGAACACATGTGGGCCCGCACTGAACACAGGGCCCCCACTGAACACAGGGCCTGCACTGAACACAGGGCCAGCACTGAACAGAGGGCCTGCACTGAACACAGGGCCCGCACTGAACACGGGGCCCCCACTGAACACATGTGGGCCCGCACTGAACACAGGGCCACCACTGAACGCTGGGCCCACAATGAACACAGGGCCCACACTGAACACCGGGCCCACACTGAACACAGGGCCCACACTGAAAACAGGGCCCGCACTGAACACAGGGACCCCACTGAACACAGGGCCCGCAAAGAACACAGGGTCCGCACTGAACACAGGGCCCCCACTGAACACAGGGCCCGCAAAGAACACAAGGTGCGCACTGAACACAGGGCCCGCACGGAACACAGGGCCCCCACTGAACACAGGGCCCCCACTGAGCAGAGGCCCCCTCTGAACACAGGGTCCGCACTGAACACAGGGCCCGCACTGAAAACAGTGCTAGCAATAAGCATAGGTCCCGCACTTAACACAGGGCCCACAATGAACACAGGGCCCACACTGAACACCGGGCTCACACTGCACAAAGGGCCCCCACTGAACACAGCGCCCCCACTGAACACATGTGGGCCCGCACTAAACACAGGGCCCCCACTGAACACAGGGCCTGCACTGAACACAGGGCCAGCACTGAACACAGGGCCCGCACTGAACACAGGGCCAGCACTGAACACAGGGCCATCGCTGAACACAGGGCCGGCACTGAACACAGGGCCTAGATTGAACACAGGGCTAGCACTTAACGCAGGGCCATCGCTGAACACAGGGCTCACACTGAACACAGGGCCCTCCCTGAACACAGGGCCAGCACTGAACACAGGGCCCTCCCTGAACACAGGGCTCGCACTGAACACAGGGCCCACACTGAACACAGGGCCCGCACTGAACACAGGGCCCACACTGAGCACAGGGCCTAGACTGAACACAGGGCCTGCACTGTACACAGGGTCCGCACTGAAAACAGTGCCAGCAATAAGCACAGGACCCGCACTGAACACAGGGCCCTCACTGAACAAAGGGCCCGCAATGAGCACAGGGCCCTCACTGAACACGGGGCCCGCACTGAACACACAGCCCCCACTGAACACAGGGACCCCACTGAACACATGTGGGACCCACTGTACACAGGGCCCGCACTGAACACAGGGCCCGCACTGAACACAGGGCCAGCACTGAACACAGGGCCATCGCTGAACAGAGGGTCCGCACTGAACACAGGGCCTAGACTGAACACAGGGCCAGCACTGAAAACAGGACCATCGCTGAACACAGGGCCCGCACTGAACAAAGGGCCCTCCCTGAACACAGGGCCAGCACTGAACACAGGGCCCTCCCTGAACACAGGGCTCGCACTGAACACAGGGCCCACACTGAACACAGGGCCTTGACTGAACACAGGGCCTGCACTGAACACAGGACCCGCACTGAAAACAGTGCCTGCAATAAGCACAGGGCCCGCACTGAACACAGGGCCCGCACTGAAAACAGGGCCCCCACTGAACACAGGGCCCCCACTGAACACATGTGGGCCCGCACTGAACACAGGGCCCCCACTGAACACAGGGCCCCCACTGAACACATGTGGGCCCGCACTGAACACAGGGACCCCACTGAACACAGGGCCCGCACTGAACACAGGGCCAGCACTGAACACAGGGCCTGCACTGCAGGGCCCGCACTGAACACGGGGCCCCCTCTGAACACATGTGGGCCCGCAAAGAACACAGGACCCAAACTGAACACAGGGCCCGCACGGAGCACAGGGCCCTCACTGAACACAGTGCGCGCACTGAGCACAGGGCCCTCACTGAACACAGGGCCCGCACTGAACACAGTGCCCCCACTGAAAAAAGGGCCAGCAATGAGCACAGGGCCTGCAATGAACACAGGGCCCCCACTGAACACATGTGGGCCCGCACTGAACACAGGGCCCCCACTGAACACAGGACCCGCAATGAACACAGGACCCACACTGAACACAGGGCGCTCACTGATCACAGCACCCGCACTGAACACAGGGCCCCCACTGAACACAGGGCCCCCTGAACACATGTGGGCCCGCACTGAACACAGGGCCCACACTGAACACAGGGCCCGCAAAGAACACAGGGTCCGCACTGAACACAGGGCCCGCACGGAACACAGGGCCCCCACTGAACACAGGGCCCCCACTGAACACATGTGAGCCCGCACTGAACACAGGGCCCCCACTGAACACAGGGCCTGCACTGAACACAGGACAAGCACTGAACAGAGGGCCTGCACTGAACACAGGGCCCGCACTGAACACGGGGCCCCCACTCAACACATGTGGGCCCGCACTGAACACAGGACCACCAATGAACACTGGGCGCACAATGAACACAGGGCCCACACTGAACACCGGGCCCACACTGAACACAGGGCCCACACTGAAAACAGGGCCCGCACTGAACACAGGGACCCCACTGAACACAGGGCCCGCAAAGAACACAGGGTCCGCACTGAACACAGGGCCCCCACTGAACACAGGGCCCGCAAAGAACACAAGGTCCGCACTGAACACAGGGCCCGCACGGAACACAGGGCCCCCACTGAAAACAGGGCCCCCACTGAGCAGAGGCCCCCTCTGAACACAGGGTCCGCACTGAACACAGGGCCCGCACTGAAAACAGTGCTAGCAATAAGCATAGGTCCCGCACTGAACACAGGGCCCACAATGAACACAGGGCCCACACTGAACACCGGGCCCACACTGCACAAAGGGCCCCCACTGAACACAGCGCCCCCACTGAACACATGTGGGCCCGCACTGAACACAGCGCCCCCACTGAACACAGGGCCTGCACTGAACACAGGGCCCGCACTGAAAACGGGGCCCCCACTGAACACATGTGGGACCGCACTGAACACAGGGCCCCCACTGAACACTGGGCCCACAATGAACACAGGGCCCACACTGAACACAGGGCCCACACTGAACACAGGGCCTAGACTGAACACAGGGCCCGCACTGAAACCACGGCCTGCACCGAACACAGGGCCCGCACTGAACACAGGGCAGAGACTGAACACAGGGCCTGCACTGAACACAGGGCCAGCACTGAACAGAGGGCCTGCGCTGAACACAGGGCCCGCACTGAACACGGGGCCCACACTGAACACATGTGGGCCCGCACTGAACACAGGGCCACCACTGAACACTGGGCCCACAATGAACACAGTGCCCACACTGAACACCGGGCCCACACTGAACACAGGGCCCACACTGAAAACAGGGCCCGCACTGAACACAGGGACCCCACTGAACACAGGGCCCGCAAAGAACACAGGGTCCGCACTGAACACAGGGCCCCCACTGAACACAGGGCCCGCAAAGAACACAAGGTGCGCACTGAACACAGGGCCCGCACGGAACACAGGGCCCCCACTGAGCAGAGGCCCCCTCTGAACACAGGGTCCGCACTGAACACAGGGCCTGCACTGAACACCGGTCCCACACTGAACACAGGGCCCCCACTGAACACATGGGGGCCCGCGCTGAACACAAGGCCCCCACTGAACACAGCGCCCGCAATGAACACAGGACCCACACTGAACACCGGTCCCACACTGAACACAGGGCCCACACTGAAGACAAGGCCCAGACTGAATACAGGGCCCAGATTGTATACAGGGCCCACACTGAACACAGGGACTAGACTGAACACAGGGCCCGCACTGAACACTGGGCCCGCAGTGAACACAGGGACCGCACTGAACACAGGGCCCTCACTGAACACATGGCCCACACTGAACACAGGGCCCACACTGAGCAGAGGCCCCCTCTGAACACAGGGTCCGCACTGAACACAGGGCCCGCACTGAAAACAGTGCTAGCAATAAGCATAGGTACCGCACTGAACACAGGGCCCACAATGAACACAGGGCTCACACTGAACACCGGGACCACACTGCACAAAGGGCCCCCACTGAACACAGCGCCCCCACTGAACACATGTGGGCCCGCACTGAACACATGGCCCCCACTGAACACAGGGCCTGCACTGAACACAGGGCCAGCACTGAACACAGGGCCCGCACTGAACACAGGGCCAGCACTGAACACAGGGCCATCGCTGAACACAGGGCCCGCACTGAACACAGGGCCTAGATTGAACACAGGGCCAGCACTGAACGCAGGGCCATCGCTGAACACAGGGCCCACACTGAACACAGGGCCCTCCCTGAACACAGGGCCAGCACTGAACATAGGGCCCTCTCTGAACACAGGGCACGCACTGAACACAGGGCCCACACTGAACACAGGGCCCGCACTGAACACAGGGCCCACACTGAGCACAGGGCCTAGACTGAACACAGGGCCTGCACTGTACACAGGGCCCGCACTGAAAACAGTGCCAGCAATAAGCACAGGACCCGCACTGAACACAGGGCCCTCACTGAACAAAGGGCCCGCAATGAGCACAGGGCCCTCACTGAACACAGGGCCCGCACTGAACACACGGCCCCCACTGAACACAGGGACCCCACTGAACACAAGTGGGACCCACTGTACACAGGGCCCGCACTGAACACAAGGCCCGCACTGAACACAGGGCCAGCACTGAACACAGGGCCATCGCTGAACAGAGGGTCCGCACTGAACACAGGGCCTAGACTGAACACAGGGCCAGCACTGAAAACAGAACCATCGCTGAACACAGGGCCCGCACTGAACAAAGGGCCCTCCCTGAGCACAGGGCCAGCACGGAACACAGGGCCCTCCCTGAACACAGGGCTCGCACTGAACACAGGGCCCACACTGAACACAGGGCCTTGACTGAACACAGGGCCTGCACTGAACACAGGACCCGCACTGAAAACAGTGCCAGCAATAAGCACAAGACCTGCACTCAACACAGGGCCCGCACTCAACACAGGGCCCCCACTGAACACAGGGCCCCCACTGAACACATGTGGGCCCGCACTGAACACAGGGCCCCCACTGAACACAGGGCCCCCACTGAACACATGTGGGCCCGCACTGAACACAGGGCCCCCACTGAACACAGGGCCCGCACTGAACACAGGGCCAGCACTGAACACAGGGCCTGCACTGAACACAGGGCCCGCACTGAACACGGGGCCCCCACTGAACACATGTGGGCCCGCAATGAACACAGGACCCACACTGAACACAGGGCCTGCACGGAGCACAGGGCCCTCACTGAACACAGTGCGCGCACTGAGCACAGGGCCCTCACTGAACACCGGGCCCGCACTGAACACAGTGCCCCCACTGAAAACAGGGCCAGCAATGAGCACAGGTCCCGCAATGAACACAGGACCCCCACTGAACACATGTGGGCCCGCACTGAACACAGGGGCCCCACTGAACACAGGGCCCGCAATGAACACAGGACCCACACTGAACACCGGGCCCACACTGAACACAGAGCCCACACTGAACACAAGGCCCAGACTGAATACAGGGCCCAGATTGAACACAGGGCCCACACTGAACACAGGGCCTAGACTGAACACAGGGCCCGCACTGAACACAGGGCCTAGACTGAACACAGAGCCCGCATTGAACACAGGGCCTAGACTGAACACAGGGCCCGCACTGAACACAGGGCCTAGACTGAACACAGGGCCTGCACTGAACACAGGGCCCGCACTGAACACAGGGCCCGCAGTGAACACAGGGACCGCACTGAACACAGGGCCCTCACTGAACACAGGGTCCACACTGAACACAGGGCCCGCACTGAAAACCGTGCTAGCAATAAGCATAGGACCCACACTGAACACAGGGCCCACAATGAACACAGAGACCGCACTGAACACAGGGCATGGACTGAACACAGGGCCCGCACTGAACACAGGTCCTAGACTGAACACAGGGCCTGCACTGAACACAGGGCCCGCACTGAACACAGGGCCCGTAAGTGGACACAGGGACCGCACTGAACACAGGGCCCTCACTGAACACAGGGTCCACACTGAACACAGGGCCCGCACTGAAAACATTGCTAGCAATAAGCATAGGACCCACACTGAACACAGGGCCCGCAGTGAACACAGGGCCAGCACTGAACACAGGGCCATCGCTGAACACAGGGCCCGCACTGAACACAGGGCCTAGATTGAACACAGGCCAGCACTGAACACAGGGCCATCGCTGAACACAGGGCCCGCACTGGACACAGGGCCCTCCCTGATCACAGGGCCAGTACTGAACACAGGGCCCTCCCTGAAAACAGGGCTCGCACTGAACACAGGGCCCACAATGAACACAGGGCCCGCACTGAACACAGGGCCCACACTGAACACAGGGCCTAGACTGAACACAGGGCCTGCACTGAACACAGGGCCCGCACTGAAAACAGTGCCAGCAATAAGCACAGGACCCGCACTGAACACAGGGCCCACACTGAACACAGGGCCTAGACTGAACACAGGGCCCTCACTGAACACAGGGCCCGCACTGAGCACAGGGCCCTCACTGATCACAGGACCCGCACTGAACACAGGGCCCCCACTGAACACAGGGCCCCCTGAACACATGTGGGCCCGCACTGAACACAGGGCCCCCACTGAACACAGGGCCCGCAAAGAACACAGGGTCCGCACTGAACACAGGGCCCGCACGGAACACAGGGCCCCCACTGAACACAGGGCCCCCACTGAACACATGTGGGCCCGCACTGAACACAGGGCCCCCACTGAACACAGGGCCTGCACTGAACACAGGGCCAGCACTGAACAGAGGGCCTGCTCTGAACACAGGGCCCGCACTGAACACGGGGCCCCCACTGAACACATGTGGGCCCGCACTGAACACAGGGCCACCACTGAACACTGGGCCCACAATGAACACAGGGCCCACACTGAACACCGGGCCCACACTGAACACAGGGCCCACACTGAAAACAGGGCCCGCACTGAACACAGGGACCCCACTGAACAAAGGGCCCGCAAAGAACACAGGGTCCGCACTGAACACAGGGCCCCCACTGAACACAGGGCCCGCAAAGAACACAAGGTGCGCACTGAACACAGGGCCCGCACGGAACACAGGGCCCCCACTGAACACAGGGCCCCCACTGAGCAGAGGCCCCCTCTGAACACAGGGTCCGCACTGAACACAGGGCCCGCACTGAAAACAGTGCTAGCAATAAGCATAGGTCCCGCACTTAACACAGGGCCCACAATGAACACAGGGCCCACACTGAACACCGGGCTCACACTGCACAAAGGGCCCCCACTGAACACAGCGCCCCCACTGAACACATGTGGGCCCGCACTGAACACAGGGCCCCCACTGAACACAGGGCCTGCACTGAACACAGGGCCAGCACTGAACACAGGGCCCGCACTGAACACAGGGCCAGCACTGAACACAGGGCCATCGCTGAACACAGGGCCCGCACTGAACACAGGGCCTAGATTGAACACAGGGCTAGCACTTAACGCAGGGCCATCGCTGAACACAGGGCTCACACTGAACACAGGGCCCTCCCTGAACACAGGGCCAGCACTGAACACAGGGCCCTCCCTGAACACAGGGTTCGCACTGAACACAGGGCCCACACTGAACACAAGGCCCGCACTGAACACAGGGCCCACACTGAGCACAGGGCCTAGACTGAACACAGGGCCTGCACTGTACACAGGGCCCGCACTGAAAACAGTGCCAGCAATAAGCACAGGACCCGCACTGAACACAGGGCCCTCACTGAACAAAGGGCCCGCAATGAGCACAGGGCCCTCACTGAACACAGGGCCCGCACTGAACACACAGCCCCCACTGAACACAGGGACCCCACTGAACACATGTGGTACCCACTGTACACAGGGCCCGCACTGAACACAGGGCCCGCACTGAAAACAGTGCTAGCAATAAGCATAGGTCCCGCACTTAACACAGGGCCCACAATGAACACAGGGCCCACACTGAACACCGGGCTCACACTGCACAAAGGGCCCCCACTGAACACAGCGCCCCCACTGAACACATGTGGGCTCACACTGAACACAGGGCCCTCCCTGAACACAGGGCCAGCACTGAACACAGCGCCATCGCTGAACACAGGGCCCGCACAGAACACAGGGCCCGCACTGAACACAGGGCCCACACAGAACACAGTGACCACAGTGAACACAGGGCCCACACTGAGGCGAGGGCCCGCACTGAACACAGGGTCCGCACTGAACACAGGGCCCGCACTGAACACAGGGCCCACACGGAACACAGGGCCTAGACTGAACACAGGGCCTGCACTGAACACAGGGCCCACACTGAAAACAGTGCCAGCAATAAGCAAAGGACCCGCAATGAATAGAGGGCCCTCATTGAACACAGGGCCCGCACTGAGCACAGGGCCCTCACTGAGCACAGGGCCCGCACTGAACACAGGGCCCCCTCTGTACACAGAGCCCCCAGTGAACACAGGGCCCCCACTGAACACAGGGCCCGCACTGAACACAGGGCCAGCACTGAACACAGGGCCTGCACTGTACACAGGGCCCGCACTGACCACGGGGCCCCCACTGAACACATTTGGGCCCGCACTGAACACAGGGCCCCCACTGAACACAGGGCCCACAATGAACACAGGGCCCACACTGAACACAGGGCCCACACTGAACACAGGGCCTGCACTGAACACAGGGCCCGCACTGAACACAGGGACCCCACTGAACACAGGGCCCGCACTGTACACAGGGCCCACACTGAACAAAGGGCCAGCACTGAACACAGGGCCATCGCTGAACACAGGGCCCGCACTGAACACAGGGCCCGCACTGAACACAGGGCCAGCACTGAACACAGGGCAATCGCTGAACACAGGGCCCGCACTGAACACAGGGCCCTCCCTGAACACAGGGCCAGCACTGGACACAGGGCCCTCCCTGAACACAGCGCTCGCAATGAACACTGGGCCCACACTGAACACAGGGCCCACACTGAACACAGGGCCCACACTGAACACAGGGCCTAGACTGAACACACGGCATGCACTGAACACAGGGCCCGCACTGAATGCAGTGCCAGCAATAAGCACAGGACCCGCACTGAACACAGGGCCCATAATGAACACAGGGCCTACACTGAGCACAGGGCCCTCACTGAACACAGGGCCCGCACTGAACACAGGACCCCCACTGAACACAGCGTCCCCACTGAACTCAGGGCCCCCAGTGAACACATGTGGGCCCGCACTGAACACAGGGCCCCCACTGAACACAGGACCTGCACTGAACACAGGGCCAGCACTGAACACAGGGCCTGCACTGAACACAGGGCCCGCACTGAACACGGGGCCCCCAGTGAACACATTTGGGCCCGCACTGAACACAGGGCACCCACTGAACACAGGGCCCACAATGAACACAGGGACCCGTCTGAACACAGGGCCCGCTCTGAACACAGGGCCCACTCTGAACACAGGGACCCCACTGCACACAGGGCCCCCACTGAACACAGGGCCCACACTGAACACAGGGCCAACACTGAACACAGGGCCCGCACTGAACACAGGGCCAGCACTGAACACAGGGCCCGCACTGAAAACAGTGCTAGCAATAAGCATAGGACCCACACTGAACACAGGGCCCACAATGAACACAGAGACCGCACTGAACACAGGGCCTAGACTGAACACAGGGCCCACACTGAACACAGGGCCTAGACTGAACACAGGGCCTGCACTGAACACAGGGCCCGCACTGAACACAGGGCCCGTAATTGGACACAGGGACCGCACTGAACACAGGGCCCTCACTGAACACAGGGTCCACACTGAACACAGGGCCCGCACTGAAAACAGTGCTAGCAATAAGCATAGGACCCACACTGAACACAGGGCCCGCAGTGAACACAGGGCCAGCACTGAACACAGGGCCATCGCTGAACACAGGGCCCGCACTGAACACAGGGCCTAGATTGAACACAGGCCAGCACTGAACACAGGGCCATCGCTGAACACAGGGCCCGCACTGGACACAGGGCCCTCCCTGATCACAGGGCCAGCACTGAACACAGGGCCCTCCCTGAAAACATTGCTCGCTCTGAACACAGGGCCCACAATGAACACAGGGCCCGCACTGAACACAGGGCCCACACTGAACACAGGGCCTAGACTGAACACAGGGCCTGCACTGAACACAGGGCCCGCACTGAAAACAGTGCCAGCAATAAGCACAGGACCCGCACTGAACACAGGGCCCACACTGAACACAGGGCCTAGATTGAACACAGGGCCCTCACTGAACACAGGGCCCGCACTGAGCACAGGGCCCTCACTGATCACAGGACCCGCACTGAACACAGGGCCCCCACTGAACACAGGGCCCCCTGAACACATGTGGGCCCGCACTGAACACAGGGCCCCCACTGAACACAGGGCCCGCAAAGAACACAGGGTCCGCACTGAACACAGGGCCCGCACGGAACACAGGGCCCCCACTGAACACAGGGCCCCCACTGAACACATGTGGGCCCGCACTGAACACAGGGCCCCCACTGAACACAGGGCCAGCACTGAACACAGGGCCAGCACTGAACAGAGGGCCTGCACTGAACACAGGGCCCGCACTGAACACGGGGCCCCCACTGAACACATGTGGGCCCGCACTGAACACAGGGCCACCACTGAACACTGGGCCCACAATGAACACAGGGCCCACACTGAACACCGGGCCCACACTGAACACAGGGCCCACACTGAAAACAGGGCCCGCACTGAACACAGGGACCCCACTGAACACAGGGCCCGCAAAGAACACAGGGTCCGCACTGAACACAGGGCCCCCACTGAACACAGGGCCCGCAAAGAACACAAGGTGCGCACTGAACACAGGGCCCGCACGGAACACAGGGCCCCCACTGAACACAGGGCCCCCACTGAGCAGAGGCCCCCTCTGAACACAGGGCCGCACTGAACACAGGGCCCGCACGGAACACAGGGCCCCCACTGAACACAGGGCCCCCACTGAGCAGAGGCCCCCTCTGAACACAGGGCCGCACTTAACACAGGGCCCACAATGAACACAGGGCCCACACTGAACACCGGGCCCACACTGCAAAAAGGGCCCCCACTGAACACAGCGCCCCCACTGAACACATGTGGGCCCGCACTGAACACAAGGCCCCCACTGAACACAGGGCCTGCACTGAACACAGGGCCAGCACTGAACACAGGGCCCGCACTGAACACAGGGCCAGCACTGAACACAGGGCCATCGCTGAACACAGGGCCCGCACTGAACACAGGGCCTAGATTGAACACAGGGCTAGCACTTAACGCAGGGCCATCGCTGAACACAGGGCTCACACTGAACACAGGGCCCTCCCTGAACACAGGGCCAGCACTGAACACAGGGCCCTCCCTGAACACAGGGCTCGCACTGAACACGGGGCCCACACTGAACACAGGGCCCGCACTGAACACAGGGCCCACACTGAGCACAGGGCCTAGACTGAACACAGGGCCTGCACTGTACACAGGGCCCGCACTGAAAACAGTGCCATCAATAAGCACAGGACCCGCACTGAACACAGGGCCCTCACTGAACAAAGGGCCCGCAATGAGCACAGGGCCCTCACTGAACACAGGGCCCGCACTGAACACACAGCCCCCACTGAACACAGGGACCCCACTGAACACATGTGGGACCCACTGTACACAGGGCCCGCACTGAACACAGGGCCAGCACTGAAAACATGACCATCGCTGAACACAGGGCCCGCACTGAACAAAGGGCCCTCCCTGCACACAGGGCCAGCACTGAACACAGGGCCCTCCCTGAACACAGGGCTCGCACAGAACACAGGGCCCACACTGAACACAGGGCCTTGACTGAACACAGGGCCTGCACTGAACACAGGAGCCGCACTGAAAACAGTGCCTGCAATAAGCACAGGGCCCGCACTGAACACAGGGCCCGCACTGAAAACAGGGCCCCCACTGAACACAGGGCCCCCACTGAACACATGTGGGCCCGCACTGAACACAGGGCCCCCACTGAACACAGGGCCCCCACTGAACACATGTGGGCCCGCACTGAACACAGGGCCCCCACTGAACACAGGGCCCGCACTGAACACAGGGCCAGCACTGAACACAGGGCCTGCACTGAACACAGGGCCCGCACTGAACACGGGGCCCCCACTGAACACATGTGGGCCCGCAATGAACACAGGACCCACACTGAACACAGGGCCCGCACGGAGCACAGGGCCCTCACTGAACACAGTGCGCGCACTGAGCACAGGGCCCTCACTGGACACAGGGCCCGCACTGAACACAGTGCCCCCACTGAAAAAAGGGCCAGCAATGAGCACAGGGCCTGCAATGAACACAGGGCCCCCACTGAACACATGTGGGCCCGCATTAAAGACAGGGCCCCCACTGAACACAGGACCCGCAATGAACACAGGACCCACACTGAACACAGGGCCCTCACTGATCACAGCACCCGCACTGAACACAGGGCCCCCACTGAACACAGGGCCCCCTGAACACATGTGGGCCCGCACTGAACACAGGGCCCACACTGAACACAGGGCCCGCAAAGAACACAGGGTCCGCACTGAACACAGGGCCTGCACGGAACACAGGGCCCCCACTGAACACAGGGCCCCCACTGAACACATGTGGGCCCGCACTGAACACAGGGCCCCCACTGAACACAGGGCCCCCACTGAACACAGGGCCTGCACTGAACACAGGGCCCGCACTGAACACAGGGCCCGTAATTGGACACAGGGACCGCACTGAACACAGGGCCCTCACTGAACACAGGGTCCACACTGAACACAGGGCCCGCACTGAAAACAGTGCTAGCAATAAGCATAGGACCCACACTGAACACAGGGCCCGCAGTGAACACAGGGCCAGCACTGAACACAGGGCCATCGCTGAACACAGGGCCCGCACTGAACACAGGGCCTAGATTGAACACAGGCCAGCACTGAACACAGGGCCATCGCTGAACACAGGGCCCGCACTGGACACAGGGCCCTCCCTGATCACAGGGCCAGCACTGAACACAGGGCCCTCCCTGAAAACATTGCTCGCTCTGAACACAGGGCCCACAATGAACACAGGGCCCGCACTGAACACAGGGCCCACACTGAACACAGGGCCTAGACTGAACACAGGGCCTGCACTGAACACAGGGCCCGCACTGAAAACAGTGCCAGCAATAAGCACAGGACCCGCACTGAACACAGGGCCCACACTGAACACAGGGCCTAGATTGAACACAGGGCCCTCACTGAACACAGGGCCCGCACTGAGCACAGGGCCCTCACTGATCACAGGACCCGCACTGAACACAGGGCCCCCACTGAACACAGGGCCCCCTGAACACATGTGGGCCCGCACTGAACACAGGGCCCCCACTGAACACAGGGCCCGCAAAGAACACAGGGTCCGCACTGAACACAGGGCCCGCACGGAACACAGGGCCCCCACTGAACACAGGGCCCCCACTGAACACATGTGGGCCCGCACTGAACACAGGGCCCCCACTGAACACAGGGCCAGCACTGAACACAGGGCCAGCACTGAACAGAGGGCCTGCACTGAACACAGGGCCCGCACTGAACACGGGGCCCCCACTGAACACATGTGGGCCCGCACTGAACACAGGGCCACCACTGAACACTGGGCCCACAATGAACACAGGGCCCACACTGAACACCGGGCCCACACTGAACACAGGGCCCACACTGAAAACAGGGCCCGCACTGAACACAGGGACCCCACTGAACACAGGGCCCGCAAAGAACACAGGGTCCGCACTGAACACAGGGCCCCCACTGAACACAGGGCCCGCAAAGAACACAAGGTGCGCACTGAACACAGGGCCCGCACGGAACACAGGGCCCCCACTGAACACAGGGCCCCCACTGAGCAGAGGCCCCCTCTGAACACAGGGCCGCACTGAACACAGGGCCCGCACGGAACACAGGGCCCCCACTGAACACAGGGCCCCCACTGAGCAGAGGCCCCCTCTGAACACAGGGCCGCACTTAACACAGGGCCCACAATGAACACAGGGCCCACACTGAACACCGGGCCCACACTGCAAAAAGGGCCCCCACTGAACACAGCGCCCCCACTGAACACATGTGGGCCCGCACTGAACACAAGGCCCCCACTGAACACAGGGCCTGCACTGAACACAGGGCCAGCACTGAACACAGGGCCCGCACTGAACACAGGGCCAGCACTGAACACAGGGCCATCGCTGAACACAGGGCCCGCACTGAACACAGGGCCTAGATTGAACACAGGGCTAGCACTTAACGCAGGGCCATCGCTGAACACAGGGCTCACACTGAACACAGGGCCCTCCCTGAACACAGGGCCAGCACTGAACACAGGGCCCTCCCTGAACACAGGGCTCGCACTGAACACGGGGCCCACACTGAACACAGGGCCCGCACTGAACACAGGGCCCACACTGAGCACAGGGCCTAGACTGAACACAGGGCCTGCACTGTACACAGGGCCCGCACTGAAAACAGTGCCATCAATAAGCACAGGACCCGCACTGAACACAGGGCCCTCACTGAACAAAGGGCCCGCAATGAGCACAGGGCCCTCACTGAACACAGGGCCCGCACTGAACACACAGCCCCCACTGAACACAGGGACCCCACTGAACACATGTGGGACCCACTGTACACAGGGCCCGCACTGAACACAGGGCCAGCACTGAAAACATGACCATCGCTGAACACAGGGCCCGCACTGAACAAAGGGCCCTCCCTGCACACAGGGCCAGCACTGAACACAGGGCCCTCCCTGAACACAGGGCTCGCACAGAACACAGGGCCCACACTGAACACAGGGCCTTGACTGAACACAGGGCCTGCACTGAACACAGGAGCCGCACTGAAAACAGTGCCTGCAATAAGCACAGGGCCCGCACTGAACACAGGGCCCGCACTGAAAACAGGGCCCCCACTGAACACAGGGCCCCCACTGAACACATGTGGGCCCGCACTGAACACAGGGCCCCCACTGAACACAGGGCCCCCACTGAACACATGTGGGCCCGCACTGAACACAGGGCCCCCACTGAACACAGGGCCCGCACTGAACACAGGGCCAGCACTGAACACAGGGCCTGCACTGAACACAGGGCCCGCACTGAACACGGGGCCCCCACTGAACACATGTGGGCCCGCAATGAACACAGGACCCACACTGAACACAGGGCCCGCACGGAGCACAGGGCCCTCACTGAACACAGTGCGCGCACTGAGCACAGGGCCCTCACTGGACACAGGGCCCGCACTGAACACAGTGCCCCCACTGAAAAAAGGGCCAGCAATGAGCACAGGGCCTGCAATGAACACAGGGCCCCCACTGAACACATGTGGGCCCGCATTAAAGACAGGGCCCCCACTGAACACAGGACCCGCAATGAACACAGGACCCACACTGAACACAGGGCCCTCACTGATCACAGCACCCGCACTGAACACAGGGCCCCCACTGAACACAGGGCCCCCTGAACACATGTGGGCCCGCACTGAACACAGGGCCCACACTGAACACAGGGC
Source organism: Somniosus microcephalus (assembly GCF_052327205.1). NCBI lineage: Eukaryota > Metazoa > Chordata > Chondrichthyes > Squaliformes > Somniosidae > Somniosus > Somniosus microcephalus. The sequence goes on along the minus strand of NW_028225180.1, from coordinate 25,020,085 downwards.
CCGCAAAGAACACAGGGTCCGCACTGAACACAGGGCCTGCACGGAACACAGGGCCCCCACTGAACACAGGGCCCCCACTGAACACATGTGGGCCCGCACTGAACACAGGGCCCCCACTGAACACAGGGCCCCCACTGAACACAGGGCCTGCACTGAACACAGGACAAGCACTGAACAGAGGGCCTGCACTGAACACAGGACCACCAATGAACACTGGGCGCACAATGAACACAGGGCCCACACTGAACACCGGGCCCACACTGAACACAGGGCCCACACTGAAAACAGGGCCCGCACTGAACACAGGGACCCCACTGAACACAGGGCCCGCAAAGAACACAGGGTCCGCACTGAACACAGGGCCCCCACTGAACACAGGGCCCGCAAAGAACACAAGGTCCGCACTGAACACAGGGCCCGCACGGAACACAGGCCCCCACTGAACACAGGGCCCCCACTGAGCAGAGGCCCCCTCTGAACACAGGGTCCGCACTGAACACAGGGCCCGCACTGAAAACAGTGCTAGCAATAAGCATAGGTCCCGCACTGAACACAGGGCCCACAATGAACACAGGGCCCACACTGAACACCGGGCCCACACTGCACAAAGGGCCCCCACTGACCACAGCGCCCCCACTGAACACATGTGGGCCCGCACTGAACACAGGGCCCCCACTGAACACGGGGCCTGCACTGAACACAGGGCCCGCACTGAAAACGGGGCCCCCACTGAACACATGTGGGCCCGCACTGAACACAGGGCCCCCACTGAACACTGGGCCCACAGTGAACACCTGGCCCACACTGAACACAGGGCCCACTCTGAACACAGGGCCTAGACTGAACACAGGGCCCGCACTGAAACCACGGCCTGCACCGAACACAGGGCCCGCACTGAACACAGGGCCTAGACTGAACACAGGGACCGCACTGAAACCACGGCCTGCACTGAACACAGGGCCCGCAGTGAACACAGGGACCGCACTGAATACAGGGCCCTCACAGAACACATGGCCCACACTGAACACAGGGCCCACACTGAGGCGAGGGCCCGCACTGAACACAGGGTCCGCACTGAACACAGGGCCCGCACTGAACACAGGGCCCACACGGAACACAGGGCCTAGACTGAACACAGGGCCTGCACTGAACACAGGGCCCACACTGAAAACAGTGCCAGCAATAAGCAAAGGACCCGCAATGAATACAGGGCCCTCATTGAACACAGGGCCCGCACTGAGCACAGGGCCCTCACTGAACACAGGGCCCGCACTGAACACAGGGCCCCCTCTGAACACAGAGCCCCCAGTGAACACAGGGCCCCCACTGAACACAGTGCCCGCACTGAACACAGGGCCAGCACTGAACACAGGGCCTGCACTGTACACAGGGCCCGCACTGACCACGGGGCCCCCACTGAACACATTTGGGCCCGCACTGAACACAGGGCCCCCACTGAACACAGGGCCCACAATGAACACAGGGCCCACACTGAACACAGGGCCCACACTGAACACAGGGCCTGCACTGAACACAGGGCCCGCACTGAACACAGGGACCCCACTGAACACAGGGCCCGCACTGTACACAGGGCACACACTGAACAAAGGGCCAGCACTGAACACAGTGCCATCGCTGAACACAGGGCCCGCACTGAACACAGGGCCCGCACTGAACACAGGGCCAGCACTGAACACAGGGCAATCGCTGAACACAGGGCCCACACTGAACACATGGCCCTCCCTGAACACAGGGCCAGCACTGGACACAGGGCCCTCCCTGAACACATGGCTCGCAATGAACACTGGGCCCACACTGAACACAGGGCCCACACTGAACACAGGGCCCACACTGAACACAGGGCCTAGACTGAACACACGGCCTGCACTGAACACAGGGCCCGCACTGAATGCAGTGCCAGCAATAAGCACAGGACCCGCACTGAACACAGGGCCCATAATGAACACAGGGCCTACACTGAGCACAGGTCCCTCACTGAACACAGGGCCCGCACTGAACACAGGGCCCCCACTGAACACAGTGTCCCCACTGAACACAGGGCCCCCACTGAAAACGGGGCCCCCACTGAACACATGTGCGCCCGCACTGAACACAGGGCCCCCACTGAACACTGGGCCCACAATGAACACAGGGCCCACACTGAACACAGGGCCCGCACTGAAAACGGGGCCCCCACTGAACACATGTGGGCCCGCACTGAACACAGGGCCCCCACTGAACACAGGGCCCCCACTGAACACATGTGGGCCCGCACTGAACACAGGGCCCCCACTGAACACAGGGCCCGCACTGAACACAGGGCCAGCACTGAACACAGGGCCTGCACTGAACACAGGGCCCGCACTGAACACGGGGCCCCCACTGAACACATGTGGGCCCGCAATGAACACAGGACCCACACTGAACACAGGGCCCGCACGGAGCACAGGGCCCTCACTGAACACAGTGCGCGCACTGAGCACAGGGCCCTCACTGGACACAGGGCCCGCACTGAACACAGTGCCCCCACTGAAAAAAGGGCCAGCAATGAGCACAGGGCCTTCAATGAACACAGGGCCCCCACTGAACACATGTGGGCCCGCACTAAACACAGGGCCCCCACTGAACACAGGACCCGCAATGAACACAGGACCCACACTGAACACAGGGCCCTCACTGATCACAGCACCCGCACTGAACACAGGGCCCCCACTGAACACAGGGCCCCCTGAACACATGTGGGCCCGCACTGAACACAGGGCCCACACTGAACACAGGGCCCGCAAAGAACACAGGGTCCGCACTGAACACAGGGCCCGCACGGAACACAGGGCCCCCACTGAACACAGGGCCCCCACTGAACACATGTGGGCCCGCACTGAACACAGGGCCCCCACTGAACACAGGGCCCCCACTGAACACAGGGCCTGCACTGAACACAGGACAAGCACTGAACAGAGGGCCTGCACTGAACACAGGACCACCAATGAACACTGGGCGCACAATGAACACAGGGCCCACACTGAACACCGGGCCCACACTGAACACAGGGCCCACACTGAAAACAGGGCCCGCACTGAACACAGGGACCCCACTGAACACAGGGCCCGCAAAGAACACAGGGTCCGCACTGAACACAGGGCCCCCACTGAACACAGGGCCCGCAAAGAACACAAGGTCCGCACTGAACACAGGGCCCGCACGGAACACAGGCCCCCACTGAACACAGGGCCCCCACTGAGCAGAGGCCCCCTCTGAACACAGGGTCCGCACTGAACACAGGGCCCGCACTGAAAACAGTGCTAGCAATAAGCATAGGTCCCGCACTGAACACAGGGCCCACAATGAACACAGGGCCCACACTGAACACCGGGCCCACACTGCACAAAGGGCCCCCACTGACCACAGCGCCCCCACTGAACACATGTGGGCCCGCACTGAACACAGGGCCCCCACTGAACACGGGGCCTGCACTGAACACAGGGCCCGCACTGAAAACGGGGCCCCCACTGAACACATGTGGGCCCGCACTGAACACAGGGCCCCCACTGAACACTGGGCCCACAGTGAACACCTGGCCCACACTGAACACAGGGCCCACACTGAACACAGGGCCTAGACTGAACACAGGGCCCGCACTGAAACCACGGCCTGCACCGAACACAGGGCCCGCACTGAACACAGGGCCTAGACTGAACACAGGGACCGCACTGAAACCACGGCCTGCACTGAACACAGGGCCCGCAGTGAACACAGGGACCGCACTGAATACAGGGCCCTCACAGAACACATGGCCCACACTGAACACAGGGCCCACACTGAGGCGAGGGCCCGCACTGAACACAGGGTCCGCACTGAACACAGGGCCCGCACTGAACACAGGGCCCACACGGAACACAGGGCCTAGACTGAACACAGGGCCTGCACTGAACACAGGGCCCACACTGAAAACAGTGCCAGCAATAAGCAAAGGACCCGCAATGAATACAGGGCCCTCATTGAACACAGGGCCCGCACTGAGCACAGGGCCCTCACTGAACACAGGGCCCGCACTGAACACAGGGCCCCCTCTGAACACAGAGCCCCCAGTGAACACAGGGCCCCCACTGAACACAGGGCCCGCACTGAACACAGGGCCAGCACTGAACACAGGGCCTGCACTGTACACAGGGCCCGCACTGACCACGGGGCCCCCACTGAACACATTTGGGCCCGCACTGAACACAGGGCCCCCACTGAACACAGGGCCCACAATGAACACAGGGCCCACACTGAACACAGGGCCCACACTGAACACAGGGCCTGCACTGAACACAGGGCCCGCACTGAACACAGGGACCCCACTGAACACAGGGCCCGCACTGTACACAGGGCCCACACTGAACAAAGGGCCAGCACTGAACACAGTGCCATCGCTGAACACAGGGCCCGCACTGAACACAGGGCCCGCACTGAACACAGGGCCAGCACTGAACACAGGGCAATCGCTGAACACAGGGCCCACACTGAACACAGGGCCCTCCCTGAACACAGGGCCAGCACTGGACACAGGGCCCTCCCTGAACACATGGCTCGCAATGAACACTGGGCCCACACTGAACACAGGGCCCACACTGAACACAGGGCCCACACTGAACACAGGGCCTAGACTGAACACACGGCCTGCACTGAACACAGGGCCCGCACTGAATGCAGTGCCAGCAATAAGCACAGGACCCGCACTGAACACAGGGCCCATAATGAACACAGGGCCTACACTGAGCACAGGGCCCTCACTGAACACAGGGCCCGCACTGAACACAGGGCCCCCACTGAACACGGGGCCCCCAGTGAACACATTTGGGCCCGCACTGAACACAGGGCACCCACTGAACACAGGGCCCACAATGAACACAGGGACCCGTCTGAACACAGGGCCCGCTCTGAACACAGGGCCCACTCTGAACACAGGGACCCCACAGCACACAGGGCCCCCACTGAACACAGGGCCCACACTGAACACAGGGCCAGCACTGAACACAGGGCCCGCACTGAACACAGGGCCAGCACTGAACACAGCGCCATCGCTGAACACAGGGCCCGCACAGAACACAGGGCCCGCACTGAACACAGGGCCCACACAGAACACAGTGACCACAGTGAACACAGGGCCCACACTGAGGCGAGGGCCCGCACTGAACACAGGGTCCGCACTGAACACAGGGCCCGCACTGAACACAGGGCCCACATGGAACACAGGGCCTAGACTGAACACAGGGCCTGCACTGAACACAGGGCCCACACTGAAAACAGTGCCAGCAATAAGCAAAGGACCCGCAATGAATACAGGGCCCTCATTGAACACAGGGCCCGCACTGAGCACAGGGCCCTCACTGAACACAGGGCCCGCACTGAACACAGGGCCCCCTCTGTACACAGAGCCCCCAGTGAACACAGGGCCCCCACTGAACACAGGGCCCGCACTGAACACAGGGCCAGCACTGAACACAGGGCCTGCACTGTACACAGGGCCCGCACTGACCACGGGGCCCCCACTGAACACATTTGGGCCCGCACTGAACACAGGGCCCCCACTGAACACAGGGCCCATAATGAACACAGGGCCCATACTGAACACAGGGCCCACACTGAACACAGGGCCTGCACTGAACACAGGGCCCGCACTGAACACAGGGACCCCACTGAACACAGGGCCCGCACTGTACACAGGGCCCACACTGAACAAAGGGCCAGCACTGAACACAGGGCCATCGCTGAACACAGGGCCCGCACTGAACACAGGGCCCGCACTGAACACAGGGCTCGCACTGAACACAGGGCCCACAATGAACACAGGGCCCACACTGAACACAGGGCCCGCAAAGAACACAGGGTCCGCACTGAACACAGGGCCCGCACGGAACACAGGGCCCCCACTGAACACAGGGCCCCCACTGAACACAGGGCCCGCAAAGAACACAAGGTCCGCACTGAACACAGGGCCCGCACGGAACACAGGGCCCCCACTGAAAACAGGGCCCCCACTGAGCAGAGGCCCCCTCTGAACACAGGGTCCGCACTGAACACAGGGCCCGCACTGAAAACAGTGCTAGCAATAAGCATAGGTCCCGCACTGAACACAGGGCCCACAATGAACACAGGGCCCACACTGAACACCGGGCCCACACTGCACAAAGGGCCCCCACTGAACACAGCGCCCCCACTGAACACATGTGGGCCCGCACTGAACACAGCGCCCCCACTGAACACAGGGCCTGCACTGAACACAGGGCCCGCACTGAAAACGGGGCCCCCACTGAACACATGTGCGCTCGCACTGAACACAGGGCCCCCACTGAACACTGGGCCCACAATGAACACAGGGCCCACACTGAACACAGGAGCCGCACTGAAAACAGTGCCTGCAATAAGCACAGGGCCCGCACTGAACACAGGGCCCGCACTGAAAACAGGGCCCCCACTGAACACAGGGCCCCCACTGAACACATGTGGGCCCGCACTGAACACAGGGCCCCCACTGAACACATGTGGGCCCGCACTGAACACAGGGCCCCCACTGAACACAGGGCCCGCACTGAACACAGGGCCAGCACTGAACACAGGGCCTGCACTGAACACAGGGCCCGCACTGAACACGGGGCCCCCACTGAACACATGTGGGCCCGCAATGAACACAGGACCCACACTGAACACAGGGCCCGCACGGAGCACAGGGCCATCACTGAACACAGTGCGCGCACTGAGCACAGGGCCCTCACTGGACACAGGGCCCGCACTGAACACAGTGCCCCCACTGAAAAAAGGGCCAGCAATGAGCACAGGGCCTGCAATGAACACAGGGCCCCCACTGAACACATGTGGGCCCGCACTAAACACAGGGACCCCACTGAACACAGGACCCGCAATGAACACAGGACCCACACTGAACACAGGGCCCTCACTGATCACAGCACCCGCACTGAACACAGGGCCCCCACTGAACACAGGGCCCCCTGAACACATGTGGGCCCGCACTGAACACAGGGCCCACACTGAACACAGGGCCCGCAAAGAACACAGGGTCCGCACTGAACACAGGGCCCGCACGGAACACAGGGCCCCCACTGAACACAGGGCCCCCACTGAACACATGTGGGCCCGCACTGAACACAGGGCCCCCACTGAACACAGGGCCCCCACTGAACACAGGGCCTGCACTGAAAACAGGACAAGCACTGAACAGAGGGCCTGCACTGAACACAGGACCACCAATGAACACTGGGCGCACAATGAACACAGGGCCCACACTGAACACCGGGCCCACACTGAACACAGGGCCCACACTGAAAACAGGGCCCGCACTGAACACAGGGACCCCACTGAACACAGGGCCCGCAAAGAACACAGTGTCCGCACTGAACACAGGGCCCCAACTGAACACAGGGCCCGCAAAGAACACAAGGTCCGCACTGAACACAGGGCCCGCACGGAACACAGGCCCCCACTGAACACAGGGCCCCCACTGAGCAGAGGCCCCCTCTGAACACAGGGTCCGCACTGAACACAGGGCCCGCACTGAAAACAGTGCTAGCAATAAGCATAGGTCCCGCACTGAACACAGGGCCCACAATGAACACAGGGCCCACACTGAACACCGGGCCCACACTGCACAAAGGGCCCCCACTGACCACAGCGCCCCCACTGAACACATGTGGGCCCGCACTGAACACAGGGCCCCCACTGAACACTGGGCCCACAGTGAACACCTGGCCCACACTGAACACAGGGCCCACACTGAACACAGGGCCTAGACTGAACACAGGGCCCGCACTGAAACCACGGCCTGCACCGAACACAGGGCCCGCACTGAACACAGGGCCTAGACTGAACACAGGGACCGCACTGAAACCACGGCCTGCACTGAACACAGGGCCCGCAGTGAACACAGGGACCGCACTGAATACAGGGCCCTCACAGAACACATGGCCCACACTGAACACAGGGCCCACACTGAGGCGAGGGCCCGCACTGAACACAGGGTCCGCACTGAACACAGGGCCCGCACTGAACACAGGGCCCACACGGAACACAGGGCCTAGACTGAACACAGGGCCTGCACTGAACACAGGGCCCACACTGAAAACAGTGCCAGCAATAAGCAAAGGACCCGCAATGAATACAGGGCCCTCATTGAACACAGGGCCCGCACTGAGCACAGGGCCCTCACTGAACACAGGGCCCGCACTGAACACAGGGCCCCCTCTGAACACAGAGCCCCCAGTGAACACAGGGCCCCCACTGAACACAGGGCCCGCACTGAACACAGGGCCAGCACTGAACACAGGGCCTGCACTGTACACAGGGCCCGCACTGACCACGGGGCCCCCACTGAACACATTTGGGCCCGCACTGAACACAGGGCCCCCACTGAACACAGGGCCCACAATGAACACAGGGCCCACACTGAACCCAGGGCCCACACTGAACACAGGGCCTGCACTGAACACAGGGCCCGCACTGAACACAGGGACCCCACTGAACACAGGGCCCGCACTGTACACAGGGCCCACACTGAACAAAGGGCCAGCACTGAACACAGTGCCATCGCTGAACACAGGGCCCGCACTGAACACAGGGCCCGCACTGAACACAGGGCCAGCACTGAACACAGGGCAATCGCTGAACACAGGGCCCACACTGAACACAGGGCCCTCCCTGAACACAGGGCCAGCACTGGACACAGGGCCCTCCCTGAACACATGGCTCGCAATGAACACTGGGCCCACACTGAACACAGGGCCCGCACTGAACACAGGGCCCACACTGAACACAGGGCCTAGACTGAACACACGGCCTGCACTGAACACAGGGCCCGCACTGAATGCAGTGCCAGCAATAAGCACAGGACCCGCACTGAACACAGGGCCCATAATGAACACAGGGCCTACACTGAGCACAGGGCCCTCACTGAACACAGGGCCCGCACTGAACACAGGGCCCCCACTGAACACAGTGTCCCCACTGAACACAGGGCCCCCACTGAACACATGTGGGCCCGCACTGAACACAGGGCCCCCACTGAACACAGGACCTGCACTGAACACAGGGCCAGCACTGAACACAGGGCCTGCACTGAACACAGGGCCCGCACTGAACACGGGGCCCCCAGTGAACACATTTGGGCCCGCACTGAACACAGGGCACCCACTGAACACAGGGCCCACAATGAACACAGGGACCCGTCTGAACACAGGGCCCGCTCTGAACACAGGGCCCACTCTGAACACAGGGACCCCACTGCACACAGGGCCCCCACTGAACACAGGGCCCACACTGAACACAGGGCCAGCACTGAACACAGGGCCCGCACTGAACACAGGGCCAGCACTGAACACAGCGCCATCGCTGAACACAGGGCCCGCACAGAACACAGGGCCCGCACTGAACACAGGGCCCACACAGAACACAGTGACCACAGTGAACACAGGGCCCACACTGAGGCGAGGGCCCGCACTGAACACAGGGTCCGCACTGAACACAGGGCCCGCACTGAACACAGGGCCCACACGGAACACAGGGCCTAGACTGAACACAGGGCCTGCACTGAACACAGGGCCCACACTGAAAACAGTGCCAGCAATAAGCAAAGGACCCGCAATGAATACAGGGCCCTCATTGAACACAGGGCCCGCACTGAGCACAGGGCCCTCACTGAACACAGGGCCCGCACTGAACACAGGGCCCCCTCTGTACACAGAGCCCCCAGTGAACACAGGGCCCCCACTGAACACAGGGCCCGCACTGAACACAGGGCCAGCACTGAACACAGGGCCTGCACTGTACACAGGGCCCGCACTGACCACGGGGCCCCCACTGAACACATTTGGGCCCGCACTGAACACAGGGCCCCCACTGAACACAGGGCCCACAATGAACACAGGGCCCATACAGAACACAGGGCCCACACTGAACACAGGGCCTGCACTGAACACAGGGCCCGCACTGAACACAGGGACCCCACTGAACACAGGGCCCGCACTGTACACAGGGCCCACACTGAACAAAGGGCCAGCACTGAACACAGGGCCATCGCTGAACACAGGGCCCGCACTGAACACAGGGCCCGCACTGAACACAGGGCTCGCACTGAACACAGGGCCCACAATGAACACAGGGCCCACACTGAACACAGGGCCCGCAAAGAACACAGGGTCCGCACTGAACACAGGGCCCGCACGGAACACAGGGCCCCCACTGAACACAGGGCCCCCACTGAACACAGGGCCCGCAAAGAACACAAGGTCCGCACTGAACACAGGGCCCGCACGGAACACAGGGCCCCCACTGAAAACAGGGCCCCCACTGAGCAGAGGCCCCCTCTGAACACAGGGTCCGCACTGAACACAGGGCCCGCACTGAAAACAGTGCTAGCAATAAGCATAGGTCCCGCACTGAACACAGGGCCCACAATGAACACAGGGCCCACACTGAACACCGGGCCCACACTGCACAAAGGGCCCCCACTGAACACAGCGCCCCCACTGAACACATGTGGGCCCGCACTGAACACAGCGCCCCCACTGAACACAGGGCCTGCACTGAACACAGGGCCCGCACTGAAAACGGGGCCCCCACTGAACACATGTGCGCCCGCACTGAACACAGGGCCCCCACTGAACACTGGGCCCACAATGAACACAGGGCCCACACTGAACACAGGGCCCACACTGAACACAGGGCCTAGACTGAACACAGGACCCGCACTGAAACCACGGCCTGCACCGAACACAGGGCCCGCGCTGAACACAGGGCCGAGACTGAACACAGGGACCGCACTGAAACCACGGCCTGCACTGAACACAGGGCCCGCAGTGAACACAGGGACCGCACTGAATACAGGGCCCTCACAGAACACATGGCCCACACTGAACACAGGGCCCACACTGAGGCGAGGGCCCGCACTGAACACAGGGTCCGCACTGAACACAGGGCCCGCACTGAACACAGGGCCCACACGGAACACAGGGCCTAGACTGAAAACAGTGCCAGCAATAAGCAAAGGACCCGCAATGAATACAGGGCCCTCATTGAACACAGGGCCCGCACTGAGCACAGGGCCCTCACTGAACACAGGGCCCGCACTGAACACAGGGCCCCCTCTGTACACAGAGCCCCCAGTGAACACAGGGCCCCCACTGAACACAGGGCCCGCACTGAACACAGGGCCAGCACTGAACACAGGGCCTGCACTGTACACAGGGCCCGCACTGACCACGGGGCCCCCACTGAACACATTTGGGCCCGCACTGAACACAGGGCCCCCACTGAACACAGGGCCCACAATGAACACAGGGCCCACACTGAACACAGGGCCCACACTGAACACAGGGCCTGCACTGAACACAGGGCCCGCACTGAACACAGGGACCCCACTGAACACAGGGCCCGCACTGTACACAGGGCCCACACTGAACAAAGGGCCAGCACTGAACACAGGGCCATCGCTGAACACAGGGCCCGCACTGAACACAGGGCCCGCACTGAACACAGGGCCAGCACTGAACACAGGGCAATCGCTGAACACAGGGCCCGCACTGAACACAGGGCCCTCCCTGAACACAGGGCCAGCACTGGACACAGGGCCCTCCCTGAACACAGCGCTCGCAATGAACACTGGGCCCACACTGAACACAGGGCCCACACTGAACACAGGGCCCACACTGAACACAGGGCCTAGACTGAACACACGGCATGCACTGAACACAGGGCCCGCACTGAATGCAGTGCCAGCAATAAGCACAGGACCCGCACTGAACACAGGGCCCATAATGAACACAGGGCCTACACTGAGCACAGGGCCCTCACTGAACACAGGGCCCGCACTGAACACAGGGCCCCCACTGAACACAGCGTCCCCACTGAACACAGGGCCCCCAGTGAACACATGTGGGCCCGCACTGAACACAGGGCACCCACTGAACACAGGGCCCACAATGAACACAGGTACCCGTCTGAACACAGGGCCCACTCTGAACACAGGGACCCCACTGCACACAGGGCCCCCACTGAACACAGGGCCCACACTGAACACAGGGCCAACACTGAACACAGGGCCCGCACTGAACACAGGGCCAGCACTGAACACAGGGCCCGCACTGAAAACAGTGCTAGCAATAAGCATAGGACCCACACTGAACACAGGGCCCACAATGAACACAGAGACCGCACTGAACACAGGGCCTAGACTGAACACAGGGCCTGCACTGAACACAGGGCCCGCACTGAACACAAGGCCCGTAAGTGGGCACAGGGACCGCACTGAACACAGGGCCCTCACTGAACACAGGGTCCACACTGAACACAGGGCCCGCACTGAAAACAGTGCTAGCAATAAGCATAGGACCCACACTGAACACAGGGCCCGCAGTGAACACAGGGCCAGCACTGAACACAGGGCCATCGCTGAACACAGGGCCCGCACTGAACACAGGGCCTAGATTGAACACAGGCCAGCACTGAACACAGGGCCATCGCTGAACACAGGGCCCGCACTGGACACAGGGCCCTCCCTGATCACAGGGCCAGCACTGAACACAGGGCCCTCCCTGAAAACATTGCTCGCACTGAACACAGGGCCCACAATGAACACAGGGCCCGCACTGAACACAGGGCCCACACTGAACACAGGGCCTAGACTGAACACAGGGCCTGCACTGAACACAGGGCCCGCACTGAAAACAGTGCCAGCAATAAGCACAGGACCCGTACTGAACACAGGGCCCACACTGAACACAGGGCCTAGATTGAACACAGGGCCCTCACTGAACAGAGGGCCCGCACTGAGCACAGGGCCCTCACTGATCACAGGACCCGCACTGAACACAGGGCCCCCACTGAACACAGGGCCCACCGAACACATGTGGGCCCGCACTGAACACAGGGCCCCCACTGAACACAGGGCCCGCAAAGAACACAGGGTCCGCACTGAACACAGGGCCCGCACGGAACACAGGGCCCCCACTGAACACAGGGCCCCCACTGAACACATGTGGGCCCGCACTGAACACAGGGCCCCCACTGAACACAGGGCCTGCACTGAACACAGGGCCAGCACTGAACAGAGGGCCTGCACTGAACACAGGGCCCGCACTGAACACGGGGCCCCCACTGAACACATGTGGGCCCGCACTGAACACAGGGCCACCACTGAACACTGGGCCCACAATGAACACAGGGCCCACACTGAACACCGGGCCCACACTGAACACAGGGCCCACACTGAAAACAGGGCCCGCACTGAACACAGGGACCCCACTGAACACAGGGCCCGCAAAGAACACGGGGTCCGCACTGAACACAGGGCCCCCACTGAACACAGGGCCCGCAAAGAACACAAGGTGCGCACTGAACACAGGGCCCGCACGGAACACAGGGCCCCCACTGAACACAGGGCCCCCACTGAGCAGAGGCCCCCTCTGAACACAGGGTCCGCACTGAACACAGGGCCCGCACTGAAAACAGTGCTAGCAATAAGCATAGGTCCCGCACTTAACACAGGGCCCACAATGAACACAGGGCCCACACTGAACACCGGGCCCACACTGCGCAAAGGGCCCCCACTGAACACAGCGCCCCCACTGAACACATGTGGGCCCGCACTGAACACAAGGCCCCCACTGAACACAGGGCCTGCACTGAACACAGGGCCAGCACTGAACACAGGGCCCGCACTGAACACAGGGCCAGCACTGAACACAGGGCCATCGCTGAACACAGGGCCCGCACTGAACACAGGGCCTAGATTGAACACAGGGCTAGCACTTAACGCAGGGCCATCGCTGAACACAGGGCTCACACTGAACACAGGGCCCTCCCTGAACACAGGGCCAGCACTGAACACAGGGCCCTCCCTGAACACAGGGCTCGCACTGAACACGGGGCCCCCACTGAACACATGTGGGCCCGCACTGAACACAGGGCCCCCACTGAACACAGGGCCCACAATGAACACAGGGCCCACACTGAACACAGGGCCCACACTGAACACAGGGCCTGCACTGAACACAGGGCCCGCACTGAACACAGGGACCCCACTGAACACAGGGCCCGCACTGTACACAGGGCCCACACTGAACAAAGGGCCAGCACTGAACACAGTGCCATCGCTGAACACAGGGCCCGCACTGAACACAGGGCCCGCACTGAACACAGGGCCAGCACTGAACACAGGGCAATCGCTGAACACAGGGCCCACACTGAACACAGGGCCCTCCCTGAACACAGGGCCAGCACTGGACACAGGGCCCTCCCTGAACACATGGCTCGCAATGAACACTGGGCCCACACTGAACACAGGGCCCACACTGAACACAGGGCCCACACTGAACACAGGGCCTAGACTGAACACACGGCCTGCACTGAACACAGGGCCCGCACTGAATGCAGTGCCAGCAATAAGCACAGGACCCGCACTGAACACAGGGCCCATAATGAACACAGGGCCTACACTGAGCACAGGGCCCTCACTGAACACAGGGCCCGCACTGAACACAGGGCCCCCACTGAACACGGGGCCCCCAGTGAACACATTTGGGCCCGCACTGAACACAGGGCACCCACTGAACACAGGGCCCACAATGAACACAGGGACCCGTCTGAACACAGGGCCCGCTCTGAACACAGGGCCCACTCTGAACACAGGGACCCCACAGCACACAGGGCCCCCACTGAACACAGGGCCCACACTGAACACAGGGCCAGCACTGAACACAGGGCCCGCACTGAACACAGGGCCAGCACTGAACACAGCGCCATCGCTGAACACAGGGCCCGCACAGAACACAGGGCCCGCACTGAACACAGGGCCCACACAGAACACAGTGACCACAGTGAACACAGGGCCCACACTGAGGCGAGGGCCCGCACTGAACACAGGGTCCGCACTGAACACAGGGCCCGCACTGAACACAGGGCCCACATGGAACACAGGGCCTAGACTGAACACAGGGCCTGCACTGAACACAGGGCCCACACTGAAAACAGTGCCAGCAATAAGCAAAGGACCCGCAATGAATACAGGGCCCTCATTGAACACAGGGCCCGCACTGAGCACAGGGCCCTCACTGAACACAGGGCCCGCACTGAACACAGGGCCCCCTCTGTACACAGAGCCCCCAGTGAACACAGGGCCCCCACTGAACACAGGGCCCGCACTGAACACAGGGCCAGCACTGAACACAGGGCCTGCACTGTACACAGGGCCCGCACTGACCACGGGGCCCCCACTGAACACATTTGGGCCCGCACTGAACACAGGGCCCCCACTGAACACAGGGCCCATAATGAACACAGGGCCCATACTGAACACAGGGCCCACACTGAACACAGGGCCTGCACTGAACACAGGGCCCGCACTGAACACAGGGACCCCACTGAACACAGGGCCCGCACTGTACACAGGGCCCACACTGAACAAAGGGCCAGCACTGAACACAGGGCCATCGCTGAACACAGGGCCCGCACTGAACACAGGGCCCGCACTGAACACAGGGCTCGCACTGAACACAGGGCCCACAATGAACACAGGGCCCACACTGAACACAGGGCCCGCAAAGAACACAGGGTCCGCACTGAACACAGGGCCCGCACGGAACACAGGGCCCCCACTGAACACAGGGCCCCCACTGAACACAGGGCCCGCAAAGAACACAAGGTCCGCACTGAACACAGGGCCCGCACGGAACACAGGGCCCCCACTGAAAACAGGGCCCCCACTGAGCAGAGGCCCCCTCTGAACACAGGGTCCGCACTGAACACAGGGCCCGCACTGAAAACAGTGCTAGCAATAAGCATAGGTCCCGCACTGAACACAGGGCCCACAATGAACACAGGGCCCACACTGAACACCGGGCCCACACTGCACAAGGGGCCCCCACTGAACACAGCGCCCCCACTGAACACATGTGGGCCCGCACTGAACACAGCGCCCCCACTGAACACAGGGCCTGCACTGAACACAGGGCCCGCACTGAAAACGGGGCCCCCACTGAACACATGTGCGCTCGCACTGAACACAGGGCCCCCACTGAACACTGGGCCCACAATGAACACAGGGCCCACACTGAACACAGGAGCCGCACTGAAAACAGTGCCTGCAATAAGCACAGGGCCCGCACTGAACACAGGGCCCGCACTGAAAACAGGGCCCCCACTGAACACAGGGCCCCCACTGAACACATGTGGGCCCGCACTGAACACAGGGCCCCCACTGAACACATGTGGGCCCGCACTGAACACAGGGCCCCCACTGAACACAGGGCCCGCACTGAACACAGGGCCAGCACTGAACACAGGGCCTGCACTGAACACAGGGCCCGCACTGAACACGGGGCCCCCACTGAACACATGTGGGCCCGCAATGAACACAGGACCCACACTGAACACAGGGCCCGCACGGAGCACAGGGCCATCACTGAACACAGTGCGCGCACTGAGCACAGGGCCCTCACTGGACACAGGGCCCGCACTGAACACAGTGCCCCCACTGAAAAAAGGGCCAGCAATGAGCACAGGGCCTGCAATGAACACAGGGCCCCCACTGAACACATGTGGGCCCGCACTAAACACAGGGCCCCCACTGAACACAGGACCCGCAATGAACACAGGACCCACACTGAACACAGGGCCCTCACTGATCACAGCACCCGCACTGAACACAGGGCCCCCACTGAACACAGGGCCCCCTGAACACATGTGGGCCCGCACTGAACACAGGGCCCACACTGAACACAGGGCCCGCAAAGAACACAGGGTCCGCACTGAACACAGGGCCCGCACGGAACACAGGGCCCCCACTGAACACAGGGCCCCCACTGAACACATGTGGGCCCGCACTGAACACAGGGCCCCCACTGAACACAGGGCCCCCACTGAACACAGGGCCTGCACTGAAAACAGGACAAGCACTGAACAGAGGGCCTGCACTGAACACAGGACCACCAATGAACACTGGGCGCACAATGAACACAGGGCCCACACTGAACACCGGGCCCACACTGAACACAGGGCCCACACTGAAAACAGGGCCCGCACTGAACACAGGGACCCCACTGAACACAGGGCCCGCAAAGAACACAGTGTCCGCACTGAACACAGGGCCCCCACTGAACACAGGGCCCGCAAAGAACACAAGGTCCGCACTGAACACAGGGCCCGCACGGAACACAGGCCCCCACTGAACACAGGGCCCCCACTGAGCAGAGGCCCCCTCTGAACACAGGGTCCGCACTGAACACAGGGCCCGCACTGAAAACAGTGCTAGCAATAAGCATAGGTCCCGCACTGAACACAGGGCCCACAATGAACACAGGGCCCACACTGAACACCGGGCCCACACTGCACAAAGGGCCCCCACTGACCACAGCGCCCCCACTGAACACATGTGGGCCCGCACTGAACACAGGGCCCCCACTGAACACTGGGCCCACAGTGAACACCTGGCCCACACTGAACACAGGGCCCACACTGAACACAGGGCCTAGACTGAACACAGGGCCCGCACTGAAACCACGGCCTGCACCGAACACAGGGCCCGCACTGAACACAGGGCCTAGACTGAACACAGGGACCGCACTGAAACCACGGCCTGCACTGAACACAGGGCCCGCAGTGAACACAGGGACCGCACTGAATACAGGGCCCTCACAGAACACATGGCCCACACTGAACACAGGGCCCACACTGAGGCGAGGGCCCGCACTGAACACAGGGTCCGCACTGAACACAGGGCCCGCACTGAACACAGGGCCCACACGGAACACAGGGCCTAGACTGAACACAGGGCCTGCACTGAACACAGGGCCCACACTGAAAACAGTGCCAGCAATAAGCAAAGGACCCGCAATGAATACAGGGCCCTCATTGAACACAGGGCCCGCACTGAGCACAGGGCCCTCACTGAACACAGGGCCCGCACTGAACACAGGGCCCCCTCTGAACACAGAGCCCCCAGTGAACACAGGGCCCCCACTGAACACAGGGCCCGCACTGAACACAGGGCCAGCACTGAACACAGGGCCTGCACTGTACACAGGGCCCGCACTGACCACGGGGCCCCCACTGAACACATTTGGGCCCGCACTGAACACAGGGCCCCCACTGAACACAGGGCCCACAATGAACACAGGGCCCACACTGAACACAGGGCCCACACTGAACACAGGGCCTGCACTGAACACAGGGCCCGCACTGAACACAGGGACCCCACTGAACACAGGGCCCGCACTGTACACAGGGCCCACACTGAACAAAGGGCCAGCACTGAACACAGTGCCATCGCTGAACACAGGGCCCGCACTGAACACAGGGCCCGCACTGAACACAGGGCCAGCACTGAACACAGGGCAATCGCTGAACACAGGGCCCACACTGAACACAGGGCCCTCCCTGAACACAGGGCCAGCACTGGACACAGGGCCCTCCCTGAACACATGGCTCGCAATGAACACTGGGCCCACACTGAACACAGGGCCCGCACTGAACACAGGGCCCACACTGAACACAGGGCCTAGACTGAACACACGGCCTGCACTGAACACAGGGCCCGCACTGAATGCAGTGCCAGCAATAAGCACAGGACCCGCACTGAACACAGGGCCCATAATGAACACAGGGCCTACACTGAGCACAGGGCCCTCACTGAACACAGGGCCCGCACTGAACACAGGGCCCCCACTGAACACAGTGTCCCCACTGAACACAGGGCCCCCACTGAACACATGTGGGCCCGCACTGAACACAGGGCCCCCACTGAACACAGGACCTGCACTGAACACAGGGCCAGCACTGAACACAGGGCCTGCACTGAACACAGGGCCCGCACTGAACACGGGGCCCCCAGTGAACACATTTGGGCCCGCACTGAACACAGGGCACCCACTGAACACAGGGCCCACAATGAACACAGGGACCCGTCTGAACACAGGGCCCGCTCTGAACACAGGGCCCACTCTGAACACAGGGACCCCACTGCACACAGGGCCCCCACTGAACACAGGGCCCACACTGAACACAGGGCCAGCACTGAACACAGGGCCCGCACTGAACACAGGGCCAGCACTGAACACAGCGCCATCGCTGAACACAGGGCCCGCACAGAACACAGGGCCCGCACTGAACACAGGGCCCACACAGAACACAGTGACCACAGTGAACACAGGGCCCACACTGAGGCGAGGGCCCGCACTGAACACAGGGTCCGCACTGAACACAGGGCCCGCACTGAACACAGGGCCCACACGGAACACAGGGCCTAGACTGAACACAGGGCCTGCACTGAACACAGGGCCCACACTGAAAACAGTGCCAGCAATAAGCAAAGGACCCGCAATGAATACAGGGCCCTCATTGAACACAGGGCCCGCACTGAGCACAGGGCCCTCACTGAACACAGGGCCCGCACTGAACACAGGGCCCCCTCTGTACACAGAGCCCCCAGTGAACACAGGGCCCCCACTGAACACAGGGCCCGCACTGAACACAGGGCCAGCACTGAACACAGGGCCTGCACTGTACACAGGGCCCGCACTGACCACGGGGCCCCCACTGAACACATTTGGGCCCGCACTGAACACAGGGCCCCCACTGAACACAGGGCCCACAATGAACACAGGGCCCATACAGAACACAGGGCCCACACTGAACACAGGGCCTGCACTGAACACAGGGCCCGCACTGAACACAGGGACCCCACTGAACACAGGGCCCACACTGTACACAGGGCCCACACTGAACAAAGGGCCAGCACTGAACACAGGGCCATCGCTGAACACAGGGCCCGCACTGAACACAGGGCCCGCACTGAACACAGGGCTCGCACTGAACACAGGGCCCACAATGAACACAGGGCCCACACTGAACACAGGGCCCGCAAAGAACACAGGGTCCGCACTGAACACAGGGCCCGCACGGAACACAGGGCCCCCACTGAACACAGGGCCCCCACTGAACACAGGGCCCGCAAAGAACACAAGGTCCGCACTGAACACAGGGCCCGCACGGAACACAGGGCCCCCACTGAAAACAGGGCCCCCACTGAGCAGAGGCCCCCTCTGAACACAGGGTCCGCACTGAACACAGGGCCCGCACTGAAAACAGTGCTAGCAATAAGCATAGGTCCCGCACTGAACACAGGGCCCACAATGAACACAGGGCCCACACTGAACACCGGGCCCACACTGCACAAAGGGCCCCCACTGAACACAGCGCCCCCACTGAACACATGTGGGCCCGCACTGAACACAGCGCCCCCACTGAACACAGGGCCTGCACTGAACACAGGGCCCGCACTGAAAACGGGGCCCCCACTGAACACATGTGCGCCCGCACTGAACACAGGGCCCCCACTGAACACTGGGCCCACAATGAACACAGGGCCCACACTGAACACAGGGCCCACACTGAACACAGGGCCTAGACTGAACACAGGGCCCGCACTGAAACCACGGCCTGCACCGAACACAGGGCCCGCACTGAACACAGGGCCGAGACTGAACACAGGGACCGCACTGAAACCACGGCCTGCACTGAACACAGGGCCCGCAGTGAACACAGGGACCGCACTGAATACAGGGCCCTCACAGAACACATGGCCCACACTGAACACAGGGCCCACACTGAGGCGAGGGCCCGCACTGAACACAGGGTCCGCACTGAACACAGGGCCCGCACTGAACACAGGGCCCACACGGAACACAGGGCCTAGACTGAAAACAGTGCCAGCAATAAGCAAAGGACCCGCAATGAATACAGGGCCCTCATTGAACACAGGGCCCGCACTGAGCACAGGGCCCTCACTGAACACAGGGCCCGCACTGAACACAGGGCCCCCTCTGTACACAGAGCCCCCAGTGAACACAGGGCCCCCACTGAACACAGGGCCCGCACTGAACACAGGGCCAGCACTGAACACAGGGCCTGCACTGTACACAGGGCCCGCACTGACCACGGGGCCCCCACTGAACACATTTGGGCCCGCACTGAACACAGGGCCCCCACTGAACACAGGGCCCACAATGAACACAGGGCCCACACTGAACACAGGGCCCACACTGAACACAGGGCCTGCACTGAACACAGGGCCCGCACTGAACACAGGGACCCCACTGAACACAGGGCCCGCACTGTACACAGGGCCCACACTGAACAAAGGGCCAGCACTGAACACAGGGCCATCGCTGAACACAGGGCCCGCACTGAACACAGGGCCCGCACTGAACACAGGGCCAGCACTGAACACAGGGCAATCGCTGAACACAGGGCCCGCACTGAACACAGGGCCCTCCCTGAACACAGGGCCAGCACTGGACACAGGGCCCTCCCTGAACACAGCGCTCGCAATGAACACTGGGCCCACACTGAACACAGGGCCCACACTGAACACAGGGCCCACACTGAACACAGGGCCTAGACTGAACACACGGCATGCACTGAACACAGGGCCCGCACTGAATGCAGTGCCAGCAATAAGCAGAGGACCCGCACTGAACACAGGGCCCATAATGAACACAGGTCCTACACTGAGCACAGGGCCCTCACTGAACACAGGGCCCGCACTGAACACAGGGCCCCCACTGAACACAGCGTCCCCACTGAACACAGGGCCCCCAGTGAACACATGTGGGCCCGCACTGAACACAGGGCACCCACTGAACACAGGGCCCACAATGAACACAGGTACCCGTCTGAACACAGGGCCCACTCTGAACACAGGGACCCCACTGCACACAGGGCCCCCACTGAACACAGGGCCCACACTGAACACAGGGCCAACACTGAACACAGGGCCCGCACTGAACACAGGGCCAGCACTGAACACAGGGCCCGCACTGAAAACAGTGCTAGCAATAAGCATAGGACCCACACTGAACACAGGGCCCACAATGAACACAGAGACCGCACTGAACACAGGGCCTAGACTGAACACAGGGCCCGCACTGAACACAGGGCCTAGACTGAACACAGGGCCTGCACTGAACACAGGGCCCGCACTGAACACAAGGCCCGTAAGTGGGCACAGGGACCGCACTGAACACAGGGCCCTCACTGAACACAGGGTCCACACTGAACACAGGGCCCGCACTGAAAACAGTGCTAGCAATAAGCATAGGACCCACACTGAACACAGGGCCCGCAGTGAACACAGGGCCAGCACTGAACACAGGGCCATCGCTGAACACAGGGCCCGCACTGAACACAGGGCCTAGATTGAACACAGGCCAGCACTGAACACAGGGCCATCGCTGAACACAGGGCCCGCACTGGACACAGGGCCCTCCCTGATCACAGGGCCAGCACTGAACACAGGGCCCTCCCTGAAAACATTGCTCGCACTGAACACAGGGCCCACAATGAACACAGGGCCCGCACTGAACACAGGGCCCACACTGAACACAGGGCCTAGACTGAACACAGGGCCTGCACTGAACACAGGGCCCGCACTGAAAACAGTGCCAGCAATAAGCACAGGACCCGTACTGAACACTGGGCCCACACTGAACACAGGGCCTAGATTGAACACAGGGCCCTCACTGAACAGAGGGCCCGCACTGAGCACAGGGCCCTCACTGATCACAGGACCCGCACTGAACACAGGGCCCCCACTGAACACAGGGCCCACTGAACACATGTGGGCCCGCACTGAACACAGGGCCCCCACTGAACACAGGGCCCGCAAAGAACACAGGGTCCGCACTGAACACAGGGCCCGCACGGAACACAGGGCCCCCACTGAACACAGGGCCCCCACTGAACACATGTGGGCCCGCACTGAACACAGGGCCCCCACTGAACACAGGGCCTGCACTGAACACAGGGCCAGCACTGAACAGAGGGCCTGCACTGAACACAGGGCCCGCACTGAACACGGGGCCCCCACTGAACACATGTGGGCCCGCACTGAACACAGGGCCACCACTGAACACTGGGCCCACAATGAACACAGGGCCCACACTGAACACCGGGCCCACACTGAACACAGGGCCCACACTGAAAACAGGGCCCGCACTGAACACAGGGACCCCACTGAACACAGGGCCCGCAAAGAACACGGGGTCCGCACTGAACACAGGGCCCCCACTGAACACAGGGCCCGCAAAGAACACAAGGTGCGCACTGAACACAGGGCCCGCACGGAACACAGGGCCCCCACTGAACACAGGGCCCCCACTGAGCAGAGGCCCCCTCTGAACACAGGGTCCGCACTGAACACAGGGCCCGCACTGAAAACAGTGCTAGCAATAAGCATAGGTCCCGCACTTAACACAGGGCCCACAATGAACACAGGGCCCACACTGAACACCGGGCCCACACTGCGCAAAGGGCCCCCACTGAACACAGCGCCCCCACTGAACACATGTGGGCCCGCACTGAACACAAGGCCCCCACTGAACACAGGGCCTGCACTGAACACAGGGCCAGCACTGAACACAGGGCCCGCACTGAACACAGGGCCAGCACTGAACACAGGGCCATCGCTGAACACAGGGCCCGCACTGAACACAGGGCCTAGATTGAACACAGGGCTAGCACTTAACGCAGGGCCATCGCTGAACACAGGGCTCACACTGAACACAGGGCCCTCCCTGAACACAGGGCCAGCACTGAACACAGGGCCCTCCCTGAACACAGGGCTCGCACTGAACACGGGGCCCACACTGAACACAGGGCCCGCACTGAACACAGGGCCCACACTGAGCACAGGGCCTAGACTGAACACAGGGCCTGCACTGTACACAGGGCCCGCACTGAAAACAGTGCCATCAATAAGCACAGGACCCGCACTGAACACAGGGCCCTCACTGAACAAAGGGCCCGCAATGAGCACAGGGCCCTCACTGAACACAGGGCCCGCACTGAACACACAGCCCCCACTGAACACAGGGACCCCACTGAACACATGTGGGATCAATGTACACAGGGCCCGCACTGAACACAGGGCCCGCACTGAACACAGGGCCAGCACTGAACACAGGGCCATCGCTGAACAGAGGGTCCGCACTGAACACAGGGCCTAGACTGAACACAGGGCCAGCACTGAAAACAGGACCATCGCTGAACACAGGGCCCGCACTGAACAAAGGGCCCTCCCTGCACACAGGGCCAGCACTGAACACAGGGCCCTCCCTGAACACAGGGCTCGCACTGAACACAGGGCCCACACTGAACACAGGGCCTTGACTGAACACAGGGCCTGCACTGAACACAGGAGCCGCACTGAAAACAGTGCCTGCAATAAGCACAGGGCCCGCACTGAACACAGGGCCCGCACTGAAAACAGGGCCCCCACTGAACACAGGGCCCCCACTGAACACATGTGGGCCCGCACTGAACACAGGGCCCCCACTGAACACAGGGCCCCCACTGAACACATGTGGGCCCGCACTGAACACAGGGCCCCCACTGAACACAGGGCCCGCACTGAACACAGGGCCAGCACTGAACACAGGGCCTGCACTGAACACAGGGCCCGCACTGAACACGGGGCCCCCACTGAACACATGTGGGCCCGCAATGAACACAGGACCCACACTGAACACAGGGCCCGCACGGAGCACAGGGCCCTCACTGAACACAGTGCGCGCACTGAGCACAGGGCCCTCACTGGACACAGGGCCCGCACTGAACACAGTGCCCCCACTGAAAAAAGGGCCAGCAATGAGCACAGGGCCTGCAAAGAACACAGGGCCCCCACTGAACACATGTGGGCCCGCACTAAACACAGGGCCCCCACTGAACACAGGACCCGCAATGAACACAGGACCCACACTGAACACAGGGCCCTCACTGATCACAGCACCCGCACTGAACACAGGGCCCCCACTGAACACAGGGCCCCCTGAACACATGTGGGCCCGCACTGAACACAGGGCCCACACTGAACACAGGGCCCGCAAAGAACACAGGGTCCGCACTGAACACAGGGCCCGCACGGAACACAGGGCCCCCACTGATCACAGGGCCCCCACTGAACAGATGTGGGCCCGCACTGAACACAGGGCCCCCACTGAACACAGGGCCCCCACTGAACACAGGGCCTGCACTGAACACAGGATAAGCACTGAACAGAGGGCCTGCACTGAACACAGGACCACCAATGAACACTGGGCGCACAATGAACACAGGGCCCACACTGAACACCGGGCCCACACTGAACACAGGGCCCACACTGAAAACAGGGCCCGCACTGAACACAGGGCCCCCACTGAGCAGAGGCCCCCTCTGAACACAGGGTCCGCACTGAACACAGGGCCCGCACTGAAAACAGTGCTAGCAATAAGCATAGGTCCCGCACTTAACACAGGGCCCACAATGAACACAGGGCCCACACTGAACACCGGGCCCACACTGCACAAAGGGCCCCCACTGAACACAGCGCCCCCACTGAACACATGTGGGCCCGCACTGAACACAAGGCCCCCACTGAACACAGGGCCTGCACTGAACACAGGGCCAGCACTGAACACAGGGCCCGCACTGAACACAGGGCCAGCACTGAACACAGGGCCATCGCTGAACACAGGGCCCGCACTGAACACAGGGCCTAGATTGAACACAGGGCTAGCACTTAACGCAGGGCCATCGCTGAACACAGGGCTCACACTGAACACAGGGCCCTCCCTGAACACAGGGCCAGCACTGAACACAGGGCCCTCCCTGAACACAGGGCTCGCACTGAACACGGGGCCCACACTGAACACAGGGCCCGCACTGAACACAGGGCCCACACTGAGCACAGGGCCTAGACTGAACACAGGGCCTGCACTGTACACAGGGCCCGCACTGAAAACAGTGCCATCAATAAGCACAGGACCCGCACTGAACACAGGGCCCTCACTGAACAAAGGGCCCGCAATGAGCACAGGGCCCTCACTGAACACAGGGCCCGCACTGAACACACAGCCCCCACTGAACACAGGGACCCCACTGAACACATGTGGGATCAATGTACACAGGGCCCGCACTGAACACAGGGCCCGCACTGAACACAGGGCCAGCACTGAACACAGGGCCATCGCTGAACAGAGGGTCCGCACTGAACACAGGGCCTAGACTGAACACAGGGCCAGCACTGAAAACAGGACCATCGCTGAACACAGGGCCCGCACTGAACAAAGGGCCCTCCCTGCACACAGGGCCAGCACTGAACACAGGGCCCTCCCTGAACACAGGGCTCGCACTGAACACAGGGCCCACACTGAACACAGGGCCTTGACTGAACACAGGGCCTGCACTGAACACAGGAGCCGCACTGAAAACAGTGCCTGCAATAAGCACAGGGCCCGCACTGAACACAGGGCCCGCACTGAAAACAGGGCCCCCACTGAACACAGGGCCCCCACTGAACACATGTGGGCCCGCACTGAACACAGGGCCCCCACTGAACACAGGGCCCCCACTGAACACATGTGGGCCCGCACTGAACACAGGGCCCCCACTGAACACAGGGCCCGCACTGAACACAGGGCCAGCACTGAACACAGGGCCTGCACTGAACACAGGGCCCGCACTGAACACGGGGCCCCCACTGAACACATGTGGGCCCGCAATGAACACAGGACCCACACTGAACACAGGGCTCGCACGGAGCACAGGGCCCTCACTGAACACAGTGCGCGCACTGAGCACAGGGCCCTCACTGGACACAGGGCCCGCACTGAACACAGTGCCCCCACTGAAAAAAGGGCCAGCAATGAGCACAGGGCCTGCAAAGAACACAGGGCCCCCACTGAACACATGTGGGCCCGCACTAAACACAGGGCCCCCACTGAACACAGGACCCGCAATGAACACAGGACCCACACTGAACACAGGGCCCTCACTGATCACAGCACCCGCACTGAACACAGGGCCCCCACTGAACACAGGGCCCCCTGAACACATGTGGGCCCGCACTGAACACAGGGCCCACACTGAACACAGGGCCCGCAAAGAACACAGGGTCCGCACTGAACACAGGGCCCGCACGGAACACAGGGCCCCCACTGAACACAGGGCCCCCACTGAACACATGTGGGCCCGCACTGAACACAGGGCCCCCACTGAACACAGGGCCCCCACTGAACACAGGGCCTGCACTGAACACAGGACAAGCACTGAACAGAGGGCCTGCACTGAACACAGGACCACCAATGAACACTGGGCGCACAATGAACACAGGGCCCACACTGAACACCGGGCCCACACTGAACACAGGGCCCACACTGAAAACAGGGCCCGCACTGAACACAGGGACCCCACTGAACACAGGGCCCGCAAAGAACACAGGGTCCGCACTGAACACAGGGCCCCCACTGAACACAGGGCCCGCAAAGAACACAAGGTCCGCACTGAACACAGGGCCCGCACGGAACACAGGCCCCCACTGAACACAGGGCCCCCACTGAGCAGAGGCCCCCTCTGAACACAGGGTCCGCACTGAACACAGGGCCCGCACTGAAAACAGTGCTAGCAATAAGCATAGGTCCCGCACTGAACACAGGGCCCACAATGAACACAGGGCCCACACTGAACACCGGGCCCACACTGCACAAAGGGCCCCCACTGACCACAGCGCCCCCACTGAACACATGTGGGCCCGCACTGAACACAGGGCCCCCACTGAACACGGGGCCTGCACTGAACACAGGGCCCGCAATGAAAACGGGGCCCCCACAGAACACATGTGGGCCCGCACTGAACACAGGGCCCCCACTGAACACTGGGCCCACAGTGAACACCTGGCCCACACTGAACACAGGGCCCACACTGAACACAGGGCCTAGACTGAACACAGGGCCCGCACTGAAACCACGGCGTGCACCGAACACAGGGCCCGCACTGAACACAGGGCCTAGACTGAACACAGGGACCGCACTGAAACCACGGCCTGCACTGAACACAGGGCCCGCAGTGAACACAGGGACCGCACTGAATACAGGGCCCTCACAGAACACATGGCCCACACTGAACACAGGGCTCACACTGAGGCGAGGGCCCGCACTGAACACAGGGTCCGCACTGAACACAGGGACTGCACTGAACACAGGGCCCACACGGAACACAGGGCCTAGACTGAACACAGGGCCTGCACTGAACACAGGGCCCACACTGAAAACAGTGCCAGCAATAAGCAAAGGACCCGCAATGAATACAGGGCCCTCATTGAACACAGGGCCCGCACTGAGCACAGGGCCCTCACTGAACACAGGGCCCGCACTGAACACAGGGCCCCCTCTGAACACAGAGCCCCCAGTGAACACAGGGCCCCCACTGAACACAGGGCCCGCACTGAACACAGGGCCAGCACTGAACACAGGGCCTGCACTGTACACAGGGCCCGCACTGACCACGGGGCCCCCACTGAACACATTTGGGCCCGCACTGAACACAGGGCCCCCACTGAACACAGGGCCCACAATGAACACAGGGCCCACACTGAACACAGGGCCCACACTGAACACAGGGCCTGCACTGTACACAGGGCCCGCACTGAACACAGGGCCCGCACTGAACACAGGGTCGGCACTGAACACAGGGCAATCGCTGAACACAGGGCCCGCACTGAACACAGGGCCCTCCCTGAACACAGGGCCAGCACTGGACACAGGGCCCTCCCTGAACACATGGCTCGCAATGAACACTGGGCCCACACTGAACACAGGGCCCACACTGAACACAGGGCCCACACTGAACACAGGGCCTAGACTGAACACACGGCCTGCACTGAACACAGGGCCCGCACTGAATGCAGTGCCAGCAATAAGCACAGGACCCGCACTGAACACAGGGCCCATAATGAACACAGGGCCTACACTGAGCACAGGGCCCTCACTGAACACAGGGCTCGCACTGAACACAGGGCCCCCACTGAACACAGTGTCCCCACTGAACACAGGGCCCCCACTGAACACATGTGGGCCCGCACTGAACACAGGGCCCCCACTGAACACAGGACCTGCACTGAACACAGGGCCAGCACTGAACACAGGGCCTGCACTGAACACAGGGCCCGCACTGAACACGGGGCCCCCAGTGAACACATTTGGGCCCGCACTGAACACAGGGCACCCACTGAACACAGGGCCCACAATGAACACAGAGACCCGTCTGAACACAGGGCCCGCTCTGAACACAGGGCCCACTCTGAACACAGGGACCCCACTGCACACAGGGCCCCCACTGAACACAGGGCCCACACTGAACACAGGGCCAGCACTGAACACAGGGCCCGCACTGAACACAGGGCCAGCACTGAACACAGCGCCATCGCTGAACACAGGGCCCGCACAGAACACAGGGCCCGCACTGAACACAGGGCCCACACAGAACACAGTGACCACAGTGAACACAGGGCCCACACTGAGGCGAGGGACCGCACTGAACACAGGGTCCGCACTGAACACAGGGCCCGCACTGAACACAGGGCCCACACGGAACACAGGGCCTAGACTGAACACAGGGCCTGCACTGAACACAGGGCCCACACTGAAAACAGTGCCAGCAATAAGCAAAGGACCCGCAATGAATACAGGGCCCTCATTGAACACAGGGCCCGCACTGAGCACAGGGCCCTCACTGAACACAGGGCCCGCACTGAACACAGGGCCCCCTCTGTACACAGAGCCCCCAGTGAACACAGGGCCCCCACTGAACACAGGGCCCGCACTGAACACAGGGCCAGCACTGAACACAGGGCCTGCACTGTACACAGGGCCCGCACTGACCACGGGGCCCCCACTGAACACATTTGGGACCGCACTGAACACAGGGCCCCCACTGAACACAGGGCCCACAATGAACACAGGGCCCATACTGAACACAGGGCCCACACTGAACACAGGGCCTGCACTGAACACAGGGCCCGCACTGAACACAGGGACCCCACTGAACACAGGGCCCGCACTGTACACAGGGCCCACACTGAACAAAGGGCCAGCACTGAACACAGGGCCATCGCTGAACACAGGGCCCGCACTGAACACAGGGCCCGCACTGAACACAGGGCTCGCACTGAACACAGGGCCCACAATGAACACAGGGCCCACACTGAACACAGGGCCCGCAAAGAACACAGGGTCCGCACTGAACACAGGGCCCGCACGGAACACAGGGCCCCCACTGAACACAGGGCCCCCACTGGACACAGGGCCCGCAAAGAACACAAGGTCTGCACTGAACACAGGGCCCGCACGGAACACAGGGCCCCCACTGAAAACAGGGCCCCCACTGAGCAGAGGCTCCCTCTGAACACAGGGTCCGCACTGAACACAGGGCCCGCACTGAAAACAGTGCTAGCAATAAGCATAGGTCCCGCACTGAACACAGGGCCCACAATGAACACAGGGCCCACACTGAACACCGGGCCCACACTGCACAAAGGGCCCCCACTGAACACAGCGCCCCCACTGAACACATGTGGGCCCGCACTGAACACAGCGCCCCCACTGAACACAGGGCCTGCACTGAACACAGGGCCCGCACTGAAAACGGGGCCCCCACTGAACACATGTGCGCCCGCACTGAACACAGGGCCCCCACTGAACACTGGGCCCACAATGAACACAGGGCCCACACTGAACACAGGGCCCACACTGAACACAGGGCCTAGACTGAACACAGGGCCCGCACTGAAACCACGGCCTGCACCGAACACAGGGCCCGCACTGAACACAGGGCCGAGACTGAACACAGGGACCGCACTGAAACCACGGCCTGCACTGAACACAGGGCCCGCAGTGAACACAGGGACCGTACTGAATACAGGGCCCTCACAGAACACATGGCCCACACTGAACACAGGGCCCACACTGAGGCGAGGGCCCGCACTGAACACAGGGTCCGCACTGAACACAGGGCCCGCACTGAACACAGGGCCCACACGGAACACAGGGCCTAGACTGAACACAGGGCCTGCACTGAACACAGGGCCCACACTGAAAACAGTGCCAGCAATAAGCAAAGGACCCGCAATGAATACAGGGCCCTCATTGAACACAGGGCCCGCACTGAGCACAGGGCCCTCACTGAACACAGGGCCCGCACTGAACACAGGGCCCCCTCTGTACACAGAGCCCCCAGTGAACACAGGGCCCCCACTGAACACAGGGCCCGCACTGAACACAGGGCCAGCACTGAACACAGGGCCTGCACTGTACACAGGGCCCGCACTGACCACGGGGCCCCCACTGAACACATTTGGGCCCGCACTGAACACAGGGCCCCCACTGAACACAGGGCCCACAATGAACACAGGGCCCACACTGAACACAGGGCCCACACTGAACACAGGGCCTGCACTGAACACAGGGCCCGCACTGAACACAGGGACCCCACTGAACACAGGGCCCGCACTGTACACAGGGCCCACACTGAACAAAGGGCCAGCACTGAACACAGGGCCATCGCTGAACACAGGGCCCGCACTGAACACAGGGCCCGCACTGAACACAGGGCCAGCACTGAACACAGGGCAATCGCTGAACACAGGGCCCGCACTGAACACAGGGCCCTCCCTGAACACAGGGCCAGCACTGGACACAGGGCCCTCCCTGAACACAGGGCTCGCAATGAACACTGGGCCCACACTGAACACAGGGCCCACACTGAACACAGGGCCCACACTGAACACAGGGCCTAGACTGAACACACGGCATGCACTGAACACAGGGCCCGCACTGAATGCAGTGCCAGCAATAAGCACAGGACCCGCACTGAACACAGGGCCCATAATGAACACAGGGCCTACACTGAGCACAGGGCCCTCACTGAACACAGGGCCCGCACTGAACACAGGGCCCCCACTGAACACAGCGTCCCCACTGAACACAGGGCCCCCAGTGAACACATGTGGGCCCGCACTGAACACAGGGCCCCCACTGAACACAGGACCTGCACTGAACACAGGGCCAGCACTGAACACAGGGCCTGCACTGAACACAGGGCCCGCACTGAACACGGGGCCCCCAGTGAACACATTTGGGCCCGCACTGAACACAGGGCACCCACTGAACACAGGGCCCACAATGAACACAGGGACCCGTCTGAACACAGGGCCCGCTCTGAACACAGGGCCCACTCTGAACACAGGGACCCCACTGCACACAGGGCCCCCACTGAACACAGGGCCCACACTGAACACAGGGCCAGCACTGAACACAGGGCCCGCACTGAACACAGGGCCAGCACTGAACACAGGGCCCGCACTGAAAACAGTGCTAGCAATAAGCATAGGACCCACACTGAACACAGGGCCCACAATGAACACAGAGACCGCACTGAACACAGGGCCTAGATTGAACACAGGGCCCGCACTGAACACAGGGCCTAGACTGAACACAGGGACTGCACTGAACACAGGGCCCGCACTGAACACAGGGCCCGTAAGTGGACACAGGGACCGCACTGAACACAGGGCCCTCACTGAACACAGGGTCCACACTGAACACAGGGCCCGCACTGAAAACAGTGCTAGCAATAAGCATAGGACCCACACTGAACACAGGGCCCGCAGTGAACACAGGGCCAGCACTGAACACAGGGCCATCGCTGAACACAGGGCCCGCACTGAACACAGGGCCTAGATTGAACACAGGCCAGCACTGAACACAGGGCCATCGCTGAACACAGGGCCCGCACTGGACACAGGGCCCTCCCTGATCACAGGGCCAGCACTGAACACAGGGCCCTCCCTGAAAACATTGCTCGCACTGAACACAGGGCCCACAATGAACACAGGGCCCGCACTGAACACAGGGCCCACACTGAACACAGGGCCTAGACTGAACACAGGGCCTGCACTGAACACAGGGCCCGCACTGAAAACAGTGCCAGCAATAAGCACAGGACCCGCACTGAACACAGGGCCCACACTGAACACAGGGCCTAGACTGCACACAGGGCCCTCACTGAACACAGGGCCCTCACTGATCACAGGACCCGCACTGAACACAGGGCCCCCACTGAACACAGGGCCCCCTGAACACATGTGGGCCCGCACTGAACACAGGGCCCCCACTGAACACAGGGCCCGCAAAGAACACAGGGTCCGCACTGAACACAGGGCCCGCACGGAACACAGGGCCCCCACTGAACACAGGGCCCCCACTGAACACATGTGGGCACGCACTGAACACAGGGCCCCCACTGAACACAGGGCCCCCACTGAACACAGGGCCTGCACTGAACACAGGGCCAGCACTGAACAGAGGGCCTGCACTGAACACAGGGCCCGCACTGAACACGGGGCCCCCACTGAACACATGTGGGCCCGCACTGAACACAGGGCCACCACTGAACACTGGGCCCACAATGAACACAGGGCCCACACTGAACACCGGGCCCACACTGAACACAGGGCCCACACTGAAAACAGGGCCCGCACTGAACACAGGGACCCCACTGAACACAGGGCCCGCAAAGAACACAGGGTCCGCACTGAACACAGGGCCCCCACTGAACACAGGGCCCGCAAAGAACACAAGGTGCGCACTGAACACAGGGCCCGCACTGAACACAGGGCCCCCTCTGTACACAGAGCCCCCAGTGAACACAGGGCCCCCACTGAACACAGGGCCCGCACTGAACACAGGGCCAGCACTGAACACAGGGCCTGCACTGTACACAGGGCCCGCACTGACCACGGGGCCCCCACTGAACACATTTGGGCCCGCACTGAACACAGGGCCCCCACTGAACACAGGGCCCACAATGAACACAGGGCCCACACTGAACACAGGGCCCACACTGAACACAGGGCCTGCACTGAACACAGGGCCCGCACTGAACACAGGGACCCCACTGAACACAGGGCCCGCACTGTACACAGGGCCCACACTGAACAAAGGGCCAGCACTGAACACAGGGCCATCGCTGAACACAGGGCCCGCACTGAACACAGGGCCCGCACTGAACACAGGGCCAGCACTGAACACAGGGCAATCGCTGAACACAGGGCCCGCACTGAACACAGGGCCCTCCCTGAACACAGGGCCAGCACTGGACACAGGGCCCTCCCTGAACACAGGGCTCGCAATGAACACTGGGCCCACACTGAACACAGGGCCCACACTGAACACAGGGCCCACACTGAACACAGGGCCTAGACTGAACACACGGCATGCACTGAACACAGGGCCCGCACTGAATGCAGTGCCAGCAATAAGCACAGGACCCGCACTGAACACAGGGCCCATAATGAACACAGGGCCTACACTGAGCACAGGGCCCTCACTGAACACAGGGCCCGCACTGAACACAGGGCCCCCACTGAACACAGCGTCCCCACTGAACACAGGGCCCCCAGTGAACACATGTGGGCCCGCACTGAACACAGGGCCCCCACTGAACACAGGACCTGCACTGAACACAGGGCCAGCACTGAACACAGGGCCTGCACTGAACACAGGGCCCGCACTGAACACGGGGCCCCCAGTGAACACATTTGGGCCCGCACTGAACACAGGGCACCCACTGAACACAGGGCCCACAATGAACACAGGGACCCGTCTGAACACAGGGCCCGCTCTGAACACAGGGCCCACTCTGAACACAGGGACCCCACTGCACACAGGGCCCCCACTGAACACAGGGCCCACACTGAACACAGGGCCAGCACTGAACACAGGGCCCGCACTGAACACAGGGCCAGCACTGAACACAGGGCCCGCACTGAAAACAGTGCTAGCAATAAGCATAGGACCCACACTGAACACAGGGCCCACAATGAACACAGAGACCGCACTGAACACAGGGCCTAGATTGAACACAGGGCCCGCACTGAACACAGGGCCTAGACTGAACACAGGGCCTGCACTGAACACAGGGCCCGCACTGAACACAGGGCCCGTAAGTGGACACAGGGACCGCACTGAACACAGGGCCCTCACTGAACACAGGGTCCACACTGAACACAGGGCCCGCACTGAAAACAGTGCTAGCAATAAGCATAGGACCCACACTGAACACAGGGCCCGCAGTGAACACAGGGCCAGCACTGAACACAGGGCCATCGCTGAACACAGGGCCCGCACTGAACACAGGGCCTAGATTGAACACA
Source organism: Somniosus microcephalus (assembly GCF_052327205.1). NCBI lineage: Eukaryota > Metazoa > Chordata > Chondrichthyes > Squaliformes > Somniosidae > Somniosus > Somniosus microcephalus. The sequence continues at coordinate 24,985,017 of NW_028225180.1, read as the reverse complement.
GGCCAGCACTGAACACAGGGCCATCGCTGAACACAGGGCCCGCACTGGACACAGGGCCCTCCCTGATCACAGGGCCAGCACTGAACACAGGGCCCTCCCTGAAAACATTGCTCGCACTGAACACAGGGCCCACAATGAACACAGGGCCCGCACTGAACACAGGGCCCACACTGAACACAGGGCCTAGACTGAACACAGGGCCTGCACTGAACACAGGGCCCGCACTGAAAACAGTGCCAGCAATAAGCACAGGACCCGCACTGAACACAGGGCCCACACTGAACACAGGGCCTAGACTGCACACAGGGCCCTCACTGAACACAGGGCCCTCACTGATCACAGGACCCGCACTGAACACAGGGCCCCCACTGAACACAGGGCCCCCTGAACACATGTGGGCCCGCACTGAACACAGGGCCCCCACTGAACACAGGGCCCGCAAAGAACACAGGGTCCGCACTGAACACAGGGCCCGCACGGAACACAGGGCCCCCACTGAACACAGGGCCCCCACTGAACACATGTGGGCACGCACTGAACACAGGGCCCCCACTGAACACAGGGCCCCCACTGAACACAGGGCCTGCACTGAACACAGGGCCAGCACTGAACAGAGGGCCTGCACTGAACACAGGGCCCGCACTGAACACGGGGCCCCCACTGAACACATGTGGGCCCGCACTGAACACAGGGCCACCACTGAACACTGGGCCCACAATGAACACAGGGCCCACACTGAACACCGGGCCCACACTGAACACAGGGCCCACACTGAAAACAGGGCCCGCACTGAACACAGGGACCCCACTGAACACAGGGCCCGCAAAGAACACAGGGTCCGCACTGAACACAGGGCCCCCACTGAACACAGGGCCCGCAAAGAACACAAGGTGCGCACTGAACACAGGGCCCGCACGGAACACAGGGCCCCCACTGAACACAGGGCCCCCACTGAGCAGAGGCCCCCTCTGAACACAGGGTCCGCACTGAACACAGGGCCCGCACTGAAAACAGTGCTAGCAATAAGCATAGGTCCCGCACTTAACACAGGGCCCACAATGAACACAGGGCCCACACTGAACACCGGGCCCACACTGCACAAAGGGCCCCCACTGAACACAGCGCCCCCACTGAACACATGTGGGCCCGCACTGAACACAAGGCCCCCACTGAACACAGGGCCTGCACTGAACACAGGGCCAGCACTGAACACAGGGCCCGCACTGAACACAGGGCCAGCACTGAACACAGGGCCATCGCTGAACACAGGGCCCGCACTGAACACAGGGCCTAGATTGAACACAGGGCTAGCACTTAACGCAGGGCCATCGCTGAACACAGGGCTCACACTGAACACAGGGCCCTCCCTGAACACAGGGCCAGCACTGAACACAGGGCCCTCCCTGAACACAGGGCTCGCACTGAACACAGGGCCCACACTGAACACAGGGCCCGCACTGAACACAGGGCCCACACTGAGCACAGGGCCTAGACTGAACACAGGGCCTGCACTGTACACAGGGCCCACACTGAAAACAGTGCCATCAATAAGCACAGGACCCGCACTGAACACAGGGCCCTCACTGAACAAAGGGCCCGCAATGAGCACAGGGCCCTCACTGAACACAGGGCCCGCACTGAACACACAGCCCCCACTGAACACAGGGACCCCACTGAACACATGTGGGACCCACTGTACACAGGGCCAGCACTGGACACAGGGCCCTCCCTGAACACATGGCTCGCAATGAACACTGGGCCCACACTGAACACAGGGCCCACACTGAACACAGGGCCCACACTGAACACAGGGCCTAGACTGAACACACGGCCTGCACTGAACACAGGGCCCGCACTGAATGCAGTGCCAGCAATAAGCACAGGACCCGCACTGAACACAGGGCCCATAATGAACACAGGGCCTACACTGAGCACAGGGCCCTCACTGAACACAGGGCCCGCACTGAACACAGGGCCCCCACTGAACACAGTGTCCCCACTGAACACAGGGCCCCCACTGAACACATGTGGGCCCGCACTGAACACAGGGCCCCCACTGAACACAGGACCTGCACTGAACACAGGGCCAGCACTGAACACAGGGCCTGCACTGAACACAGGGCCCGCACTGAACACGGGGCCCCCAGTGAACACATTTGGGCCCGCACTGAACACAGGGCACCCACTGAACACAGGGCCCACAATGAACACAGAGACCCGTCTGAACACAGGGCCCGCTCTGAACACAGGGCCCACTCTGAACACAGGGACCCCACTGCACACAGGGCCCCCACTGAACACAGGGCCCACACTGAACACAGGGCCAGCACTGAACACAGGGCCCGCACTGAACACAGGGCCAGCACTGAACACAGCGCCATCGCTGAACACAGGGCCCGCACAGAACACAGGGCCCGCACTGAACACAGGGCCCACACAGAACACAGTGACCACAGTGAACACAGGGCCCACACTGAGGCGAGGGACCGCACTGAACACAGGGTCCGCACTGAACACAGGGCCCGCACTGAACACAGGGCCCACACGGAACACAGGGCCTAGACTGAACACAGGGCCTGCACTGAACACAGGGCCCACACTGAAAACAGTGCCAGCAATAAGCAAAGGACCCGCAATGAATACAGGGCCCTCATTGAACACAGGGCCCGCACTGAGCACAGGGCCCTCACTGAACACAGGGCCCGCACTGAACACAGGGCCCCCTCTGTACACAGAGCCCCCAGTGAACACAGGGCCCCCACTGAACACAGGGCCCGCACTGAACACAGGGCCAGCACTGAACACAGGGCCTGCACTGTACACAGGGCCCGCACTGACCACGGGGCCCCCACTGAACACATTTGGGACCGCACTGAACACAGGGCCCCCACTGAACACAGGGCCCACAATGAACACAGGGCCCATACTGAACACAGGGCCCACACTGAACACAGGGCCTGCACTGAACACAGGGCCCGCACTGAACACAGGGACCCCACTGAACACAGGGCCCGCACTGTACACAGGGCCCACACTGAACAAAGGGCCAGCACTGAACACAGGGCCATCGCTGAACACAGGGCCCGCACTGAACACAGGGCCCGCACTGAACACAGGGCTCGCACTGAACACAGGGCCCACAATGAACACAGGGCCCACACTGAACACAGGGCCCGCAAAGAACACAGGGTCCGCACTGAACACAGGGCCCGCACGGAACACAGGGCCCCCACTGAACACAGGGCCCCCACTGAACACAGGGCCCGCAAAGAACACAAGGTCTGCACTGAACACAGGGCCCGCACGGAACACAGGGCCCCCACTGAAAACAGGGCCCCCACTGAGCAGAGGCTCCCTCTGAACACAGGGTCCGCACTGAACACAGGGCCCGCACTGAAAACAGTGCTAGCAATAAGCATAGGTCCCGCACTGAACACAGGGCCCACAATGAACACAGGGCCCACACTGAACACCGGGCCCACACTGCACAAAGGGCCCCCACTGAACACAGCGCCCCCACTGAACACATGTGGGCCCGCACTGAACACAGCGCCCCCACTGAACACAGGGCCTGCACTGAACACAGGGCCCGCACTGAAAACGGGGCCCCCACTGAACACATGTGCGCCCGCACTGAACACAGGGCCCCCACTGAACACTGGGCCCACAATGAACACAGGGCCCACACTGAACACAGGGCCCACACTGAACACAGGGCCTAGACTGAACACAGGGCCCGCACTGAAACCACGGCCTGCACCGAACACAGGGCCCGCACTGAACACAGGGCCGAGACTGAACACAGGGACCGCACTGAAACCACGGCCTGCACTGAACACAGGGCCCGCAGTGAACACAGGGACCGTACTGAATACAGGGCCCTCACAGAACACATGGCCCACACTGAACACAGGGCCCACACTGAGGCGAGGGCCCGCACTGAACACAGGGTCCGCACTGAACACAGGGCCCGCACTGAACACAGGGCCCACACGGAACACAGGGCCTAGACTGAACACAGGGCCTGCACTGAACACAGGGCCCACACTGAAAACAGTGCCAGCAATAAGCAAAGGACCCGCAATGAATACAGGGCCCTCATTGAACACAGGGCCCGCACTGAGCACAGGGCCCTCACTGAACACAGGGCCCGCACTGAACACAGGGCCCCCTCTGTACACAGAGCCCCCAGTGAACACAGGGCCCCCACTGAACACAGGGCCCGCACTGAACACAGGGCCAGCACTGAACACAGGGCCTGCACTGTACACAGGGCCCGCACTGACCACGGGGCCCCCACTGAACACATTTGGGCCCGCACTGAACACAGGGCCCCCACTGAACACAGGGCCCACAATGAACACAGGGCCCACACTGAACACAGGGCCCACACTGAACACAGGGCCTGCACTGAACACAGGGCCCGCACTGAACACAGGGACCCCACTGAACACAGGGCCCGCACTGTACACAGGGCCCACACTGAACAAAGGGCCAGCACTGAACACAGGGCCATCGCTGAACACAGGGCCCGCACTGAACACAGGGCCCGCACTGAACACAGGGCCAGCACTGAACACAGGGCAATCGCTGAACACAGGGCCCGCACTGAACACAGGGCCCTCCCTGAACACAGGGCCAGCACTGGACACAGGGCCCTCCCTGAACACAGGGCTCGCAATGAACACTGGGCCCACACTGAACACAGGGCCCACACTGAACACAGGGCCCACACTGAACACAGGGCCTAGACTGAACACACGGCATGCACTGAACACAGGGCCCGCACTGAATGCAGTGCCAGCAATAAGCACAGGACCCGCACTGAACACAGGGCCCATAATGAACACAGGGCCTACACTGAGCACAGGGCCCTCACTGAACACAGGGCCCGCACTGAACACAGGGCCCCCACTGAACACAGCGTCCCCACTGAACACAGGGCCCCCAGTGAACACATGTGGGCCCGCACTGAACACAGGGCCCCCACTGAACACAGGACCTGCACTGAACACAGGGCCAGCACTGAACACAGGGCCTGCACTGAACACAGGGCCCGCACTGAACACGGGGCCCCCAGTGAACACATTTGGGCCCGCACTGAACACAGGGCACCCACTGAACACAGGGCCCACAATGAACACAGGGACCCGTCTGAACACAGGGCCCGCTCTGAACACAGGGCCCACTCTGAACACAGGGACCCCACTGCACACAGGGCCCCCACTGAACACAGGGCCCACACTGAACACAGGGCCAGCACTGAACACAGGGCCCGCACTGAACACAGGGCCAGCACTGAACACAGGGCCCGCACTGAAAACAGTGCTAGCAATAAGCATAGGACCCACACTGAACACAGGGCCCACAATGAACACAGAGACCGCACTGAACACAGGGCCTAGATTGAACACAGGGCCCGCACTGAACACAGGGCCTAGACTGAACACAGGGCCTGCACTGAACACAGGGCCCGCACTGAACACAGGGCCCGTAAGTGGACACAGGGACCGCACTGAACACAGGGCCCTCACTGAACACAGGGTCCACACTGAACACAGGGCCCGCACTGAAAACAGTGCTAGCAATAAGCATAGGACCCACACTGAACACAGGGCCCGCAGTGAACACAGGGCCAGCACTGAACACAGGGCCATCGCTGAACACAGGGCCCGCACTGAACACAGGGCCTAGATTGAACACAGGCCAGCACTGAACACAGGGCCATCGCTGAACACAGGGCCCGCACTGGACACAGGGCCCTCCCTGATCACAGGGCCAGCACTGAACACAGGGCCCTCCCTGAAAACATTGCTCGCACTGAACACAGGGCCCACAATGAACACAGGGCCCGCACTGAACACAGGGCCCACACTGAACACAGGGCCTAGACTGAACACAGGGCCTGCACTGAACACAGGGCCCGCACTGAAAACAGTGCCAGCAATAAGCACAGGACCCGCACTGAACACAGGGCCCACACTGAACACAGGGCCTAGACTGAACACAGGGCCCTCACTGAACACAGGGCCCTCACTGATCACAGGACCCGCACTGAACACAGGGCCCCCACTGAACACAGGGCCCCCTGAACACATGTGGGCCCGCACTGAACACAGGGCCCCCACTGAACACAGGGCCCGCAAAGAACACAGGGTCCGCACTGAACACAGGGCCCGCACGGAACACAGGGCCCCCACTGAACACAGGGCCCCCACTGAACACATGTGGGCACGCACTGAACACAGGGCCCCCACTGAACACAGGGCCCCCACTGAACACAGGGCCTGCACTGAACACAGGGCCAGCACTGAACAGAGGGCCTGCACTGAACACAGGGCCCGCACTGAACACGGGGCCCCCACTGAACACATGTGGGCCCGCACTGAACACAGGGCCACCACTGAACACTGGGCCCACAATGAACACAGGGCCCACACTGAACACCGGGCCCACACTGAACACAGGGCCCACACTGAAAACAGGGCCCGCACTGAACACAGGGACCCCACTGAACACAGGGCCCGCAAAGAACACAGGGTCCGCACTGAACACAGGGCCCCCACTGAACACAGGGCCCGCAAAGAACACAAGGTGCGCACTGAACACAGGGCCCGCACGGAACACAGGGCCCCCACTGAACACAGGGCCCCCACTGAGCAGAGGCCCCCTCTGAACACAGGGTCCGCACTGAACACAGGGCCCGCACTGAAAACAGTGCTAGCAATAAGCATAGGTCCCGCACTTAACACAGGGCCCACAATGAACACAGGGCCCACACTGAACACCGGGCCCACACTGCACAAAGGGCCCCCACTGAACACAGCGCCCCCACTGAACACATGTGGGCCCGCACTGAACACAAGGCCCCCACTGAACACAGGGCCTGCACTGAACACAGGGCCAGCACTGAACACAGGGCCCGCACTGAACACAGGGCCAGCACTGAACACAGGGCCATCGCTGAACACAGGGCCCGCACTGAACACAGGGCCTAGATTGAACACAGGGCTAGCACTTAACGCAGGGCCATCGCTGAACACAGGGCTCACACTGAACACAGGGCCCTCCCTGAACACAGGGCCAGCACTGAACACAGGGCCCTCCCTGAACACAGGGCTCGCACTGAACACAGGGCCCACACTGAACACAGGGCCCGCACTGAACACAGGGCCCACACTGAGCACAGGGCCTAGACTGAACACAGGGCCTGCACTGTACACAGGGCCCACACTGAAAACAGTGCCATCAATAAGCACAGGACCCGCACTGAACACAGGGCCCTCACTGAACAAAGGGCCCGCAATGAGCACAGGGCCCTCACTGAACACAGGGCCCGCACTGAACACACAGCCCCCACTGAACACAGGGACCCCACTGAACACATGTGGGACCCACTGTACACAGGGCCCGCACTGAACACAGGGCCCGCACTGAACACAGGGCCAGCACTGAACACAGGGCCATCGCTGAACAGAGGGTCCGCACTGAACACAGGGCCTAGACTGAACACAGGGCCAGCACTGAAAACAGGACCATCGCTGAACACAGGGCCCGCACTGAACAAAGGGCCCTCCCTGCACACAGGGCCAGCACTGAACACAGGGCCCTCCCTGAACACAGGGCTCGCACTGAACACAGGGCCCACACTGAACACAGGGCCTTGACTGAACACAGGGCCTGCACTGAACACAGGAGCCGCACTGAAAACAGTGCCTGCAATAAGCACAGGGCCCGCACTGAACACAGGGCCCGCACTGAAAACAGGGCCCCCACTGAACACAGGGCCCCCACTGAACACATGTGGGCCCGCACTGAACACAGGGCCCCCACTGAACACAGGGCCCCCACTGAACACATGTGGGCCCGCACTGAACACAGGGCCCCCACTGAACACAGGGCCCGCACTGAACACAGGGCCAGCACTGAACACAGGGCCTGCACTGAACACAGGGCCCGCACTGAACACGGGGCCCCCACTGAACACATGTGGGCCCGCAATGAACACAGGACCCACACTGAACACAGGGCCCGCACGGAGCACAGGGCCCTCACTGAACACAGTGCGCGCACTGAGCACAGGGCCCTCACTGGACACAGGGCCCGCACTGAACACAGTGCCCCCACTGAAAAAAGGGCCAGCAATGAGCAGAGGGCCTGCAATGAACACAGGGCCCCCACTGAACACATGTGGGCCCGCACTAAACACAGGGCCCCCACTGAACACAGGACCCGCAATGAACACAGGACCCACACTGAACACAGGGCCCTCACTGATCACAGCACCCGCACTGAACACAGGGCCCCCACTGAACACAGGGCCCCCTGAACACATGTGGGCCCGCACTGAACACAGGGCCCACACTGAACACAGGGCCCGCAAAGAACACAGGGTCCGCACTGAACACAGGGCCCGCACGGAACACAGGGCCCCCACTGAACACAGGGCCCCCACTGAACACATGTGGGCCCGCACTGAACACAGGGCCCCCACTGAACACAGGGCCTGCACTGAACACAGGACAAGCACTGAACAGAGGGCCTGCACTGAACACAGGGCCTGCACTGAACACGGGGCCACCACTCAACACATGTGGGCCCGCACTGAACACAGGACCACCAATGAACACTGGGTGCACAATGAACACAGGGCCCACACTGAACACCGGGCCCACACTGAACACAGGGCCCACACTGAAAACAGGGCCCGCACTGAACACAGGGACCCCACTGAACACAGGGTCCGCACTGAACACAGGGCCCGCACGGAACACAGGGCCCCCACTGAACACAGGGCCCCCACTGAACACATGTGGGCCCGCACTGAACACAGGGCCCCCACTGAACACAGGGCCCGCAAAGAACACAGGGCCCTCCCTGAACACAGGGCTCGCACTGAACACAGGGCCCACACTGAACACAGGGCCTTGACTGAACACAGGGCCTGCACTGAACACAGGAGCCGCACTGAAAACAGTGCCTGCAATAAGCACAGGGCCCGCACTGAACACAGGGCCCGCACTGAAAACAGGGCCCCCACTGAACACAGGGCCCCCACTGAACACATGTGGGCCCGCACTGAACACAGGGCCCCCACTGAACACAGGGCCCCCACTGAACACATGTGGGCCCGCACTGAACACAGGGCCCCCACTGAACACAGGGCCCGCACTGAACACAGGGCCAGCACTGAACACAGGGCCCACACTGAACACAGGGCCTAGACTGAACACAGGGCCCGCACTGAAACCACGGCCTGCACCGAACACAGGGCCCGCACTGAACACAGGGCCGAGACTGAACACAGGGACCGCACTGAAACCACGGCCTGCACTGAACACAGGGCCCGCAGTGAACACAGGGACCGCACTGAATACAGGGCCCTCACAGAACACATGGCCCACACTGAACACAGGGCCCACACTGAGGCGAGGGCCCGCACTGAACACAGGGTCCGCACTGAACACAGGGCCCGCACTGAACACAGGGCCCACACGGAACACAGGGCCTAGACTGAACACAGGGCCTGCACTGAACACAGGGCCCACACTGAAAACAGTGCCAGCAATAAGCAAAGGACCCGCAATGAATACAGGGTCCGCACTGAACACAGGGCCTAGACTGAACACAGGGCCAGCACTGAAAACAGGACCATCGCTGAACACAGGGCCCGCACTGAACAAAGGGCCCTCCCTGCACACAGGGCCAGCACTGAACACAGGGCCCTCCCTGAACACAGGGCTCGCACTGAACACAGGGCCCACACTGAACACAGGGCCTTGACTGAACACAGGGCCTGCACTGAACACAGGAGCCGCACTGAAAACAGTGCCTGCAATAAGCACAGGGCCCGCACTGAACACAGGGCCCGCACTGAAAACAGGGCCCCCACTGAACACAGGGCCCCCACTGAACACATGTGGGCCCGCACTGAACACAGGGCCCCCACTGAACACAGGGCCCCCACTGAACACATGTGGGCCCGCACTGAACACAGGGCCCCCACTGAACACAGGGCCCGCACTGAACACAGGGCCAGCACTGAACACAGGGCCTGCACTGAACACAGGGCCCGCACTGAACACGGGGCCCCCACTGAACACATGTGGGCCCGCAATGAACACAGGACCCACACTGAACACAGGGCCCGCACGGAGCACAGGGCCCTCACTGAACACAGTGCGCGCACTGAGCACAGGGCCCTCACTGGACACAGGGCCCGCACTGAACACAGTGCCCCCACTGAAAAAAGGGCCAGCAATGAGCAGAGGGCCTGCAATGAACACAGGGCCCCCACTGAACACATGTGGGCCCGCACTAAACACAGGGCCCCCACTGAACACAGGACCCGCAATGAACACAGGACCCACACTGAACACAGGGCCCTCACTGATCACAGCACCCGCACTGAACACAGGGCCCCCACTGAACACAGGGCCCCCTGAACACATGTGGGCCCGCACTGAACACAGGGCCCACACTGAACACAGGGCCCGCAAAGAACACAGGGTCCGCACTGAACACAGGGCCCGCACGGAACACAGGGCCCCCACTGAACACAGGGCCCCCACTGAACACATGTGGGCCCGCACTGAACACAGGGCCCCCACTGAACACAGGGCCTGCACTGAACACAGGACAAGCACTGAACAGAGGGCCTGCACTGAACACAGGGCCTGCACTGAACACGGGGCCACCACTCAACACATGTGGGCCCGCACTGAACACAGGACCACCAATGAACACTGGGTGCACAATGAACACAGGGCCCACACTGAACACCGGGCCCACACTGAACACAGGGCCCACACTGAAAACAGGGCCCGCACTGAACACAGGGACCCCACTGAACACAGGGTCCGCACTGAACACAGGGCCCGCACGGAACACAGGGCCCCCACTGAACACAGGGCCCCCACTGAACACATGTGGGCCCGCACTGAACACAGGGCCCCCACTGAACACAGGGCCCGCAAAGAACACAGGGCCCTCCCTGAACACAGGGCTCGCACTGAACACAGGGCCCACACTGAACACAGGGCCTTGACTGAACACAGGGCCTGCACTGAACACAGGGCCCACACTGAAAACAGTGCTAGCAATAAGCATAGGTCCCGCACTGAACACAGGGCCCACAATGAACACAGGGCCCACACTGAACACCGGGCCCACACTGCACAAAGGGCCCCCACTGAACACAGCGCCCCCACTGAACACATGTGGGCCCGCACTGAACACAGGGCCCCCACTGAACACGGGGCCTGCACTGAACACAGGGCCCGCACTGAAAACGGGGCCCCCACTGAACACATGTGGGCCCGCACGGAACACAGGGCCCCCACTGAACACTGGGCCCACAGTGAACACATGGCCCACACTGAACACAGGGCCCACACTGAACACAGGGCCTAGACTGAACACAGGGCCCGCACTGAAACCACGGCCTGCACCGAACACAGGGCCCGCACTGAACACAGGGCCTAGACTGAACACAGGGACCGCACTGAAACCACGGCCTGCACTGAACACAGGGCCCGCAGTGAACACAGGGACCGCACTGAATACAGGGCCCTCACAGAACACATGGCCCACACTGAACACAGGGCCCACACTGAGGCGAGGGCCCGCACTGAACACAGGGTCCGCACTGAACACAGGGCCCGCACTGAACACAGGGCCCACACGGAACACAGGGCCTAGACTGAACACAGGGCCTGCACTGAACACAGGGCCCACACTGAAAACAGTGCCAGCAATAAGCAAAGGACCCGCAATGAATACAGGGCCCTCATTGAACACAGGGCCCGCACTGAGCACAGGGCCCTCACTGAACACAGGGCCCGCACTGAACACAGGGCCCCCTCTGAACACAGAGCCCCCAGTGAACACAGGGCCCCCACTGAACACAGGGCCCGCACTGAACACAGGGCCAGCACTGAACACAGGGCCTGCACTGTACACAGGGCCCGCACTGACCACGGGGCCCCCACTGAACATATTTGGGCCCGCACTGAACACAGGGCCCCCACTGAACACAGGGCCCACAATGAACACAGGGCCCACACTGAACACAGGGCCCACACTGAACACAGGGCCTGCACTGAACACAGGGCCCGCACTGAACACAGGGACCCCACTGAACAGAGGGTCCGCACTGTACACAGGGCCCACACTGAACAAAGGGCCAGCACTGAACACAGTGCCATCGCTGAACACAGGGCCCGCACTGAACACAGGGCCCGCACTGAACACAGGGCCAGCACTGAACACAGGGCAATCGCTGAACACAGGGCCCGCACTGAACACAGGGCCCTCCCTGAACACAGGGCCAGCACTGGACACAGGGCCCTCCCTGAACACATGGCTCGCAATGAACACTGGGCCCACACTGAACACAGGGCCCACACTGAACACAGGGCCCACACTGAACACAGGGCCTAGACTGAACACACGGCCTGCACTGAACACAGGGCCCGCACTGAATGCAGTGCCAGCAATAAGCACAGGACCCGCACTGAACACAGGGCCCATAATGAACACAGGGCCTACACTGAGCACAGGGCCCTCACTGAACACAGGGCCCGCACTGAACACAGGGCCCCCACTGAACACAGTGTCCCCACTGAACACAGGGCCCCAACTGAACACATGTGGGCCCGCACTGAACACAGGGCCCCCACTGAACACAGGACCTGCACTGAACACAGGGCCAGCACTGAACACAGGGCCTGCACTGAACACAGGGCCCGCACTGAACACAGGGCCCCCAGTGAACACATTTGGACCCGCACTGAACACAGGGCACCCACTGAACACAGGGCCCACAATGAACACAGGGACCCGTCTGAACACAGGGCCCGCACTGAACACAGGGCCCACTCTGAACACAGGGACCCCACTGCACACAGGGCCCCCACTGAACACAGGGCCCACACTGAACACAGGGCCAGCACTGAACACAGGGCCCGCACTGAACACAGGGCCAGCACTGAACACAGCGCCGTCGCTGAACACAGGGCCCGCACAGAACACAGGGCCCGCACTGAACACAGGGCCCACACAGAACACAGTGACCACAGTGAACACAGGGCCAGCATAGAACACAGGGCCTGCACTGAACACAGTGCCAGCACTGAACACAGGGCCCACACAGAACACAGGTCCCACAGTGAACACAGGGCCAGCACAGAACACAGGGCCTGCACTGAACACAGGGCCAGCACTGAACAGAGAGCCTGCACTGAACACAGGGCCCGCACTGAACACAGGGCTCCCACTGAACACATGTGGGCCTACAATGAACACAGGGCCCACACTGAACACCGGGCCCACACTGAACACAGGGCCCGCACTGAAAACAGGGCCCGCACTGAACACAGGGACCCCACTGAACACAGGGCCCGCAAAGAACACAGGGTCCGCACTGAACACAGGGCCCCCACTGAACACAGGGCCAGCACTGAACACAGGGCCAGCACTGAACACAGGGCCTGCACTGAACACAGGGCCCGCACTGAACACGGTGCCCCCACTGAACACATGTGGGCCCGCAATGAACACAGGACCCACACTGAACAGAGGGCCCGCACGAAGCACAGGGCCCTCACTGAACACAGTGCGCGCACTGAGCACAGGGCCCTCACTGAAAACAGGGCCCGCAATGAACACAGTGCCCCCACTGAAAACAGGGCCAGCAATGAGCACAGGGCCCCCACTGAACACAGTGTCCCCACTGAACACAGGGCCCCAACTGAACACATGTGGGCCCGCACTGAACACAGGGCCCCCACTGAACACAGGACCTGCACTGAACACAGGGCCAGCACTGAACACAGGGCCTGCACTGAACACAGGGCCCGCACTGAACACAGGGCCCCCAGTGAACACATTTGGACCCGCACTGAACACAGGGCACCCACTGAACACGGGGCCCACAATGAACACAGGGACCCGTCTGAACACAGGGCCCGCACTGAACACAGGGCCCACTCTGAACACAGGGACCCCACTGCACACAGGGCCCCCACTGAACACAGGGCCCACACTGAACACAGGGCCCGCACTGAAAACAGGGCCCGCACTGAACACAGGGACCCCACTGAAAACAGGGCCAGCAATGAGCACAGGGCCTGCAATGAACACAGGGCCCGCACTGAACACAGGGCCCCCACTGAACACAGGGCCCGCAATGAACACAGGACACACACTGAACACAGGGCCCTCACTGATCACAGCACCCGCACTGAACACAGGGCCCCCACTGAACACAGGGCCCCCTGAACACATGTGGGCCCGCACTGAACACAGGGCCCACACTGAACACAGGGCCCGCAAAGAACACAGGGTCCGCACTGAACACAGGGCCCGCACGGAACACAGGGCCCCCACTGAACACAGGTCCCCCACTGAACACATGTGGGCCCGCACTGAACACAGGGCCCCCACTGAACACAGGGCCTGCACTGAACACAGGGCCAGCACTGAACAGATGGCCTGCACTGAACACAGGGCCCGCACTGAACACGGGGCCCCCACTGAACACAGGGCCTGCACTGAACACAGCGCCCCCACTGAACACAGGGCCTGCACTGAACACAGGGCCCGCACTGAACACGGGGCCCCCACTGAACACATGTGGGCCCGCACTGAACACAGGGCCCCCACTGAACACTGGGCCCACAATGAACACAGGGCCCACACTGAACACAGGGCCCACACTGAACACAGGGCCTAGACTGAACACAGGGCCCGCACTGAACACAGGGCCAGCACTGAACAGAGGGCCTGCACTGAACACAGGGCCCGCACTGAACACGGGGCCCCCACTGAACACATGTGGGCCCGCACTGAACACAGAACCACCAATGAACACTGGGCCCACAATGAACACAGGGCCCACACTGAACACCGGGCCCAAACTGAACACAGGGCCCACACTGAAAACAGGGCCCGCACTGAACACAGGGACCCCACTGAACACAGGGCCCGCAAAGAACACAGGGTCGGCACTGAACACAGGGCCCCCACTGAACACAGGGCCCGCAAATGACACAAGGTCCGCACTGAACACAGGGCCCCCACTGAACACAGGGCCCCCACTGAGCAGAGGCCCCCTCTGAACACAGGGTCCGCACTGAACACAGGGCCCGCACTGAAAACAGTGCCAGCAATAAGCATAGGTCCCGCACTGAACACAGGGCCCACAATGAACACAGGGCCCACACTGAACACCGGGCCCACACTGCACAAAGGGCCCCCACTGAACACAGCGCCCCCACTGAACACATGTGGGCCTGCACTGAACACAGCGCCCCCACTGAACACAGGGCCTGCACTGAACACAGGGCCCGCACTGAACACGGGGCCCCCACTGAACACATGTGGGCCCGCACTGAACACAGGGCCCCCACTGAACACTGGGCCCACAATGAACACAGGGCCCACACTGAACACAGGGCCCACACTGAACACAGGGCCTAGACTGAACACAGGGCCCGCACTGAGCACAGGGCCCTCACTGAACACAGGGCCCGCACTGAACACAGGGCCCCAACTGAACACATGTGGGCCCCCACTGAACACAGGGACCGCACTGAACACAGGGCCCCCACTGAACACAGGGCCCACACTAAACACATGTGGGCCCCCACTGAACACAGGGACCGCACTGAACACAGGGCCCCCACTGAACACAAGGCCCACACTGAACACAAGGCCAGCACTGAACACAGGACCTGCACTGAACACAGGGCCCGCACTGAACATGGGGCCCCCACTGAATACATGTGGGCTCGCACTTAACACAGGGCCCCCACTGAACACAGGGCCCGCAATGAACACAGGACCCACGCTGAACACAGGGCCCGCACTGAGCACAGGGCCCTCACTGAACACAGGGCCAGCAATGAGCACAGGGCTCACAATGATCACAGGGCCCCCACTGAACACAGGGCCCGCAATGAACACAGGACCCACACTGAACACAGGGCCCACACTGAACACAAGGCCCTGACTGAACACAGGGCCCAGATTGAACACAGTGCCCACACTGAACACAGGGCTTAGACTGAACACAGGGCCCACGCTGAACACCGGTCCGTGACTGAACACAGGGCCCGCACTGAACGCAGGGCCCACACTGAACACAGGGCCCGCACTGAACACAGGGCCTGCACTGAACACAGGGCCCGCACTGAACACGGGGCCCCCACTGAACACATGTGGGCCCGCACTGAACACAGGGCCCCCACTGAACACTGGGCCCACAATGAACACAGGGCCCACACTGAACACAGGGCCCACACTGAACACAGGGCCTAGACTGAACACAGGGCCCGCACTGAGCACAGGGCCCTCACTGAACACAGGGCCCGCACTGAACACAGGGCCCCCACTGAACACATGTGGGCCCCCACTGAACACAGGGACCGCACTGAACACAGGGCCCCCACTGAACACAGGGCCCACACTAAACACATGTGGGCCGCCACTGAACACAGGGACCGCACTGAACACAGGGCCCCCACTGAACACAAGGCCCACACTGAACACAAGGCCAGCACTGAACACAGGACCTGCACTGAACACAGGGCCCGCACTGAACATGGGGCCCCCACTGAATACATGTGGGCTCGCACTTAACACAGGGCCCCCACTGAACACAGGGCCCGCAATGAACACAGGACCCACGCTGAACACAGGGCCCGCACTGAGCACAGGGCCCTCACTGAACACAGGGCCAGCAATGAGCACAGGGCCCACAATGATCACAGGGCCCCCACTGAACACAGGGCCCGCAATGAACACAGGACCCACACTGAACACCGGGCCCACACTGAACACAGGGCCCACACTGAACACAAGGCCCTGACTGAACACAGGGCCCAGATTGAACACAGTGCCCACACTGAACACAGGGCTTAGACTGAACACAGGGCCCACGCTGAACACCGGTCCGTGACTGAACACAGGGCCCGCACTGAACGCAGGGCCCACACTGAACACAGGGCCCGCACTGAACACAGGGCCTAGGCTGAACACAGGGACCGCACTGAAACCACGGCCTGCACTGAACACAGGGCCCGCAGTGAACACAGGGACCGCACTGAACACAGGGCCCTCACAGAACACATGGCCCACACTGAACACAGGGCCCACACTGAGGAGAGGGCCCGCACTGAACACAGGGTCCGCACTGAACACAGGGCCCGCACTGAACACAGGGCCCACACGGAACACAGGGCCTAGACTGAACACAGGGCCTGCACTGAACACAGGGCCCACACTGAAAACAGTGCCAGCAATAAGCACAGGACCCGCAATGAATACAGGGCCCTCATTGAACACAGGGCCCGCACTGAGCACAGGGCCCTCACTGAACACAGGGCCCGCACTGAACACAGGGCCCCCTCTGAACACAGAGCCCCCAGTGAACACAGGGCCCCCACTGAACACAGGGCCCGCACTGAACACAGGGCCAGCACTGAACACAGGGCCTGCACTGTACACAGGGCCCGCACTGACCACGGGGCCCCCACTGAACACATTTGGGCCCGCACTGAACACAGGGCCCCCACTGAACACAGGGCCCACAATGAACACAGGGCCCACACTGAACAAAGGGCCAGCACCGAACACAGGGCCTGCAGTGAACACAGGGCCAGCACTGAACACAGGGCCATCGCTGAACACAGGGCCCGCACTGAGCACAGGGCCCGCACTGAACACAAGGCCAGCACTGAACACAGGGCAATCGCTGAACACAGGGCCCGCAATGAACACAGGGCCCTCCCTGAACACAGGGCCAGCACTGGACACAGGGCCCTCCCTGAACACAGGGCTCGCAATGAACACAGGGCCCACACTGAACACAGGGCCCACACTGAACACAGGGCATAGACTGAACACACGGCCTGCACTGAACACAGGGCCCGCACTGAATGCAGTGCCAGCAATAAGCACAGGACCCGCACTGAACACAGGGCCCATAATGAACACAGGGCCTACACTGAGCACAGGGCCCTCACTGAACACAGGGCCCCCACTGAACACAGCGTCCCCACTGAACACAGGGCCCCCAGTGAACAAATGTGGGCCCGCACTGAACACAGGGCCCCCACTGAACACAGGACCTGCACTGAACACAGGGCCAGCACTGAACACAGGGCCTGCACTGAACACAGGGCCCGCACTGAACACGGGGCCCCCAGTGAACACATTTGGGCCCGCACTGAACACAGGGCACCCACTGAACACAGGGCACACAATGAACACAGGGCCCACACTGAACACAGGGACCCCCTGCACACAGGGCCCCCACTGAACACAGGGCCCACACTGAACACAGGGCCAGCACTGAACACAGGGCCCGCACTGAACACAGGGTCAGCACTGAACACAGGGCCATCGCTGAACACAGGGCCCGCACTGAACACAGGGCCCGCACTGAACACAGGGCCCACACAGAACACAGTGACCACAGTGAACAGAGGGCCAGCACAGAACACAGGGCCTGCACTGAACACAGGGCCAGCACTGAACACAGGGCCCCCACTGAACACAGGGCCCCCACTGAACACATGTGGGCCCCCACTGAACACAGGGACCGCACTGAACACAGGGCCCCCACTGAACACAAGGCCCACACTGAACACAAGGCCAGCACTGAACACAAGGCCCTGACTGAACACAGGGCCCAGATTGAACACAGTGCCCACACTGAACACAGGGCTTAGACTGAACACAGGGCCCACGCTGAACACCGGTCCGTGACTGAACACAGGGCCCGCACTGAACGCAGGGCCCACACTGAACACAGGGCCCGCACTGAACACAGGGCCTAGACTGAACACAGGGACCGCACTGAAACCACGGCCTGCACTGAACACAGGGCCCGCACTGAACACAGGGCCCTCACAGAACACATGGCCCACACTGAACACAGGGCCCACACTGAGGAGAGGGCCCGCACTGAACACAGGGTCCGCACTGAACACAGGGCCCGCACTGAACACAGGGCCCACACGGAACACAGGGCCTAGACTGAACACAGGGCCTGCACTGAACACAGGGCCCACACTGAAAACAGTGCCAGCAATAAGCAAAGGACCCGCAATGAATACAGGGCCCTCATTGAACACAGGGCCCGCACTGAGCACAGGGCCCTCACTGAACACAGGGCCCGCACTGAACACAGGGCCCCCTCTGTACACAGAGCCCCCAGTGAACACAGGGCCCCCACTGAACACAGGGCCCGCACTGAACACAGGGCCAGCACTGAACACAGGGCCTGCACTGTACACGGGGCCCCCACTGAACACATTTGGGCCCGCACTGAACACAGGGCCCCCACTGAACACAGGGCCCACAATGAACACAGGGCCCACACTGAACACAGGGCCCACACTGAACACAGGGCCTGCACTGAACACAGGGCCCGCACTGAACACAGGGACCCCACTGAACACAGGGCCCGCACTGTACACAGGGCCCACACTGAACAAAGGGCCAGCACCGAACACAGGGCCCGCAGTGAACACAGGGCCAGCACTGAACACAGGGCCATCGCTGAACACAGGGCCCGCACTGAACACAGGGCCCGCACTGAACACAAGGCCAGCACTGAACACAGGGCAATCGCTGAACACAGGGCCCGCACTGAACACAGGGCCCTCCCTGAACACAGGGCCAGCACTGGACACAGGGCCCTCCCTGAACACTGGGCCAGCACTGGACACAGGGCCCTCCCTGAACACAGGGCTCGCAATGAACACAGGGCCCACACTGAAAACAGGGCCCACACTGAACACAGGGCATAGACTGAACACACGGCCTGCACTGAACACAGGGCCCGCACTGAATGCAGTGCCAGCAATAAGCACAGGACCCGCACTGAACACAGGGCCCATAATGAACACAGGGCCTACACTGAGCACAGGGCCCCCACTGAACACAGGGCCCCCACTGAACACAGGACCTGCACTGAACACAGGGCCAGCACTGAACACAGGGCCTGCACTGAACACAGGACCCGCACTGAACACGGGGCCCCCAGTGAACACATTTAGGCCCGCACTGAACACTGGGCACCCACTGAACACAGGGCCCACAATGAACACAGGGACCCGTCTGAACACAGGGCCCGCTCTGAACACAGGGCCCACTCTGAACACAGGGACCCCACTGCACACAGGGCCCCCACTGAACACAGGGCCCACACTTAACACAGGGCCAGCACTGAACACAGGGCCCGCACTGAACACAGGGCCAGCACTGAACACAGGGCCATCGCTGAACACAGGGCCCGCACTGAACACAGGGCCCGCACTGAACACAGGGCCCACACAGAACACAGTGACCACAGTGAACACAGGGCCAGCACAGAACACAGGGCCTGCACTGAACACAGGGCCAGCACTGAACACAGGGCCCACACAGAACACAGGGCCCACAGTGAACACAGGGCCAGCACAGAACACAGGGCCTGCACTGAACACAGGGCCAGCACTGAACACAGGGCCATCGCTGAACACAGGGCCCGCACTGAACACAGGGCCTGCACTGAACACAGGGCCCGCACTGAACACAGGGACCCCACTGAACACAGGGCCCGCACTGTACACAGGGCCCACACTGAACAAAGGGCCAGCACCGAACACAGGGCCCGCAGTGAACACAGGGCCAGCACTGAACACAGGGCCATCGCTGAACACAGGGCCCGCACTGAACACAGGGCCTGCACTGAACACAAGGCCAGCACTGAACACAGGGCAATCGCTGAACACAGGGCCCGCACTGAACACAGGGCCCTCCCGGAACACAGGGCCAGCACTGGACACAGGGCCCTCCCTGAACACAGGGCCAGCACTGGACACAGGGCCCTCCCTGAACACAGGGCTCGCAATGAACACAGGGCCCACACTGAACACAGGGCCCACACTGAACACAGGGCATAGACTGAACACACGGCCTGCACTGAACACAGGGCCCGCACTGAATGCAGTGCCAGCAATAAGCACAGGACCCGCACTGAACACAGGGCCCATAATGAACACAGGGCCTACACTGAGCACAGGGCCCCCACTGAACACAGGGCCCCCAGTGAACATATGTGGGCCCGCACTGAACACAGGGCCCCCACTGAACACAGGACCTGCACTGAACACAGGGCCAGCACTGAACACAGGGCCTGCACTGAACACAGGACCCGCACTGAACACGGGGCCCCCAGTGAACACATTTGGGCCCGCACTGAACACAGGGCACCCACTGAACACAGGGCCCACAATGAACACAGGGACCCGTCTGAACACAGGGCCCGCTCTGAACACAGGGCCCACTCTGAACACAGGGACCCCACTGCACACAGGGCCCCCACTGAACACAGGGCCCACACTGAACACAGGGCCAGCACTGAACACAGGGCCCGCACTGAACACAGGGCCAGCACTGAACACAGGGCCATCGCTGAACACAGGGCCCGCACTGAACACAGGGCCCGCACTGAACACAGGGCCCACACAGAACACAGTGACCACAGTGAACACAGGGCCAGCACAGAACACAGGGCCTGCACTGAACACAGGGCCAGCACTGAACACAGGGCCCACACAGAACACAGGGCCCACAGTGAACACAGGGCCAGCACAGAACACAGGGCCTGCACTGAACACAGGGCCAGCACTGAACACAGGGCCATCGCTGAACACAGGGCCCGCACTGAACACAGGGCCTAGACTGAACACAGGGCCAGCACTGAACAGAGAGCCTGCACTGAACACAGGGCCCGCACTGAACACAGGGCCCACACTGAACACAGGGCCCACACTGAACACAGGGCCCGCACTGAAAACAGGGCCCGCACTGAACACAGGGACCCCACTGAACACAGGGCCCGCAAAGAACACAGGGTCCGCACTGAACACAGGGCCCCCACTGAACACAGGGCCCGCAAAGAACACAAGGTCCGCACTGAACACAGGGCCCGCACGGAACACAGGGCCCCCACTGAACACAGGGCCCCCACTGAACACAGGGCCTGCACTGAACACAGGGCCCACACTGAACACAGTGACCCCACTGCACACAGGGCCCCCACTGAACACAGGGCCCACACTGAATACAGGGCCAGCACTGAACACAGGGCCATCGCTGAACACAGGGCACGCACTGAACACAGGGCCAACACTGAACACAGGTCCCACACTGAACACAGGGACCCCACTGCACACAGGGCCCCCACTGAACACAGGGCCAGCACTGAACACAGGGCCAGCACTGAACACAGGGCCAGCACTGAACACAGGGCCAGCACTGAACACAGGGCCATCGCTGAACACAGGGCACGCACTGAACACAGGGCCTAGACTGAACACAGGGCCAGCACTGAACACAGGGCCCGCACTGATGTAAGATTCGCAATTTTCAGCAAAAATCACGCAAGAAAACTGGATAAAATAAGACTGTTTATTGACCAAAGTAAGCTTGCACAGAAAAACCTTTGATAAAAGGGCCTACAAAATGGCCGCCAGGCCCCGTGATCAGTTTCTGAACCATTTTATTTCTGTTACTGCAAGCCAGACAGGCTTGTGGATTGAAGACAGTAAGCCCGCGAAAGCCAGTATCTGGGAACCGAAACTCAGAGAAACAGCATACATATTCAATAGATTCTAAGTACAGGATGGGGCCCATCAAGGTATGGGCGGACAATGCAAAAACACTTATACCCATTTATTGTACAAAGGAAAAAACCGTTTAGCAGCCATCAAGGAAAATCTCCGGACCGATCAATGTGCGAACCGAGCCGCGGTGACAATGCAAAAGACATTAAAAGACATTATCGGCCAGGAAGGCCAGTTTAAGTTATCACCGGCTCCGGTACAAGACAAAGCGCCCCTGCAGAGATTTCTGCCCGCCAAAATTAATACAAAGACAGGACTATGATTTAGCGGGAGATAAGACTGTTCCAAAAGAATATAACTATGGATTGAAAGTCCATATTCGTGACTTCGACTTCTTCGAACTACTTCGGCTTCCACTGGAACAACTTCAAACTTGACTTCACGGCTGTTTCTTCTTGGACGACTTCAGACTTCTACTTCTTCAAGGACTTCTTCTACAAGGAATGAACGAAGGACGGACGGTGCCAGGATCGGCGCCTCTTCCACTTCGGCAGATGCAGAATCGATGAAAACGTTTTCGTCTTTTTAAAGACGGACGGTTTCGGTAAAAAGACAACGTGGTCGGTGTTCAGCCAAACAAGGCTCGGCCACGACGAGAAGACGACGAGGGTGGCCCGGGTACTGGGGTCGGGAGATCATCGACGACCCAGGCCGACAGAGAAGAAACCCTCTGGAGAACCGACCAGGCCGGAGACAAAAAGACAGTCCGGGCCTGACACTCCCGTGTCTCAACATCCCATCTGGTTGTTGGTCTGCTCCATGAACCAAAATCGACAACAGCTTGTAGCTGATCTTCAACCTTGACGAGCGCTCATCGAGGCTGTGTCTACCCCACCGCCTCGAGAGAGAGAGAGAGAGAGAGAATATCGACTGCGCCAGAAGTTTCCAAATCCACGTGACGACGGAAAGCGGTGCCAAAAGGGCTGCGAACCCCCCTTTCTCGCGATTTCGAGAGTGGTGAGCATGATCCCAGGTTCCCCAGGTCGAAACTTAGTTTAGGTATAGGGGAGGGAGTTAAGGGAAATCGTAATGTGTTTCCCCTTTTTCGACGTGCCGTGTGTTCACCATTTCCATCGAGTCAAGTTCTTAAATTTGTGCATGATTGTAGTTACTTTAATCTGTGCCTATGACATGTATTTTGTAATGCTTCAAACTGTTTAAAAATAAAAGCATCCATTTCGTGCTATTCAACCTGGTCTATTGAGTCCTTTCTCTGCACCACTGTTCTCTGCATCTAAGTCCAAGGTCTAGAACCGTAGGGGGAGTGGGTCGAACCACTCAAGGGTAATTCTTGCACGAAGCCTGGCAGGAGGCCAGAACGGGCAAGAGAGCAGGAAAAAAAACCCTACACTGAACACAGGGCCCGCACTGAACACAGGGCCCTCCCTAAACACCGGGCCAGCACTGAACACGGGGCTCCCACTGAACACATGGCCCACACTGAACACAGGGCCCACACTGAGGAGAGGGCCCGCACTGAACACAGGGTCCGCACTGAACACAGGGCCCGCACTGAACACAGGGCCCACACGGAACACAGGGCCTAGACTGAACACAGGGCCTGCACTGAACACAGGGCCCACACTGAAAACAGTGCCAGCAATAAGCAAAGGACCCGCAATGAATACAGGGCCCTCATTGAACACAGGGCCCGCACTGAGCACAGGGCCCTCACTGAACACAGGGCCCGCACTGAACACAGGGCCCCCTCTGTACACAGAGCCCCCAGTGAACACAGGGCCCCCACTGAACACAGGGCCCGCACTGAACACAGGGCCAGCACTGAACACAGGGCCTGCACTGTACACGGGGCCCCCACTGAACACATTTGGGCCCGCACTGAACACAGGGCCCCCACTGAACACAGGGCCCACAATGAACACAGGGCCCACACTGAACACAGGGCCCACACTGAACACAGGGCCTGCACTGAACACAGGGCCCGCACTGAACACAGGGACCCCACTGAACACAGGGCCCGCACTGTACACAGGGCCCACACTGAACAAAGGGCCAGCACCGAACACAGGGCCCGCAGTGAACACAGGGCCAGCACTGAACACAGGGCCATCGCTGAACACAGGGCCCGCACTGAACACAGGGCCCGCACTGAACACAAGGCCAGCACTGAACACAGGGCAATCGCTGAACACAGGGCCCGCACTGAACACAGGGCCCTCCCTGAACACAGGGCCAGCACTGGACACAGGGCCCTCCCTGAACACTGGGCCAGCACTGGACACAGGGCCCTCCCTGAACACAGGGCTCGCAATGAACACAGGGCCCACACTGAAAACAGGGCCCACACTGAACACAGGGCATAGACTGAACACACGGCCTGCACTGAACACAGGGCCCGCACTGAATGCAGTGCCAGCAATAAGCACAGGACCCGCACTGAACACAGGGCCCATAATGAACACAGGGCCTACACTGAGCACAGGGCCCCCACTGAACACAGGGCCCCCACTGAACACAGGACCTGCACTGAACACAGGGCCAGCACTGAACACAGGGCCTGCACTGAACACAGGACCCGCACTGAACACGGGGCCCCCAGTGAACACATTTAGGCCCGCACTGAACACTGGGCACCCACTGAACACAGGGCCCACAATGAACACAGGGACCCGTCTGAACACAGGGCCCGCTCTGAACACAGGGCCCACTCTGAACACAGGGACCCCACTGCACACAGGGCCCCCACTGAACACAGGGCCCACACTTAACACAGGGCCAGCACTGAACACAGGGCCCGCACTGAACACAGGGCCAGCACTGAACACAGGGCCATCGCTGAACACAGGGCCCGCACTGAACACAGGGCCCGCACTGAACACAGGGCCCACACAGAACACAGTGACCACAGTGAACACAGGGCCAGCACAGAACACAGGGCCTGCACTGAACACAGGGCCAGCACTGAACACAGGGCCCACACAGAACACAGGGCCCACAGTGAACACAGGGCCAGCACAGAACACAGGGCCTGCACTGAACACAGGGCCAGCACTGAACACAGGGCCATCGCTGAACACAGGGCCCGCACTGAACACAGGGCCTGCACTGAACACAGGGCCCGCACTGAACACAGGGACCCCACTGAACACAGGGCCCGCACTGTACACAGGGCCCACACTGAACAAAGGGCCAGCACCGAACACAGGGCCCGCAGTGAACACAGGGCCAGCACTGAACACAGGGCCATCGCTGAACACAGGGCCCGCACTGAACACAGGGCCTGCACTGAACACAAGGCCAGCACTGAACACAGGGCAATCGCTGAACACAGGGCCCGCACTGAACACAGGGCCCTCCCGGAACACAGGGCCAGCACTGGACACAGGGCCCTCCCTGAACACAGGGCCAGCACTGGACACAGGGCCCTCCCTGAACACAGGGCTCGCAATGAACACAGGGCCCACACTGAACACAGGGCCCACACTGAACACAGGGCATAGACTGAACACACGGCCTGCACTGAACACAGGGCCCGCACTGAATGCAGTGCCAGCAATAAGCACAGGACCCGCACTGAACACAGGGCCCATAATGAACACAGGGCCTACACTGAGCACAGGGCCCCCACTGAACACAGGGCCCCCAGTGAACATATGTGGGCCCGCACTGAACACAGGGCCCCCACTGAACACAGGACCTGCACTGAACACAGGGCCAGCACTGAACACAGGGCCTGCACTGAACACAGGACCCGCACTGAACACGGGGCCCCCAGTGAACACATTTGGGCCCGCACTGAACACAGGGCACCCACTGAACACAGGGCCCACAATGAACACAGGGACCCGTCTGAACACAGGGCCCGCTCTGAACACAGGGCCCACTCTGAACACAGGGACCCCACTGCACACAGGGCCCCCACTGAACACAGGGCCCACACTGAACACAGGGCCAGCACTGAACACAGGGCCCGCACTGAACACAGGGCCAGCACTGAACACAGGGCCATCGCTGAACACAGGGCCCGCACTGAACACAGGGCCCGCACTGAACACAGGGCCCACACAGAACACAGTGACCACAGTGAACACAGGGCCAGCACAGAACACAGGGCCTGCACTGAACACAGGGCCAGCACTGAACACAGGGCCCACACAGAACACAGGGCCCACAGTGAACACAGGGCCAGCACAGAACACAGGGCCTGCACTGAACACAGGGCCAGCACTGAACACAGGGCCATCGCTGAACACAGGGCCCGCACTGAACACAGGGCCTAGACTGAACACAGGGCCAGCACTGAACAGAGAGCCTGCACTGAACACAGGGCCCGCACTGAACACAGGGCCCCCACTGAACACATGTGGGCCCACAATGAACACAGGGCCCACACTGAACACAGGGCCCACACTGAACACAGGGCCCGCACTGAAAACAGGGCCCGCACTGAACACAGGGACCCCACTGAACACAGGGCCCGCAAAGAACACAGGGTCCGCACTGAACACAGGGCCCCCACTGAACACAGGGCCCGCAAAGAACACAAGGTCCGCACTGAACACAGGGCCCGCACGGAACACAGGGCCCCCACTGAACACAGGGCCCCCACTGAACACAGGGCCTGCACTGAACACAGGGCCCACACTGAACACAGTGACCCCACTGCACACAGGGCCCCCACTGAACACAGGGCCCACACTGAATACAGGGCCAGCACTGAACACAGGGCCATCGCTGAACACAGGGCACGCACTGAACACAGGGCCAACACTGAACACAGGTCCCACACTGAACACAGGGACCCCACTGCACACAGGGCCCCCACTGAACACAGGGCCAGCACTGAACACAGGGCCAGCACTGAACACAGGGCCAGCACTGAACACAGGGCCATCGCTGAACACAGGGCACGCACTGAACACAGGGCCTAGACTGAACACAGGGCCAGCACTGAACACAGGGCCCGCACTGATGTAAGATTCGCAATTTTCAGCAAAAATCACGCAAGAAAACTGGATAAAATAAGACTGTTTATTGACCAAAGTAAGCTTGCACAGAAAAACCTTTGATAAAAGGGCCTACAAAATGGCCGCCAGGCCCCGTGATCAGTTTCTGAACCATTTTATTTCTGTTACTGCAAGCCAGACAGGCTTGTGGATTGAAGACAGTAAGCCCGCGAAAGCCAGTATCTGGGAACCGAAACTCAGAGAAACAGCATACATATTCAATAGATTCTAAGTACAGGATGGGGCCCATCAAGGTATGGGCGGACAATGCAAAAACACTTATACCCATTTATTGTACAAAGGAAAAAACCGTTTAGCAGCCATCAAGGAAAATCTCCGGACCGATCAATGTGCGAACCGAGCCGCGGTGACAATGCAAAAGACATTAAAAGACATTATCGGCCAGGAAGGCCAGTTTAAGTTATCACCGGCTCCGGTACAAGACAAAGCGCCCCTGCAGAGATTTCTGCCCGCCAAAATTAATACAAAGACAGGACTATGATTTAGCGGGAGATAAGACTGTTCCAAAAGAATATAACTATGGATTGAAAGTCCATATTCGTGACTTCGACTTCTTCGAACTACTTCGGCTTCCACTGGAACAACTTCAAACTTGACTTCACGGCTGTTTCTTCTTGGACGACTTCAGACTTCTACTTCTTCAAGGACTTCTTCTACAAGGAATGAACGAAGGACGGACGGTGCCAGGATCGGCGCCTCTTCCACTTCGGCAGATGCAGAATCGATGAAAACGTTTTCGTCTTTTTAAAGACGGACGGTTTCGGTAAAAAGACAACGTGGTCGGTGTTCAGCCAAACAAGGCTCGGCCACGACGAGAAGACGACGAGGGTGGCCCGGGTACTGGGGTCGGGAGATCATCGACGACCCAGGCCGACAGAGAAGAAACCCTCTGGAGAACCGACCAGGCCGGAGACAAAAAGACAGTCCGGGCCTGACACTCCCGTGTCTCAACATCCCATCTGGTTGTTGGTCTGCTCCATGAACCAAAATCGACAACAGCTTGTAGCTGATCTTCAACCTTGACGAGCGCTCATCGAGGCTGTGTCTACCCCACCGCCTCGAGAGAGAGAGAGAGAGAGAGAGAATATCGACTGCGCCAGAAGTTTCCAAATCCACGTGACGACGGAAAGCGGTGCCAAAAGGGCTGCGAACCCCCCTTTCTCACGATTTCGAGAGTGGTGAGCATGATCCCAGGTTCCCCAGGTCGAAACTTAGTTTAGGTATAGGGGAGGGAGTTAAGGGAAATCGTAATGTGTTTCCCCTTTTTCGACGTGCCGTGTGTTCACCATTTCCATCGAGTCAAGTTCTTAAATTTGTGCATGATTGTAGTTACTTTAATCTGTGCCTATGACATGTATTTTGTAATGCTTCAAACTGTTTAAAAATAAAAGCATCCATTTCGTGCTATTCAACCTGGTCTATTGAGTCCTTTCTCTGCACCACTGTTCTCTGCATCTAAGTCCAAGGTCTAGAACCGTAGGGGGAGTGGGTCGAACCACTCAAGGGTAATTCTTGCACGAAGCCTGGCAGGAGGCCAGAACGGGCAAGAGAGCAGGAAAAAAAACCCTACACTGAACACAGGGCCCGCACTGAACACAGGGCCCTCCCTAAACACCGGGCCAGCACTGAACACGGGGCTCCCACTGAACACAGGGCCCGCACTGAGCACAGGGCCCTCACTGAACACAGGGCCCACACTGAACACAGGGCCCCCACTGAAAACAGGGCCAACAATGAGCACAGGGCCCGCAATGATCACAGGGCCCCCACTGAACACCGGGCCCACACTGAACACAGGGCCCGCACTGAACACAGGGCTTAGACTGAACACAGGGACCAGGCTGAACACCGGTCCGTGACTGAAAACAGGGCCCGCACTGAACACAGGGCCCGCAATGATCACAGGGCCCCCACTGAACACCGGGCCCACACTGAACACAGGGCCCGCACTGAACTCAGGGCCCGCACTGAACACAAGGCCCAGACTGAACACAGGGCCCAGATTGAACACAGGGCCCACACTGAACACAGGGCTTAGACTGAACACAGGGACCAGGCTGAACACCGGTCCGTGACTGGAAACAGGGCCCGCACTGAACACAGGGCCCACACTGAACACAGGGCCTGCACTGAACACAGGGCCTAGACTGAACACAGGGACCGCACTGAACCCACGGCCCGCACTGAACACAGGGCCCGCAGTGAACACAGGGACCGCACTGAACACAGGGCCCTCACAGAATACATGGCCCACACTGAACACAGGGCCCACACTGAGGAGAGGGCCTGCACTGAACACAGGGACCGCACTGAACACAGGGCCCTCACAAAACACATGGCCCACATGGAACACAGGGCCCGCACCGAGCACAGGGCCCTCATTGAACACAGGGCCCACACTGAACACAGGGCCCCTACTGAAAACAGGGCCAGCAATGAGCACAGGGCCCGCAATGATCACAGGGCCCCCACTGAACACAGGGCCCGCAATGAACACAGGACCCACACTGAACACCGGGCCCACACTGAACACAGGGCCCGCACTGAACTCAGGGCCCGCACTGAACACAAGGCCCAGACTGAACACAGGGCCCAGATTGAACACAGGGCCCACACTGAACACAGAGCTTAGACTGAACACAGGGCCCACGCTGAACACCGGTCCGTGACTGAACACAGGGCCCACACTGAACACAGGGCCCACACTGAACACAGGGCCTAGACTGAACACAGGGAAAGCACTGAACCCACGGCCCGCACTGAACACAGGGCCCGCAGTGAACACAGGGCCCACACTGAACACAGGGCCCACACTGAACACAGGGCCCGCACTGAATACAGGGCCTAGACTGAACACAGGGAAAGCACTGAACCCACGGCCTGCACTGAACACAGGGCCCACAGTGAACACAGGGCCCACACGGAACACAGGGCCTAGACTGAACCCAGGGCCCGCACTGAACACAGTGCCCCCACTGAAAAAAGGGCCAGCAATGAGCACAGGGCCCGCAATGAACACAAGGCCCCCACTGAACACATGTGGGCCTGAACTGAACACAGGGCCCCCACTGAACACAGGGCCCGCAAAGAACACAGGACCCACACTGAACACAGGGCCGCACTGAACACAGGGCCCACACTGAACACAAGGCCCAGAATGAATACAGGGCCCAGATTGAACACAGGGCCAACACTGAACACAGGGCCTAGACTGAACACAGGGCCCCCACTGAACACAGGGCCTAGACTGAACACAGGGCCTGCACTGAACACAGGGCCCACACTGAACACAGGGCCCGCAGTGAACACAGAGACCGCACTGAACACAGGGCCCTTACTGAACACATGGCCCACACTGAACACAGGGCCCACACTGAGCAGAGGGCCCTCTCTGAACACAGGGTCTGCACTGAACACTGGGCCCGCACTGAAAACTGTGCTAGCAATAAGCATAGGACCCGCACTGAAAACAGGGCCCACAATGAACACAGGGCTCACACTGAACACCGGGCCCACACTGCACACAGGGCCCCCACTGAACACAGCGCCCACACTGAACACAGGGCCAGCACTGAACACAGGGCCCGCACTGGACACAGGGCCCTCCCTGAACACAGGGCCCTCCCTGAACACAGGACCTAGAAGGAACACAGGGCCTGCACTGAACACAGGGCCCGCACTGAAAACAGTGCCAGCAATAAGCACAGGACCCGCACTGAACACAGGGCCCTCACAGAACACAGGGCCCTCACTGAACACAGGGCCCGCACTGAGCACAGGGCCCTCACTGAACACAGGACCCGCACTGAACTCAGGGCCCCCACTGAACACATGTGGGCCCCCACTGAACACAGGGCCCGCACTGTACACAGGGCCCCCACTGAACACATGTGGGCCCGCTCTGAACACAGGGCCCCCACTGAACACTGGGCCCGCACTGAACACTGGGCCCGCACTGAACACGGGGCCCCCACTGAACACTGGGCCCGCACTGAACACGGGGCCCCCACTGAACACATGTGGGCCCGCTCTGAACACAGGGCCCCCACTGAACACTGGGCCCACAATTAACACAGGGCCCACACTGAACACCGGGCCCACACTGAACACAAGGCCCGCACTAAACACAGGGCCCGCACTGAACACAGTGACCCCACTGCACACAGGGCCCCCACTGAACACAGGGCCCACACTGAACACAGGGCCATCGCTGAACACAGGGCCCACACTGAACACAGGGCCATCGCTGAACACAGGGCCCGCACTGAACACAGGGCCAGCACTGAACACAGGGCCATCGCTGAACACAGGGCACGCACTGAACACAGGGCCCACACTGAACTCAGGGCCCACACTGAACACAGGGACCCCACTGCACACAGGGCCCCCACTGAACACAGGGCCCACACTGAACACAGGGCCAGCACAGAACACAGGGCCCGCACTGAACACAGGTCCAGCACTGAACACAGGTCCAGCACTGAACACAGGGCCATTGCTGAACACAGGGCCAGCACTGAACACAGGTCCAGCACTGAACACAGGGCCATTGCTGAACACAGGGCCCGCACTGAACACAGGGCCTAGACTGAACACAGGGCCAGCACTGAACACAGGGCCATCGATGAACAATGGGCCCGCACTGAACACAGGGCCCTCCCTGAACACAGGGCCAGCACTGAACACAGGGCCCTCCCTGAAAACACTGCTCGCACTGAACACAGGGCCCACACTGAACACAGGGCCCGCACTGAACACAGGGCCCGCAATGAACACAGGGCCCTCCCTGAACACAGGGCCAGCACTGAACACAGGGCCCTCCCTGAACACAGGGCTCGCACTGAACACAGGGCCCTCACTGAACACAGGGCCCGCAATGAACACAGGGCCCTCCCTGAACACAGGGCCAACACTGAACACAGGGCCCTCCCTGAACACAGGGCTCGCACTGAACACAGGGCCCTCCCTGAACACAGGGCCCACACTGAACACAGGGCCCTCCCTGAACACAGGGCCCACACTGAACACAGGGCCCTCCCTGAACACAGGGCTCGCACTGAACACAGGGCCCACACTGAACACAGGGCCCGCACTGAACACAGGGCCCCCACTGAACACAGGGCCCGCACTGAACACATGTGGGCCCCCACTGAACACAGGGACCGCACTGAACACAGGGCCCCCACTGAACACAGGGCCCCCACTGAACACATGTGGGCCCCCACTGAACACAGGGACCGCACTGAACACAGGGCCCCCACTGAACACAAGGCCCACACTGAACACAAGGCCAGCACTGAACACAGGACCTGCACTGAACACAGGGCCCGCACTGAACACGGGGCCCCCACTGAATACATGTGGGCCTGCACTTAACACAGGGCCCCCACTGAACACAGGGCCCGCAATGAACACAGGACCCACGCTGAACACAGGGCCCGCACTGAGCACAGGGCCCTCACTGAACACAGGGCCCACACTGAAAACAGGGCCAGCAATGAGCACAGGGCCCACAATGATCACAGGGCCCCCACTGAACACAGGGCCCCCACTGAACTCAGGCCCGCACTGAACACAAGGCCCAGACTGAACACAGGGCCCAGATTGAACACAGGGCCCACACTGAACACAGGGCTTAGACTGAACACAGGGCCCACGCTGAACACCGGTCCGTGACTGAACACAGGGCCCGCACTGAACGCAGGGCCCACACTGAACATAGGGCCCGCACTGAACACAGGGCCTAGACTGAACACAGGGACTGTAGGGGGTTTTTTCCTGCTCTCTTGCCCGTTCTGGCCTCCTGCCAGGCTTCGTGCAAGAATTACCTTTGAGTGGTTCGACCCACTCCCCCTACGGTTCTAGACCTTGGACTTAGATGCAGAGAACAGTAGTGCAGAGAAAAGGACTCAATAGACCAGGCTGAATAGCACGAAATGGATGCTTTTATTTTTGAACAGTTTGAAGCATTACAAAATACATGTCATAGGCACAGATTAAAGTAACTACAATCATGCACAAATTTATGAACTTGACTCTATGGAAATGGGGAACACACGGCACATCGTAAAAGGGGAAACACATTACGATTTCCCTTAACTCCCTCCCCTATACCTAAACTAAGTTTCGACCTGGGGAACTTGGGATCATGCTCACCACTCTCGAAATCGCGAAAAGGGGGTTCGCAGCCTTTTTGGCACCGCTTCCCGTCGTCACGTGGATTGGAAGCTTCTGGCGCAGTCGATATTCTCTCCTCCCTCGAGGCGGTGGGGTAGACCCAGCCTCGATGAGCGCTCGTCAAGGTTGAGATCCACTAGGTCTGCTGTTTATTTGGGTTCATGGAGCAGACCTGGATGCAGGTTATGCACATGGGAGAATCTTGTGGCATCGATCGCCGGTTCTCCAGAGGGTTTCTTCTCCGTCGGCCTGGGTCGTCGATGATCTCCTGACCCCAGTACCCGGGCCACCCTCGTCGTCTTCTCGTCGTGGCCGAGCCTTGTTTGGCTGAACACCGGCCACGTTGTCCTTTTTCCGAAACCGTCCGTCTTTAGAAAGACGAAAACGTTTTCATCGATTCTGCATCTGCCGAAGTGGAAGAGGCGCCGATCCGGGCACCGTCCGCCCTTCGTTCGTTCCTTGTAGAAGAAAGTTCTTGAAGAAATGGAAGCCTGAAGTCGCCCAACAAGAAGCCGTAGCAGTGAAGAAGTAACTTAGATGGACTTTCAATCCATAGTTATACTCTTTTGGGACAGTCTTATCTCCCGCCAAATCATAGTCCTGTCTTTGTATTAATTTTGGCGGGCAGAGATCTCTGCAGGGGCGCTTTGTCTTGTAACGGAGCCGGTGATAACTTAAACTGGCCTTCCTGGCCGATAATGTCTGTTAATGTCCTTTGCATTGTCACCGCGGCTCGGTTCGCATATTGATCGGTCCGGACATTTTCCTTGATGGCTGCTAAATGGTTTTTCCTTTGTACAATAAATGGGTATGAGTGATTTTGCATTGTCCGCCCATATCTTGATGGGCCCCATCCTGTACTTGTAATCCATTGAATATGTATGCTGTTCCTCTGAGTTTCGGTTCCCAGATACTGGCTTTCGCGGGCTCACTGTCTTCAATCCACAAGCCTGTCTGGCTTGCAGTAACAGAAATAAAATGGTTCATAAACTGATCACGGGGCCTGGTGGCCATTTTGTATGCCCTTTTACCAAAGGTTTTTCTGTGCAAGCTTACTTTGGTCAATAAACAGTCTTATTTTATCCAGTTCTCTTGCGTGATTTTTGCTGAAAATTGCGAATCTTACAGGACCGCACTGAAACCACGGCCCGCACTGAACACAGGGCCCGCAGTGAACACAGGGACCGCACTGAACACAGGGCCCTCACAGAACACATGGCCCACACTAAACACAGGGCCCACACTGAGGAGAGGGCCCGCACTGAACACAGGGCCTAGACTGAACACAGGGCCCGCACTGAACACAGGGCCCGCACTGAACACAGGGCCTAGACTGAACACAGGGCCTGCACTGAACACAGGGCCCGCACTGAAAAGAATGCCAGCAATAAGCACAGGACCCGCAATGAATACAGGGCCCTCACTGAACACAGGGCATGCACTGAGCACAGGGCCCTCACTGAACACAGGGCCCGCACTGAACACAGGGCCCCCTCTGAACACAGAGCCCCCAGTGAACACAGGGCCCCCACTGAACACAGGGCCCGCACTGAACACAGGGCCAGCACTGAACACAGGGCCTGCACTGTACACAGGGCCCGCACTGAACACGGGGCCCCCACTGAACACATTTGGGCCTGCACTGAACACAGGGCCCCCACTGAACACAGGGCCCACAATGAACACAGGGCCCACACTGAACACAGGGCCCACACTGAACACAGGGCCTGCACTGAACACAGGGCCCGCACTGAACACAGGGACCCCACTGAACACAGGGCCCGCACTGAACACAATGCCCACACTGAACAAAGGGCCAGCACTGAACACAGGGCCCGCAGTGAACACAGGGACAGCACTGAACACAGGGCCATCGCTGGACACAGGGCCCGCACTGAACAAAGGGCCCGCACTGAACACAGGGCCAGCACAGTACACAGGGCAATCGGTGAACACAGGGCCCGCACTCAACACAGGGCCCTCCCTGAACACAGGGCCAGCACTGAACACAGGGCCTTCCCTGAACACAGGGCTCGCAATGAACACAGGGCCCACACTGAACACAGGGCTCACACTGAACACAGGGCCCACACTGAACACAGGGCCTAGACTGAACACACGGCCTGCACTGAACACAGTGCCCGCACTGAAAGCAGTGCCAGCAATAAGCACAGGACCCGCACTGAACACAGGGCCCATAATGAACACAGGGCCTACACTGAGCACAGGGCCCTCACTGAACACAGGGCCCGCACTGAACACAGGGCCCCCACTGAACACAGGGCCCCCACTGAACACAGGGCCCCCACTGAACACATGTGGGCCCGCACTGAACACAGGGCCCCCACTGAACACAGGACCTGCACTGAACACAGGGCCAGCACTGAAAACAGGGCCTGCACTGAACACAGGGCCCGCACTGAACACGGGGCCCGCAGTGAACACATTTGGGCCCGCACTGAACACAGGGTCCCCTCTGAACACAGGGCCCACAATGAACACAGGGCCCACACTGAACAACGGTCCCACACTGAACACAAGGCCCGCACTGAACACAGGACCCGCACTGAACACAGGGACCCGTCTGAACACAGGGCCCGCTCTGAACACAGGGCCCACTCTGAACGCAGGGACCCCACTGCACACAGGGCCCCCACTGAACACAGGGCCCAAACTGAACACAGGGCCAGCACTGAACACAGGGCCCGCACTGAACACAGGGCCAGCACTGAACACAGGGCCATCGCTGAACACAGGGCCCGCACTGAACACAGGGCCCGCACTGAACACAGGGCCCACACAGAACACAGTGACCACAGTGAACACAGGGCCAGCACAGACCACTGGGCCTGCACTGAACACAGGGCCAGCACTGAACACAGGGCCCACACAGAACACAGGGCCCACAGTGAACACAGGGCCAGCACAGAACACAGGGCCTGCACTGAATACAGGGCCAGCACTGAACACAGGGCCATCGCTGAACACAGGGCCCGCACTGAACACAGGGCCTAGACTGAAAACAGGGCCAGCACTGAACACAGGGCCATCGCTGAACACAGGGCCCTCACTGAACACAGGGCCAGCATGTGTGCGGGAAATGCATCCAGCTGCAGCTACTTGTAGACCGCATTGCGGCGCTCGAGCTGCGGGTGGATGGGTTGTGGAGCATGCGCGATGCTGAGAGGCTCGTGGATACCACGTTTAGCGAGTTGTGCACGCCTCAGGGTAGGGCAGCACAGGGAGTGACCATCAGGCGGAGCAACAAAGGCAGGCAGGTAGTGCAGGGAACCCCTGCGGACATCCCCCTTTCAAACAGGTATACCGCTTTGGATACTGTTGAGGGGGATGACTCACCAGGGGAAGGCAGCAGCAGCCAACTTCCTGGCACTGGGGGTGCTCCTGCTGCCCAGGAGGGGGGGAAAAAGAGTGGGAGAGCAATAGTGGTAGGGGATTCTATAGTAAGGGGAACAGATAGGCGTTTCTGTGGCCGCAAACGTGACTCCAGGATGGTTTGTTGCCTCCCTGGTGCCAGGGTCAAGGATGTCACTGAGCGGCTGC
Source organism: Somniosus microcephalus (assembly GCF_052327205.1). Classification (NCBI taxonomy): domain Eukaryota; kingdom Metazoa; phylum Chordata; class Chondrichthyes; order Squaliformes; family Somniosidae; genus Somniosus; species Somniosus microcephalus. The sequence continues at coordinate 24,947,612 of NW_028225180.1, read as the reverse complement.
AGGGCATTCTGGAGGGGGAGGGTGAACAGCCAGTGGTCGTGGTCCACATTGGTACCAACGACATAGGTAAAAAGAGGGATGAGGTCCTGCATCAAGAATTTAGGGAGCTAGGTAACAGATTAAAGGGCAGGACCTCAAAGGGTGTAATCTCTGGATTACTCCCAGTGCCACGTGCTAGTAAGTATAGGAATGGGAGGATAGAGCAGATGAATGCGTGGCTAAAGAGTTGGTGTAGCGGGGAGGGTTTTACTTTCCTGGATCACTGGGCCTGCTTCTGGGAAAGGTGGGACTTGTACAAGTCGGACGGGTTGCACCTGAACCAGAGCGGGACAAATATCCTTGCGGGGAGGTTTGCTAGCACTGTCGGGGGAGGTTTAAACTAACTTGGCAGGGGGATGGGATACAGAGGGGAGCTGAAATAGGGGGGGATGTGCTGCCAATTATGGAGGAAAAAACAAGTCAGCTTGGTAGACAGGGCAAATATATAAGGGCAAGGCTGGATGGCATCTATTTTAATGCAAGGAGTCTTGCAAATAAGGTGGATGAACTGAAGGTGTTGATAAACACATGGGAGTATGATATTGTTGCTATCACGGAGACATGGTTGAGGGAGGGGCAAGACTGGCAGCTCAATATTCCGGGGTACAGAATCTTCAGGCGAGACAGAGGGGGAGGTATAAGAGGAGGGGGTGTCGCAATATTAATTAAGGAGTCAATTACTGCACTAAGGAGGGATGATATATTAGCAGGGTCCTCTAATGAGGCCATATGGGTGGAGCTTAAAAACAAAAAGGGGGCAAGCACTTTGCTGGGAGTGTACTATAGGCCTCCAAACAGTCAGGGGGAGATAGAGGAACAGATATGTAGGCAAATCTCAGAGAAATGTGCAAATAATAGGGTAATAATAATGGGGGATTTCAACTTCCCCAATATTAACTGGGATAGTCAAAGTGTGAAAGGCTCAGAGGGTGTAGAATTCTTAAAGTGCATCCAGGAGAGCTTTTTGAGCCAGCATGTAGAAAGTCCTACAAGAGAGGGGGCGGTACTGGACCTAATTCTAGGGAATGTGGCCGGCCAAGTGGAAAAAGTGCTAGTAGGTGAGCACTTTGGTGATAGTGACCATAATATGGTAAGATTTAAGGTGGTCATGGAAAAGGACAGGGATGGGCCGGAAATAAAGGTTCTAAATTGGGGGAAGGCCGATTTTAATAGGATAAGGCAGGATCTGGCCAAAATGGACTGGGATCAGCTACTTGTAGGAAAATCCGCATCGGAGCAATGGGAGGCTTTCAGAAGGGAGATTGAGATCATACAAGGGCAACATGTTCCCATAAAGGTCAAGAGTGGTTCCAAAAACCACAGGGAACCGTGGATGTCAGGGGATATACGGGAATGGATTAGGAAAAAAAGGAGGGCTTTTGGTAGATACAAAAGGCTAAAGACGGAGGAAGCCCTAGAGGAGTACAAAAAGTGCAGGGGGATACTTAAAAAAGAAATTAGGAGATCAAGGAGGGGCCATGAAATAACACTGGCGAGCAAAATAAAGGAAAATCCGAAGATGTTTTATAAGTATATTAAGGGTAAAAGGATAACTAGGGAAAAAATAGGGCCCATTAGGGACAAAAGTGGCAATCTGTGTGTGGAGCCGGAAGATGTAGGAGGGGTTCTAAATGAATTTTTTGCATCTGTTTTCACTATGGAGAAGGACGATGTAGACATAGAAATAGGGCGGGGGGACTGTGATATGCTCGAACATATTAACATCGAGAGGGAGGAGGTATTGGCGGTTTTAGCTGGCCTAAAAATGGATAAATCCCCAGGCCCGGATGAAATGTACCCCAGGCTGCTGTGTGAGGCAAAGGAGGAGATTGCGGGGGCTCTAACACATATATTCAGGACCTCTCTGGCCACAGGGGATGTGCCAGAGGACTGGAGAACCGCTAATGTAGTACCATTATTCAAGAAGGGTAGTAGGGAAAAACCGGGGAACTACAGGCCAGTGAGCCTAACATCAGTGGTAGGAAAATTACTGGAAAAAATCCTGAGGGACAAAATTTGTCTCCACTTGGAGAGGCAAGGATTAATCAGGGATAGTCAACATGGCTTTGTCAAGGGAAGATCATGTCTGACTAATTTGATTGAATTTTTTGAGGGGGTGACTAGGTGTGTGGATGAGGGTAACGCAGTGGATGTGGTATACATGGATTTCAGTAAGGCCTTCGATAAAGTCCCGCACAGGAGACTGGTCAAGAAGGTAAGAGCCCATGGAATCCAGGGTGCCTTGGCACATTGGATACAAAACTGGCTTAGTGGCAGAAGGCAGAGGGTGATGGTCGAAGGTTGTTTTTGTGACTGGAAACCTGTGGCCAGTGGGGTACCACAGGGATCGGTGCTGGGTCCCTTGCTGTTTGTGGTCTACATTAATGACTTGGATATGAATGTAAAGGGTATGATCAGTAAATTCGCGGATGATACTAAAATTGGTAGGGTGGTAAATAGCGAGGAGGGTAGCCTCAGTCTGCAGAACGATATAGATGGGTTGGTCAGATGGGCGGAACAGTGGCAAATGGAATTTAACCCGGAAAAGTGCGAGGTGATGCACTTTGGGGGGTCTAACAAGGCAAGGGAATACACAATGAAGGGAAAGACCCTAGGCAAGACGGAGGGTCAGAGGGATCTGGGTGTGCAGGTACACAGATCCCTGAAGGCGGCGGAACAGGTGGATAAGGTGGTAAAAAAGGCATATGGGATACTTGCCTTCATTAGCCGAGGCATAGAATATAAGAGCAAGGAGGTTATGATGGAGCTGTATAAAACACTGGTTAGGCCACAGCTGGAATACTGTTTGCAGTTCTGGTCGCCACACTACAGGAAAGATGTGATCGCGTTAGAGAGGGTGCAGAGGAGGTTCACCAGGATGTTACCAGGGCTGGAGCGCTTCAGCTATGAAGAGAGACTGGGCAGATTGGGTTTGTTTTCCTTGGAGCAGAGGAGGCTGAGGGGGGACATGATTGAGGTGTACAAAATTGTGAGGGGCATAGATAGGATGGATGCTGAGGAGCTTTTCCCCTTAGTAGAGGGGTCAATAACTAGGGGGCATAGATTCAAGGTAAAGGGCGGGAGGGTTAGAGGGGATTTGAGAAAGAACTTTTTCACCCAGAGGGTGGTTGGAGTCTGGAACTCACTGCCTGAAAGGGTTGTGGAGGCAGAAACCCTCACAACATTTAAGAAGCATTTGGATGAGCATTTGAAATGCCATAGCATACAAGGCTACGGGCCAAATGCTGGAATATGGGATTAGATTAGACAGGGCTTGATGGCCGGCATGGACACGATGGGCCGAAGGGCCTCTATCCGTGCTGTATTACTCTATGACTCTATGACTCTATGAACAGAGGGCCCTCCCTGAACACAGGGCCAGCACTGAACACAGGGCCCACACTGAACACAGGGCCCGCACTGAACACAGGGCCCACACTGAACACAGGGCCTAGACTGAACACAGGGCCTGCACTAAACACAGGGCCCGCACTGAAAACAGTGCCAGCAATAAGCACAGGACCCGGACTGAACACAGGGCCCTCACTGAACACAGGGCCCGCACTGAAAACACGGCCTCACTGAACACAGGGCCCCCACTGAACACATGTGGGCCCCCACTGAAAACAAGGCCCGCACTGAACACAGGGCCTGCACTGAACACAGGGCCAGCACTGAACACAGGGCCATCGCTGAACACAGGGCCCGCACTGAACACAGGGCCTAGACTGAACACAGGGCCAGCACTGAAAACAGGGCCATCGCTGAACACAGGGCCCCAACTGAACACATGTGGGCCCCCACTGAACACAGGGACCGCACTGAACACAGGGCCCCCACTGAACACAGGGCCCACACTAAACACATGTGGGCCCCCACTGAACACAGGGACCGCACTGAACACAGGGCCCCCACTGAACACAAGGCCCACACTGAACACAAGGCCAGCACTGAACACAGGACCTGCACTGAACACAGGGCCCGCACTGAACATGGGGCCCCCACTGAATACATGTGGGCTCGCACTTAACACAGGGCCCCCACTGAACACAGGGCCCGCAATGAACACAGGACCCACGCTGAACACAGGGCCCGCACTGAGCACAGGGCCCTCACTGAACACAGGGCCAGCAATGAGCACAGGGCCCACAATGATCACAGGGCCCCCACTGAACACAGGGCCCGCAATGAACACAGGACCCACACTGAACACCGGGCCCACACTGAACACAGGGCCCACACTGAACACAAGGCCCTGACTGAACACAGGGCCCAGATTGAACACAGTGCCCACACTGAACACAGGGCTTAGACTGAACACAGGGCCCACGCTGAACACCGGTCCGTGACTGAACACAGGGCCCGCACTGAACGCAGGGCCCACACTGAACACAGGGCCCGCACTGAACACAGGGCCTGCACTGAACACAGGGCCCGCACTGAACACGGGGCCCCCACTGAACACATGTGGGCCCGCACTGAACACAGGGCCCCCACTGAACACTGGGCCCACAATGAACACAGGGCCCACACTGAACACAGGGCCCACACTGAACACAGGGCCTAGACTGAACACAGGGCCCGCACTGAGCACAGGGCCCTCACTGAACACAGGGCCCGCACTGAACACAGGGCCCCCACTGAACACATGTGGGCCCCCACTGAACACAGGGACCGCACTGAACACAGGGCCCCCACTGAACACAGGGCCCACACTAAACACATGTGGGCCCCCACTGAACACAGGGACCGCACTGAACACAGGGCCCCCACTGAACACAAGGCCCACACTGAACACAAGGCCAGCACTGAACACAGGACCTGCACTGAACACAGGGCCCGCACTGAACATGGGGCCCCCACTGAATACATGTGGGCTCGCACTTAACACAGGGCCCCCACTGAACACAGGGCCCGCAATGAACACAGGACCCACGCTGAACACAGGGCCCGCACTGAGCACAGGGCCCTCACTGAACACAGGGCCAGCAATGAGCACAGGGCCCACAATGATCACAGGGCCCCCACTGAACACAGGGCCCGCAATGAACACAGGACCCACACTGAACACCGGGCCCACACTGAACACAGGGCCCACACTGAACACAAGGCCCTGACTGAACACAGGGCCCAGATTGAACACAGTGCCCACACTGAACACAGGGCTTAGACTGAACACAGGGCCCACGCTGAACACCGGTCCGTGACTGAACACAGGGCCCGCACTGAACGCAGGGCCCACACTGAACACAGGGCCCGCACTGAACACAGGGCCTAGACTGAACACAGGGACCGCACTGAAACCACGGCCTGCACTGAACACAGGGCCCGCAGTGAACACAGGGACCGCACTGAACACAGGGCCCTCACAGAACACATGGCCCACACTGAACACAGGGCCCACACTGAGGAGAGGGCCCGCACTGAACACAGGGTCCGCACTGAACACAGGGCCCGCACTGAACACAGGGCCCACACGGAACACAGGGCCTAGACTGAACACAGGGCCTGCACTGAACACAGGGCCCACACTGAAAACAGTGCCAGCAATAAGCACAGGACCCGCAATGAATACAGGGCCCTCATTGAACACAGGGCCCGCACTGAGCACAGGGCCCTCACTGAACACAGGGCCCGCACTGAACACAGGGCCCCCTCTGAACACAGAGCCCCCAGTGAACACAGGGCCCCCACTGAACACAGGGCCCGCACTGAACACAGGGCCAGCACTGAACACAGGGCCTGCACTGTACACAGGGCCCGCACTGACCACGGGGCCCCCACTGAACACATTTGGGCCCGCACTGAACACAGGGCCCCCACTGAACACAGGGCCCACAATGAACACAGGGCCCACACTGAACAAAGGGCCAGCACCGAACACAGGGCCCGCAGTGAACACAGGGCCAGCACTGAACACAGGGCCATCGCTGAACACAGGGCCCGCACTGAGCACAGGGCCCGCACTGAACACAAGGCCAGCACTGAACACAGGGCAATCGCTGAACACAGGGCCCGCAATGAACACAGGGCCCTCCCTGAACACAGGGCCAGCACTGGACACAGGGCCCTCCCTGAACACAGGGCTCGCAATGAACACAGGGCCCACACTGAACACAGGGCCCACACTGAACACAGGGCATAGACTGAACACACGGCCTGCACTGAACACAGGGCCCGCACTGAATGCAGTGCCAGCAATAAGCACAGGACCCGCACTGAACACAGGGCCCATAATGAACACAGGGCCTACACTGAGCACAGGGCCCTCACTGAACACAGGGCCCCCACTGAACACAGCGTCCCCACTGAACACAGGGCCCCCAGTGAACAAATGTGGGCCCGCACTGAACACAGGGCCCCCACTGAACACAGGACCTGCACTGAACACAGGGCCAGCACTGAACACAGGGCCTGCACTGAACACAGGGCCCGCACTGAACACGGGGCCCCCAGTGAACACATTTGGGCCCGCACTGAACACAGGGCACCCACTGAACACAGGGCCCACAATGAACACAGGGCCCACACTGAACACAGGGACCCCCTGCACACAGGGCCCCCACTGAACACAGGGCCCACACTGAACACAGGGCCAGCACTGAACACAGGGCCCGCACTGAACACAGGGTCAGCACTGAACACAGGGCCATCGCTGAACACAGGGCCCGCACTGAACACAGGGCCCGCACTGAACACAGGGCCCACACAGAACACAGTGACCACAGTGAACAGAGGGCCAGCACAGAACACAGGGCCTGCACTGAACACAGGGCCAGCACTGAACACAGGGCCCCCACTGAACACAGGGCCCCCACTGAACACATGTGGGCCCCCACTGAACACAGGGACCGCACTGAACACAGGGCCCCCACTGAACACAAGGCCCACACTGAACACAAGGCCAGCACTGAACACAGGACCTGCACTGAACACAGGGCCCGCACTGAACATGGGGCCCCCACTGAATACATGTGGGCTCGCACTTAACACAGGGCCCCCACTGAACACAGGGCCCGCAATGAACACAGGACCCACGCTGAACACAGGGCCCGCACTGAGCACAGGGCCCTCACTGAACACAGGGCCAGCAATGAGCACAGGGCCCACAATGATCACAGGGCCCCCACTGAACACAGGGCCCGCAATGAACACAGGACCCACACTGAACACCGGGCCCACACTGAACACAGGGCCCACACTGAACACAAGGCCCTGACTGAACACAGGGCCCAGATTGAACACAGTGCCCACACTGAACACAGGGCTTAGACTGAACACAGGGCCCACGCTGAACACCGGTCCGTGACTGAACACAGGGCCCGCACTGAACGCAGGGCCCACACTGAACACAGGGCCCGCACTGAACACAGGGCCTAGACTGAACACAGGGACCGCACTGAAACCACGGCCTGCACTGAACACAGGGCCCGCAGTGAACACAGGGACCGCACTGAACACAGGGCCCTCACAGAACACATGGCCCACACTGAACACAGGGCCCACACTGAGGAGAGGGCCCGCACTGAACACAGGGTCCGCACTGAACACAGGGCCCGCACTGAACACAGGGCCCACACGGAACACAGGGCCTAGACTGAACACAGGGCCTGCACTGAACACAGGGCCCACACTGAAAACAGTGCCAGCAATAAGCACAGGACCCGCAATGAATACAGGGCCCTCATTGAACACAGGGCCCGCACTGAGCACAGGGCCCTCACTGAACACAGGGCCCGCACTGAACACAGGGCCCCCTCTGAACACAGAGCCCCCAGTGAACACAGGGCCCCCACTGAACACAGGGCCCGCACTGAACACAGGGCCAGCACTGAACACAGGGCCTGCACTGTACACAGGGCCCGCACTGACCACGGGGCCCCCACTGAACACATTTGGGCCCGCACTGAACACAGGGCCCCCACTGAACACAGGGCCCACAATGAACACAGGGCCCACACTGAACAAAGGGCCAGCACCGAACACAGGGCCCGCAGTGAACACAGGGCCAGCACTGAACACAGGGCCATCGCTGAACACAGGGCCCGCACTGAGCACAGGGCCCGCACTGAACACAAGGCCAGCACTGAACACAGGGCAATCGCTGAACACAGGGCCCGCAATGAACACAGGGCCCTCCCTGAACACAGGGCCAGCACTGGACACAGGGCCCTCCCTGAACACAGGGCTCGCAATGAACACAGGGCCCACACTGAACACAGGGCCCACACTGAACACAGGGCATAGACTGAACACACGGCCTGCACTGAACACAGGGCCCGCACTGAATGCAGTGCCAGCAATAAGCACAGGACCCGCACTGAACACAGGGCCCATAATGAACACAGGGCCTACACTGAGCACAGGGCCCTCACTGAACACAGGGCCCCCACTGAACACAGCGTCCCCACTGAACACAGGGCCCCCAGTGAACAAATGTGGGCCCGCACTGAACACAGGGCCCCCACTGAACACAGGACCTGCACTGAACACAGGGCCAGCACTGAACACAGGGCCTGCACTGAACACAGGGCCCGCACTGAACACGGGGCCCCCAGTGAACACATTTGGGCCCGCACTGAACACAGGGCACCCACTGAACACAGGGCCCACAATGAACACAGGGCCCACACTGAACACAGGGACCCCCTGCACACAGGGCCCCCACTGAACACAGGGCCCACACTGAACACAGGGCCAGCACTGAACACAGGGCCCGCACTGAACACAGGGTCAGCACTGAACACAGGGCCATCGCTGAACACAGGGCCCGCACTGAACACAGGGCCCGCACTGAACACAGGGCCCACACAGAACACAGTGACCACAGTGAACAGAGGGCCAGCACAGAACACAGGGCCTGCACTGAACACAGGGCCAGCACTGAACACAGGGCCCCCACTGAACACAGGGCCCCCACTGAACACATGTGGGCCCCCACTGAACACAGGGACCGCACTGAACACAGGGCCCCCACTGAACACAAGGCCCACACTGAACACAAGGCCAGCACTGAACACAAGGCCCTGACTGAACACAGGGCCCAGATTGAACACAGTGCCCACACTGAACACAGGGCTTAGACTGAACACAGGGCCCACGCTGAACACCGGTCCGTGACTGAACACAGGGCCCGCACTGAACGCAGGGCCCACACTGAACACAGGGCCCGCACTGAACACAGGGCCTAGACTGAACACAGGGACCGCACTGAAACCACGGCCTGCACTGAACACAGGGCCCGCACTGAACACAGGGCCCTCACAGAACACATGGCCCACACTGAACACAGGGCCCACACTGAGGAGAGGGCCCGCACTGAACACAGGGTCCGCACTGAACACAGGGCCCGCACTGAACACAGGGCCCACACGGAACACAGGGCCTAGACTGAACACAGGGCCTGCACTGAACACAGGGCCCACACTGAAAACAGTGCCAGCAATAAGCAAAGGACCCGCAATGAATACAGGGCCCTCATTGAACACAGGGCCCGCACTGAGCACAGGGCCCTCACTGAACACAGGGCCCGCACTGAACACAGGGCCCCCTCTGTACACAGAGCCCCCAGCGAACACAGGGCCCCCACTGAACACAGGGCCCGCACTGAACACAGGGCCAGCACTGAACACAGGGCCTGCACTGTACACAGGGCCCGCACTGACCACGGGGCCCCCACTGAACACATTTGGGCCCGCACTGAACACAGGGCCCCCACTGAACACAGGGCCCACAATGAACACAGGGCCCACACTGAACACAGGGCCCACACTGAACACAGGGCCTGCACTGAACACAGGGCCCGCACTGAACACAGGGACCCCACTGAACACAGGGCCCGCACTGTACACAGGGCCCACACTGAACAAAGGGCCAGCACCGAACACAGGGCCCGCAGTGAACACAGGGCCAGCACTGAACACAGGGCCATCGCTGAACACAGGGCCCGCACTGAACACAGGGCCCGCACTGAACACAAGGCCAGCACTGAACACAGGGCAATCGCTGAACACAGGGCCCGCACTGAACACAGGGCCCTCCCTGAACACAGGGCCAGCACTGGACACAGGGCCCTCCCTGAACACTGGGCCAGCACTGGACACAGGGCCCTCCCTGAACACAGGGCTCGCAATGAACACAGGGCCCACACTGAAAACAGGGCCCACACTGAACACAGGGCATAGACTGAACACACGGCCTGCACTGAACACAGGGCCCGCACTGAATGCAGTGCCAGCAATAAGCACAGGACCCGCACTGAACACAGGGCCCATAATGAACACAGGGCCTACACTGAGCACAGGGCCCCCACTGAACACAGGGCCCCCACTGAACACAGGACCTGCACTGAACACAGGGCCAGCACTGAACACAGGGCCTGCACTGAACACAGGACCCGCACTGAACACGGGGCCCCCAGTGAACACATTTAGGCCCGCACTGAACACAGGGCACCCACTGAACACAGGGCCCACAATGAACACAGGGACCCGTCTGAACACAGGGCCCGCTCTGAACACAGGGCCCACTCTGAACACAGGGACCCCACTGCACACAGGGCCCCCACTGAACACAGGGCCCACACTTAACACAGGGCCAGCACTGAACACAGGGCCCGCACTGAACACAGGGCCAGCACTGAACACAGGGCCATCGCTGAACACAGGGCCCGCACTGAACACAGGGCCCGCACTGAACACAGGGCCCACACAGAACACAGTGACCACAGTGAACACAGGGCCAGCACAGAACACAGGGCCTGCACTGAACACAGGGCCAGCACTGAACACAGGGCCCACACAGAACACAGGGCCCACAGTGAACACAGGGCCAGCACAGAACACAGGGCCTGCACTGAACACAGGGCCAGCACTGAACACAGGGCCATCGCTGAACACAGGGCCCGCACTGAACACAGGGCCTGCACTGAACACAGGGCCCGCACTGAACACAGGGACCCCACTGAACACAGGGCCCGCACTGTACACAGGGCCCACACTGAACAAAGGGCCAGCACCGAACACAGGGCCCGCAGTGAACACAGGGCCAGCACTGAACACAGGGCCATCGCTGAACACAGGGCCCGCACTGAACACAGGGCCCGCACTGAACACAAGGCCAGCACTGAACACAGGGCAATCGCTGAACACAGGGCCCGCACTGAACACAGGGCCCTCCCGGAACACAGGGCCAGCACTGGACACAGGGCCCTCCCTGAACACAGGGCCAGCACTGGACACAGGGCCCTCCCTGAACACAGGGCTCGCAATGAACACAGGGCCCACACTGAACACAGGGCCCACACTGAACACAGGGCATAGACTGAACACACGGCCTGCACTGAACACAGGGCCCGCACTGAATGCAGTGCCAGCAATAAGCACAGGACCCGCACTGAACACAGGGCCCATAATGAACACAGGGCCTACACTGAGCACAGGGCCCCCACTGAACACAGGGCCCCCAGTGAACATATGTGGGCCCGCACTGAACACAGGGCCCCCACTGAACACAGGACCTGCACTGAACACAGGGCCAGCACTGAACACAGGGCCTGCACTGAACACAGGACCCGCACTGAACACGGGGCCCCCAGTGAACACATTTGGGCCCGCACTGAACACAGGGCACCCACTGAACACAGGGCCCACAATGAACACAGGGACCCGTCTGAACACAGGGCCCGCTCTGAACACAGGGCCCACTCTGAACACAGGGACCCCACTGCACACAGGGCCCCCACTGAACACAGGGCCCACACTGAACACAGGGCCAGCACTGAACACAGGGCCCGCACTGAACACAGGGCCAGCACTGAACACAGGGCCATCGCTGAACACAGGGCCCGCACTGAACACAGGGCCCGCACTGAACACAGGGCCCACACAGAACACAGTGACCACAGTGAACACAGGGCCAGCACAGAACACAGGGCCTGCACTGAACACAGGGCCAGCACTGAACACAGGGCCCACACAGAACACAGGGCCCACAGTGAACACAGGGCCAGCACAGAACACAGGGCCTGCACTGAACACAGGGCCAGCACTGAACACAGGGCCATCGCTGAACACAGGGCCCGCACTGAACACAGGGCCTAGACTGAACACAGGGCCAGCACTGAACAGAGAGCCTGCACTGAACACAGGGCCCGCACTGAACACAGGGCCCCCACTGAACACATGTGGGCCCACAATGAACACAGGGCCCACACTGAACACAGGGCCCACACTGAACACAGGGCCCGCACTGAAAACAGGGCCCGCACTGAACACAGGGACCCCACTGAACACAGGGCCCGCAAAGAACACAGGGTCCGCACTGAACACAGGGCCCCCACTGAACACAGGGCCCGCAAAGAACACAAGGTCCGCACTGAACACAGGGCCCGCACGGAACACAGGGCCCCCACTGAACACAGGGCCCCCACTGAACACAGGGCCTGCACTGAACACAGGGCCCACACTGAACACAGTGACCCCACTGCACACAGGGCCCCCACTGAACACAGGGCCCACACTGAATACAGGGCCAGCACTGAACACAGGGCCATCGCTGAACACAGGGCACGCACTGAACACAGGGCCAACACTGAACACAGGTCCCACACTGAACACAGGGACCCCACTGCACACAGGGCCCCCACTGAACACAGGGCCAGCACTGAACACAGGGCCAGCACTGAACACAGGGCCAGCACTGAACACAGGGCCAGCACTGAACACAGGGCCATCGCTGAACACAGGGCACGCACTGAACACAGGGCCTAGACTGAACAGAGGGCCAGCACTGAACACAGGGCCCGCACTGATGTAAGATTCGCAATTTTCAGCAAAAATCACGCAAGAAAACTGGATAAAATAAGACTGTTTATTGACCAAAGTAAGCTTGCACAGAAAAACCTTTGATAAAAGGGCCTACAAAATGGCCGCCAGGCCCCGTGATCAGTTTCTGAACCATTTTATTTCTGTTACTGCAAGCCAGACAGGCTTGTGGATTGAAGACAGTAAGCCCGCGAAAGCCAGTATCTGGGAACCGAAACTCAGAGAAACAGCATACATATTCAATAGATTCTAAGTACAGGATGGGGCCCATCAAGGTATGGGCGGACAATGCAAAAACACTTATACCCATTTATTGTACAAAGGAAAAAACCGTTTAGCAGCCATCAAGGAAAATCTCCGGACCGATCAATGTGCGAACCGAGCCGCGGTGACAATGCAAAAGACATTAAAAGACATTATCGGCCAGGAAGGCCAGTTTAAGTTATCACCGGCTCCGGTACAAGACAAAGCGCCCCTGCAGAGATTTCTGCCCGCCAAAATTAATACAAAGACAGGACTATGATTTAGCGGGAGATAAGACTGTTCCAAAAGAATATAACTATGGATTGAAAGTCCATATTCGTGACTTCGACTTCTTCGAACTACTTCGGCTTCCACTGGAACAACTTCAAACTTGACTTCACGGCTGTTTCTTCTTGGACGACTTCAGACTTCTACTTCTTCAAGGACTTCTTCTACAAGGAATGAACGAAGGACGGACGGTGCCAGGATCGGCGCCTCTTCCACTTCGGCAGATGCAGAATCGATGAAAACGTTTTCGTCTTTTTAAAGACGGACGGTTTCGGTAAAAAGACAACGTGGTCGGTGTTCAGCCAAACAAGGCTCGGCCACGACGAGAAGACGACGAGGGTGGCCCGGGTACTGGGGTCGGGAGATCATCGACGACCCAGGCCGACAGAGAAGAAACCCTCTGGAGAACCGACCAGGCCGGAGACAAAAAGACAGTCCGGGCCTGACACTCCCGTGTCTCAACATCCCATCTGGTTGTTGGTCTGCTCCATGAACCAAAATCGACAACAGCTTGTAGCTGATCTTCAACCTTGACGAGCGCTCATCGAGGCTGTGTCTACCCCACCGCCTCGAGAGAGAGAGAGAGAGAGAGAATATCGACTGCGCCAGAAGTTTCCAAATCCACGTGACGACGGAAAGCGGTGCCAAAAGGGCTGCGAACCCCCCTTTCTCGCGATTTCGAGAGTGGTGAGCATGATCCCAGGTTCCCCAGGTCGAAACTTAGTTTAGGTATAGGGGAGGGAGTTAAGGGAAATCGTAATGTGTTTCCCCTTTTTCGACGTGCCGTGTGTTCACCATTTCCATCGAGTCAAGTTCTTAAATTTGTGCATGATTGTAGTTACTTTAATCTGTGCCTATGACATGTATTTTGTAATGCTTCAAACTGTTTAAAAATAAAAGCATCCATTTCGTGCTATTCAACCTGGTCTATTGAGTCCTTTCTCTGCACCACTGTTCTCTGCATCTAAGTCCAAGGTCTAGAACCGTAGGGGGAGTGGGTCGAACCACTCAAGGGTAATTCTTGCACGAAGCCTGGCAGGAGGCCAGAACGGGCAAGAGAGCAGGAAAAAAAACCCTACACTGAACACAGGGCCCGCACTGAACACAGGGCCCTCCCTGAACACCGGGCCAGCACTGAACACGGGGCTCCCACTGAACACAGGGCCCGCACTGAGCACAGGGCCCTCACTGAACACAGGGCCCACACTGAACACAGGGCCCCCACTGAAAACAGGGCCAACAATGAGCACAGGGCCCGCAATGATCACAGGGCCCCCACTGAACACAGGGCCCGCACTGAACACAGGGCTTAGACTGAACACAGGGACCAGGCTGAACACCGGTCCGTGACTGAAAACAGGGCCCGCACTGAACACAGGGCCCGCAATGATCACAGGGCCCCCACTGAACACCGGGCCCACACTGAACACAGGGCCCGCACTGAACTCAGGGCCCGCACTGAACACAAGGCCCAGACTGAACACAGGGCCCAGATTGAACACAGGGCCCACACTGAACACAGGGCTTAGACTGAACACAGGGACCAGGCTGAACACCGGTCCGTGACTGGAAACAGGGCCCGCACTGAACACAGGGCCCACACTGAACACAGGGCCTGCACTGAACACAGGGCCTAGACTGAACACAGGGACCGCACTGAACCCACGGCCCGCACTGAACACAGGGCCCGCAGTGAACACAGGGACCGCACTGAACACAGGGCCCTCACAGAATACATGGCCCACACTGAACACAGGGCCCACACTGAGGAGAGGGCCTGCACTGAACACAGGGACCGCACTGAACACAGGGCCCTCACAAAACACATGGCCCACATGGAACACAGGGCCCGCACCGAGCACAGGGCCCTCATTGAACACAGGGCCCACACTGAACACAGGGCCCCTACTGAAAACAGGGCCAGCAATGAGCACAGGGCCCGCAATGATCACAGGGCCCCCACTGAACACAGGGCCCGCAATGAACACAGGACCCACACTGAACACCGGGCCCACACTGAACACAGGGCCCGCACTGAACTCAGGGCCCGCACTGAACACAAGGCCCAGACTGAACACAGGGCCCAGATTGAACACAGGGCCCACACTGAACACAGAGCTTAGACTGAACACAGGGCCCACGCTGAACACCGGTCCGTGACTGAACACAGGGCCCACACTGAACACAGGGCCCACACTGAACACAGGGCCTAGACTGAACACAGGGAAAGCACTGAACCAACGGCCCGCACTGAACACAGGGCCCGCAGTGAACACAGGGCCCACACTGAACACAGGGCCCACACTGAACACAGGGCCCGCACTGAATACAGGGCCTAGACTGAACACAGGGAAAGCACTGAACCCACGGCCTGCACTGAACACAGGGCCCGCAGTGAACACAGGGCCCACACGGAACACAGGGCCTAGACTGAACCCAGGGCCCGCACTGAACACAGTGCCCCCACTGAAAAAAGGGCCAGCAATGAGCACAGGGCCCGCAATGAACACAAGGCCCCCACTGAACACATGTGGGCCTGAACTGAACACAGGGCCCCCACTGAACACAGGGCCCGCAAAGAACACAGGACCCACACTGAACACAGGGCCGCACTGAACACAGGGCCCACACTGAACACAAGGCCCAGAATGAATACAGGGCCCAGATTGAACACAGGGCCAACACTGAACACAGGGCCTAGACTGAACACAGGGCCCCCACTGAACACAGGGCCTAGACTGAACACAGGGCCTGCACTGAACACAGGGCCCACACTGAACACAGGGCCCGCAGTGAACACAGAGACCGCACTGAACACAGGGCCCTTACTGAACACATGGCCCACACTGAACACAGGGCCCACACTGAGCAGAGGGCCCTCTCTGAACACAGGGTCTGCACTGAACACTGGGCCCGCACTGAAAACTGTGCTAGCAATAAGCATAGGACCCGCACTGAAAACAGGGCCCACAATGAACACAGGGCTCACACTGAACACCGGGCCCACACTGCACACAGGGCCCCCACTGAACACAGCGCCCACACTGAACACAGGGCCAGCACTGAACACAGGGCCCGCACTGGACACAGGGCCCTCCCTGAACACAGGGCCCTCCCTGAACACAGGACCTAGAAGGAACACAGGGCCTGCACTGAACACAGGGCCCGCACTGAAAACAGTGCCAGCAATAAGCACAGGACCCGCACTGAACACAGGGCCCTCACAGAACACAGGGCCCTCACTGAACACAGGGCCCGCACTGAGCACAGGGCCCTCACTGAACACAGGACCCGCACTGAACTCAGGGCCCCCACTGAACACATGTGGGCCCCCACTGAACACAGGGCCCGCACTGTACACAGGGCCCCCACTGAACACATGTGGGCCCGCTCTGAACACAGGGCCCCCACTGAACACTGGGCCCGCACTGAACACTGGGCCCGCACTGAACACGGGGCCCCCACTGAACACTGGGCCCGCACTGAACACGGGGCCCCCACTGAACACATGTGGGCCCGCTCTGAACACAGGGCCCCCACTGAACACTGGGCCCACAATTAACACAGGGCCCACACTGAACACCGGGCCCACACTGAACACAAGGCCCGCACTAAACACAGGGCCCGCACTGAACACAGTGACCCCACTGCACACAGGGCCCCCACTGAACACAGGGCCCACACTGAACACAGGGCCATCGCTGAACACAGGGCCCACACTGAACACAGGGCCATCGCTGAACACAGGGCCCGCACTGAACACAGGGCCAGCACTGAACACAGGGCCATCGCTGAACACAGGGCACGCACTGAACACAGGGCCCACACTGAACTCAGGGCCCACACTGAACACAGGGACCCCACTGCACACAGGGCCCCCACTGAACACAGGGCCCACACTGAACACAGGGCCAGCACAGAACACAGGGCCCGCACTGAACACAGGTCCAGCACTGAACACAGGTCCAGCACTGAACACAGGGCCATTGCTGAACACAGGGCCAGCACTGAACACAGGTCCAGCACTGAACACAGGGCCATTGCTGAACACAGGGCCCGCACTGAACACAGGGCCTAGACTGAACACAGGGCCAGCACTGAACACAGGGCCATCGATGAACAATGGGCCCGCACTGAACACAGGGCCCTCCCTGAACACAGGGCCAGCACTGAACACAGGGCCCTCCCTGAAAACACTGCTCGCACTGAACACAGGGCCCACACTGAACACAGGGCCCGCACTGAACACAGGGCCCGCAATGAACACAGGGCCCTCCCTGAACACAGGGCCAGCACTGAACACAGGGCCCTCCCTGAACACAGGGCTCGCACTGAACACAGGGCCCTCACTGAACACAGGGCCCGCAATGAACACAGGGCCCTCCCTGAACACAGGGCCAGCACTGAACACAGGGCCCTCCCTGAACACAGGGCTCGCACTGAACACAGGGCCCTCCCTGAACACAGGGCCCACACTGAACACAGGGCCCTCCCTGAACACAGGGCCCACACTGAACACAGGGCCCTCCCTGAACACAGGGCTCGCACTGAACACAGGGCCCACACTGAACACAGGGCCCGCACTGAACACAGGGCCCCCACTGAACACAGGGCCCGCACTGAACACATGTGGGCCCCCACTGAACACAGGGACCGCACTGAACACAGGGCCCCCACTGAACACAGGGCCCCCACTGAACACATGTGGGCCCCCACTGAACACAGGGACCGCACTGAACACAGGGCCCCCACTGAACACAAGGCCCACACTGAACACAAGGCCAGCACTGAACACAGGACCTGCACTGAACACAGGGCCCGCACTGAACACGGGGCCCCCACTGAATACATGTGGGCCTGCACTTAACACAGGGCCCCCACTGAACACAGGGCCCGCAATGAACACAGGACCCACGCTGAACACAGGGCCCGCACTGAGCACAGGGCCCTCACTGAACACAGGGCCCACACTGAAAACAGGGCCAGCAATGAGCACAGGGCCCACAATGATCACAGGGCCCCCACTGAACACAGGGCCCCCACTGAACTCAGGCCCGCACTGAACACAAGGCCCAGACTGAACACAGGGCCCAGATTGAACACAGGGCCCACACTGAACACAGGGCTTAGACTGAACACAGGGCCCACGCTGAACACCGGTCCGTGACTGAACACAGGGCCCGCACTGAACGCAGGGCCCACACTGAACATAGGGCCCGCACTGAACACAGGGCCTAGACTGAACACAGGGACTGTAGGGGGTTTTTTCCTGCTCTCTTGCCCGTTCTGGCCTCCTGCCAGGCTTCGTGCAAGAATTACCTTTGAGTGGTTCGACCCACTCCCCCTACGGTTCTAGACCTTGGACTTAGATGCAGAGAACAGTAGTGCAGAGAAAAGGACTCAATAGACCAGGCTGAATAGCACGAAATGGATGCTTTTATTTTTGAACAGTTTGAAGCATTACAAAATACATGTCATAGGCACAGATTAAAGTAACTACAATCATGCACAAATTTATGAACTTGACTCTATGGAAATGGGGAACACACGGCACATCGTAAAAGGGGAAACACATTACGATTTCCCTTAACTCCCTCCCCTATACCTAAACTAAGTTTCGACCTGGGGAACTTGGGATCATGCTCACCACTCTCGAAATCGCGAAAAGGGGGTTCGCAGCCTTTTTGGCACCGCTTCCCGTCGTCACGTGGATTGGAAGCTTCTGGCGCAGTCGATATTCTCTCCTCCCTCGAGGCGGTGGGGTAGACCCAGCCTCGATGAGCGCTCGTCAAGGTTGAGATCCACTAGGTCTGCTGTTTATTTGGGTTCATGGAGCAGACCTGGATGCAGGTTATGCACATGGGAGAATCTTGTGGCATCGATCGCCGGTTCTCCAGAGGGTTTCTTCTCCGTCGGCCTGGGTCGTCGATGATCTCCTGACCCCAGTACCCGGGCCACCCTCGTCGTCTTCTCGTCGTGGCCGAGCCTTGTTTGGCTGAACACCGGCCACGTTGTCCTTTTTCCGAAACCGTCCGTCTTTAGAAAGACGAAAACGTTTTCATCGATTCTGCATCTGCCGAAGTGGAAGAGGCGCCGATCCGGGCACCGTCCGCCCTTCGTTCGTTCCTCGTAGAAGAAAGTTCTTGAAGAAATGGAAGCCTGAAGTCGCCCAACAAGAAGCCGTAGCAGTGAAGAAGTAACTTAGATGGACTTTCAATCCATAGTTATACTCTTTTGGGACAGTCTTATCTCCCGCCAAATCATAGTCCTGTCTTTGTATTAATTTTGGCGGGCAGAGATCTCTGCAGGGGCGCTTTGTCTTGTAACGGAGCCGGTGATAACTTAAACTGGCCTTCCTGGCCGATAATGTCTGTTAATGTCCTTTGCATTGTCACCGCGGCTCGGTTCGCATATTGATCGGTCCGGACATTTTCCTTGATGGCTGCTAAACGGTTTTTCCTTTGTACAATAAATGGGTATGAGTGATTTTGCATTGTCCGCCCATATCTTGATGGGCCCCATCCTGTACTTGTAATCCATTGAATATGTATGCTGTTCCTCTGAGTTTCGGTTCCCAGATACTGGCTTTCGCGGGCTCACTGTCTTCAATCCACAAGCCTGTCTGGCTTGCAGTAACAGAAATAAAATGGTTCATAAACTGATCACGGGGCCTGGTGGCCATTTTGTATGCCCTTTTACCAAAGGTTTTTCTGTGCAAGCTTACTTTGGTCAATAAACAGTCTTATTTTATCCAGTTCTCTTGCGTGATTTTTGCTGAAAATTGCGAATCTTACAGGACCGCACTGAAACCACGGCCCGCACTGAACACAGGGCCCGCAGTGAACACAGGGACCGCACTGAACACAGGGCCCTCACAGAACACATGGCCCACACTAAACACAGGGCCCACACTGAGGAGAGGGCCCGCACTGAACACAGGGCCTAGACTGAACACAGGGCCCGCACTGAACACAGGGCCCGCACTGAACACAGGGCCTAGACTGAACACAGGGCCTGCACTGAACACAGGGCCCGCACTGAAAAGAATGCCAGCAATAAGCACAGGACCCGCAATGAATACAGGGCCCTCACTGAACACAGGGCATGCACTGAGCACAGGGCCCTCACTGAACACAGGGCCCGCACTGAACACAGGGCCCCCTCTGAACACAGAGCCCCCAGTGAACACAGGGCCCCCACTGAACACAGGGCCCGCACTGAACACAGGGCCAGCACTGAACACAGGGCCTGCACTGTACACAGGGCCCGCACTGAACACGGGGCCCCCACTGAACACATTTGGGCCTGCACTGAACACAGGGCCCCCACTGAACACAGGGCCCACAATGAACACAGGGCCCACACTGAACACAGGGCCCACACTGAACACAGGGCCTGCACTGAACACAGGGCCCGCACTGAACACAGGGACCCCACTGAACACAGGGCCCGCACTGAACACAATGCCCACACTGAACAAAGGGCCAGCACTGAACACAGGGCCCGCAGTGAACACAGGGACAGCACTGAACACAGGGCCATCGCTGGACACAGGGCCCGCACTGAACAAAGGGCCCGCACTGAACACAGGGCCAGCACAGTACACAGGGCAATCGGTGAACACAGGGCCCGCACTCAACACAGGGCCCTCCCTGAACACAGGGCCAGCACTGAACACAGGGCCTTCCCTGAACACAGGGCTCGCAATGAACACAGGGCCCACACTGAACACAGGGCTCACACTGAACACAGGGCCCACACTGAACACAGGGCCTAGACTGAACACACGGCCTGCACTGAACACAGTGCCCGCACTGAAAGCAGTGCCAGCAATAAGCACAGGACCCGCACTGAACACAGGGCCCATAATGAACACAGGGCCTACACTGAGCACAGGGCCCTCACTGAACACAGGGCCCGCACTGAACACAGGGCCCCCACTGAACACAGGGCCCCCACTGAACACAGGGCCCCCACTGAACACATGTGGGCCCGCACTGAACACAGGGCCCCCACTGAACACAGGACCTGCACTGAACACAGGGCCAGCACTGAAAACAGGGCCTGCACTGAACACAGGGCCCGCACTGAACACGGGGCCCGCAGTGAACACATTTGGGCCCGCACTGAACACAGGGTCCCCTCTGAACACAGGGCCCACAATGAACACAGGGCCCACACTGAACACCGGTCCCACACTGAACACAAGGCCCGCACTGAACACAGGACCCGCACTGAACACAGGGACCCGTCTGAACACAGGGCCCGCTCTGAACACAGGGCCCACTCTGAACGCAGGGACCCCACTGCACACAGGGCCCCCACTGAACACAGGGCCCAAACTGAACACAGGGCCAGCACTGAACACAGGGCCCGCACTGAACACAGGGCCAGCACTGAACACAGGGCCATCGCTGAACACAGGGCCCGCACTGAACACAGGGCCCGCACTGAAC
The DNA here is from genome assembly GCF_052327205.1 of Somniosus microcephalus. NCBI lineage: Eukaryota > Metazoa > Chordata > Chondrichthyes > Squaliformes > Somniosidae > Somniosus > Somniosus microcephalus. Next base: position 24,925,762 of record NW_028225180.1, on the reverse strand, counting down.
ACAGGGCCCACACAGAACACAGTGACCACAGTGAACACAGGGCCAGCACAGACCACTGGGCCTGCACTGAACACAGGGCCAGCACTGAACACAGGGCCCACACAGAACACAGGGCCCACAGTGAACACAGGGCCAGCACAGAACACAGGGCCTGCACTGAATACAGGGCCAGCACTGAACACAGGGCCATCGCTGAACACAGGGCCCGCACTGAACACAGGGCCTAGACTGAAAACAGGGCCAGCACTGAACACAGGGCCATCGCTGAACACAGGGCCCTCACTGAACACAGGGCCAGCATGTGTGCGGGAAATGCATCCAGCTGCAGCTACTTGTAGACCGCATTGCGGCGCTCGAGCTGCGGGTGGATGGGTTGTGGAGCATGCGCGATGCTGAGAGGCTCGTGGATACCACGTTTAGCGAGTTGTGCACGCCTCAGGGTAGGGCAGCACAGGGAGTGACCATCAGGCGGAGCAACAAAGGCAGGCAGGTAGTGCAGGGAACCCCTGCGGACATCCCCCTTTCAAACAGGTATACCGCTTTGGATACTGTTGAGGGGGATGACTCACCAGGGGAAGGCAGCAGCAGCCAACTTCCTGGCACTGGGGGTGCTCCTGCTGCCCAGGAGGGGGGGAAAAAGAGTGGGAGAGCAATAGTGGTAGGGGATTCTATAGTAAGGGGAACAGATAGGCGTTTCTGTGGCCGCAAACGTGACTCCAGGATGGTTTGTTGCCTCCCTGGTGCCAGGGTCAAGGATGTCACTGAGCGGCTGCAGGGCATTCTGGAGGGGGAGGGTGAACAGCCAGTGGTCGTGGTCCACATTGGTACCAACGACATAGGTAAAAAGAGGGATGAGGTCCTGCATCAAGAATTTAGGGAGCTAGGTAACAGATTAAAGGGCAGGACCTCAAAGGGTGTAATCTCTGGATTACTCCCAGTGCCACGTGCTAGTAAGTATAGGAATGGGAGGATAGAGCAGATGAATGCGTGGCTAAAGAGTTGGTGTAGGGGGGAGGGTTTTACTTTCCTGGATCACTGGGCCTGCTTCTGGGAAAGGTGGGACTTGTACAAGTCGGACGGGTTGCACCTGAACCAGAGCGGGACAAATATCCTTGCGGGGAGGTTTGCTAGCACTGTCGGGGGAGGTTTAAACTAACTTGGCAGGGGGATGGGATACAGAGGGGAGCTGAAATAGGGGGGGATGTGCTGCCAATTATGGAGGAAAAAACAAGTCAGCTTGGTAGACAGGGCAAATATATAAGGGCAAGGCTGGATGGCATCTATTTTAATGCAAGGAGTCTTGCAAATAAGGTGGATGAACTGAAGGTGTTGATAAACACATGGGAGTATGATATTGTTGCTATCACGGAGACATGGTTGAGGGAGGGGCAAGACTGGCAGCTCAATATTCCGGGGTACAGAATCTTCAGGCGAGACAGAGGGGGAGGTATAAGAGGAGGGGGTGTCGCAATATTAATTAAGGAGTCAATTACTGCACTAAGGAGGGATGATATATTAGCAGGGTCCTCTAATGAGGCCATATGGGTGGAGCTTAAAAACAAAAAGGGGGCAAGCACTTTGCTGGGAGTGTACTATAGGCCTCCAAACAGTCAGGGGGAGATAGAGGAACAGATATGTAGGCAAATCTCAGAGAAATGTGCAAATAATAGGGTAATAATAATGGGGGATTTCAACTTCCCCAATATTAACTGGGATAGTCAAAGTGTGAAAGGCTCAGAGGGTGTAGAATTCTTAAAGTGCATCCAGGAGAGCTTTTTGAGCCAGCATGTAGAAAGTCCTACAAGAGAGGGGGCGGTACTGGACCTAATTCTAGGGAATGTGGCCGGCCAAGTGGAAAAAGTGCTAGTAGGTGAGCACTTTGGTGATAGTGACCATAATATGGTAAGATTTAAGGTGGTCATGGAAAAGGACAGGGATGGGCCGGAAATAAAGGTTCTAAATTGGGGGAAGGCCGATTTTAATAGGATAAGGCAGGATCTGGCCAAAATGGACTGGGATCAGCTACTTGTAGGAAAATCCGCATCGGAGCAATGGGAGGCTTTCAGAAGGGAGATTGAGATCATACAAGGGCAACATGTTCCCATAAAGGTCAAGAGTGGTTCCAAAAACCACAGGGAACCGTGGATGTCAGGGGATATACGGGAATGGATTAGGAAAAAAAGGAGGGCTTTTGGTAGATACAAAAGGCTAAAGACGGAGGAAGCCCTAGAGGAGTACAAAAAGTGCAGGGGGATACTTAAAAAAGAAATTAGGAGATCAAGGAGGGGCCATGAAATAACACTGGCGAGCAAAATAAAGGAAAATCCGAAGATGTTTTATAAGTATATTAAGGGTAAAAGGATAACTAGGGAAAAAATAGGGCCCATTAGGGACAAAAGTGGCAATCTGTGTGTGGAGCCGGAAGATGTAGGAGGGGTTCTAAATGAATTTTTTGCATCTGTTTTCACTATGGAGAAGGACGATGTAGACATAGAAATAGGGCGGGGGGACTGTGATATGCTCGAACATATTAACATCGAGAGGGAGGAGGTATTGGCGGTTTTAGCTGGCCTAAAAATGGATAAATCCCCAGGCCCGGATGAAATGTACCCCAGGCTGCTGTGTGAGGCAAAGGAGGAGATTGCGGGGGCTCTAACACATATATTCAGGACCTCTCTGGCCACAGGGGATGTGCCAGAGGACTGGAGAACCGCTAATGTAGTACCATTATTCAAGAAGGGTAGTAGGGAAAAACCGGGGAACTACAGGCCAGTGAGCCTAACATCAGTGGTAGGAAAATTACTGGAAAAAATCCTGAGGGACAAAATTTGTCTCCACTTGGAGAGGCAAGGATTAATCAGGGATAGTCAACATGGCTTTGTCAAGGGAAGATCATGTCTGACTAATTTGATTGAATTTTTTGAGGGGGTGACTAGGTGTGTGGATGAGGGTAACGCAGTGGATGTGGTATACATGGATTTCAGTAAGGCCTTCGATAAAGTCCCGCACAGGAGACTGGTCAAGAAGGTAAGAGCCCATGGAATCCAGGGTGCCTTGGCACATTGGATACAAAACTGGCTTAGTGGCAGAAGGCAGAGGGTGATGGTCGAAGGTTGTTTTTGTGACTGGAAACCTGTGGCCAGTGGGGTACCACAGGGATCGGTGCTGGGTCCCTTGCTGTTTGTGGTCTACATTAATGACTTGGATATGAATGTAAAGGGTATGATCAGTAAATTCGCGGATGATACTAAAATTGGTAGGGTGGTAAATAGCGAGGAGGGTAGCCTCAGTCTGCAGAACGATATAGATGGGTTGGTCAGATGGGCGGAACAGTGGCAAATGGAATTTAACCCGGAAAAGTGCGAGGTGATGCACTTTGGGGGGTCTAACAAGGCAAGGGAATACACAATGAAGGGAAAGACCCTAGGCAAGACGGAGGGTCAGAGGGATCTGGGTGTGCAGGTACACAGATCCCTGAAGGCGGCGGAACAGGTGGATAAGGTGGTAAAAAAGGCATATGGGATACTTGCCTTCATTAGCCGAGGCATAGAATATAAGAGCAAGGAGGTTATGATGGAGCTGTATAAAACACTGGTTAGGCCACAGCTGGAATACTGTGTGCAGTTCTGGTCGCCACACTACAGGAAAGATGTGATCGCGTTAGAGAGGGTGCAGAGGAGGTTCACCAGGATGTTACCAGGGCTGGAGCGCTTCAGCTATGAAGAGAGACTGGGCAGATTGGGTTTGTTTTCCTTGGAGCAGAGGAGGCTGAGGGGGGACATGATTGAGGTGTACAAAATTGTGAGGGGCATAGATAGGATGGATGCTGAGGAGCTTTTCCCCTTAGTAGAGGGGTCAATAACTAGGGGGCATAGATTCAAGGTAAAGGGCGGGAGGGTTAGAGGGGATTTGAGAAAGAACTTTTTCACCCAGAGGGTGGTTGGAGTCTGGAACTCACTGCCTGAAAGGGTTGTGGAGGCAGAAACCCTCACAACATTTAAGAAGCATTTGGATGAGCATTTGAAATGCCATAGCATACAAGGCTACGGGCCAAATGCTGGAATATGGGATTAGATTAGACAGGGCTTGATGGCCGGCATGGACACGATGGGCCGAAGGGCCTCTATCCGTGCTGTATTACTCTATGACTCTATGACTCTATGAACAGAGGGCCCTCCCTGAACACAGGGCCAGCACTGAACACAGGGCCCACACTGAACACAGGGCCCGCACTGAACACAGGGCCCACACTGAACACAGGGCCTAGACTGAACACAGGGCCTGCACTAAACACAGGGCCCGCACTGAAAACAGTGCCAGCAATAAGCACAGGACCCGGACTGAACACAGGGCCCTCACTGAACACAGGGCCCGCACTGAAAACACGGCCTCACTGAACACAGGGCCCCCACTGAACACATGTGGGCCCCCACTGAAAACAAGGCCCGCACTGAACACAGGGCCTGCACTGAACACAGGGCCAGCACTGAACACAGGGCCATCGCTGAACACAGGGCCCGCACTGAACACAGGGCCTAGACTGAACACAGGGCCAGCACTGAAAACAGGGCCATCGCTGAACACAGGGCCTGCACTGAACAAAGGGCCCTCCCTGAACACAGGGCCAGCACTGAACACAGGGCCCTCCGTGAACACAGGGCTCGCACTGAACACAGGGCCCACACTGAGGAGAGGGCCCGCACTGAACACAGGATCCGCACTGAACACAGGGCCAGCACAGAACACAGGGCCCGCACTGAACACAGGGCCAGCACTGAACACAGGGCCCCCACTGAACACAGGGCCCCCACTGAACACATGTGGGACCGCACTGAACACAGGGCCCCCACGGAACACAGGGCCCACAATGAACACAGGGCCCACACTGAACACCGGGACCACACTGAACACAAGGCCCAAACTGAACACAGGGACCCCACTGAACACAGGGCCCACACTGAACACAGGGCCCACACTGAACACCGGGCCCACACTGAACACAGGGACCGCACTGAACACAGGGACCCCACTGAACACAGGGCCCACACTGAACACAGGGCCCGCACTGAACACATGTGGGCCCCCACTGTACACAGGGACCGCACTGAACACAGGGCCCTCACAGAACACATGGCCCACACTAAACACAGGGCCCACACTGAGGAGAGGGCCCGCACTGAACACAGGGCCTAGACTGAACACAGGGCCCGCACTGAACACAGGGCCCGCACTGAACACAGGGCCTAGACTGAACACAGGGCCTGCACTGAACACAGGGCCCGCACTGAAAACAATGCCAGCAATAAGCACAGGACCCGCAATGAATACAGGGCCCTCACTGAACACAGGGCACGCACTGAGCACAGGGCCCTCACTGAACACAGGGCCCGCACTGAACACAGGGGCCCCTCTGAACACAGAGCCCCCAGTGAACACAGGGCCCCCACTGAACACAGGGCCCGCACTGAACACAGGGCCAGCACTGAACACAGGGCCTGCACTGTACACAGGGCCCGCACTGAACACGGGACCCCCACTGAACACATTTGGGCCCGCACTGAACACAGGGCCCCCACTGAACACAGGGCCCACAATGAACACAGGGCCCACACTGAACACAGGGCCCACACTGAACACAGGGCCTGCACTGAACACAGGGCCCGCACTGAACACAGGGACCCCACTGAACACAGGGCCTGCACTGAACACAATGCCCACACTGAACAAAGGGCCAGCACTGAACACAGGGCCCGCAGTGAACACAGGGACAGCACTGAACACAGGGCCATCGCTGGACACAGGGCCCGCACTGAACACAGGGCCCGCACTGAACACAGGGCCAGCACTGAACACAGGGCAATCGGTGAACACAGGGCCCGCACTCAACACAGGGCCCTCCCTGAACACAGGGCCAGCACTGAACACAGGGCCTTCCCTGAACACAGGGCTCGCAATGAACACAGGGCCCACACTGAACACAGGGCTCACACTGAACACAGGGCCCACACTGAACACAGGGCCTAGACTGAACACACGGCCTGCACTGAACACAGTGCCCGCACTGAAAGCAGTGCCAGCAATAAGCACAGGACCCGCACTGAACACAGGGCCCATAATGAACACAGGGCCTACACTGAGCACAGGGCCCTCACTGAACACAGGGCCCGCACTGAACACAGGGCCCCCACTGAACACAGGGCCCCCACTGAACACAGGGCCCCCACTGAACACATGTGGGCCCGCACTGAACACAGGGCCCCCACTGAACACAGGACCTGCACTGAACACAGGGCCAGCACTGAAAACAGGGCCTGCACTGAACACAGGGCCCGCACTGAACACGGGGCCCGCAGTGAACACATTTGGGCCCGCACTGAACACAGGGTCCCCTCTGAACACAGGGCCCACAATGAACACAGGGCCCACACTGAACACCGGTCCCACACTGAACACAAGGCCCGCACTGAACACAGGACCCGCACTGAACACAGGGACCCGTCTGAACACAGGGCCCGCTCTGAACACAGGGCCCACTCTGAACACAGGGACCCCACTGCACACAGGGCCCCCACTGAACACAGGGCCCAAACTGAACACAGGGCCAGCACTGAACACAGGGCCCGCACTGAACACAGGGCCCACACAGAACACAGTGACCACAGTGAACACAGGGCCAGCACAGAACACTGGGCCTGCACTGAACACAGGGCCAGCACTGAACACAGGGCCCACACAGAACACAGGGCCCACAGTGAACACAGGGCCAGCACAGAACACAGGGCCTGCACTGAATACAGGGCCAGCACTGAACACAGGGCCATCGCTGAACACAGGGCCCGCACTGAACACAGGGCCTAGACTGAAAACAGGGCCAGCACTGAACACAGGGCCATCGCTGAACACAGGGCCCACACTGAACACAGGGCCCTCCCTGAACACAGGGCCAGCACTGAACAGAGGGCCCTCCCTGAACACAGGGCCAGCACTGAACACAGGGCCCACACTGAACACAGGGCCCGCACTGAACACAGGGCCCACACTGAACACAGGGCCTAGACTGAACACAGGGCCTGCACTAAACACAGGGCCCGCACTGAAAACAGTGCCAGCAATAAGCACAGGACCCGTACTGAACACAGGGCCCTCACTGAACACAGGGCCCGCAATGAGCACAGGGCCCTCACTGAACACAGTGCCCACACTGAAAACACGGCCTCACTGAACACAGGGCCCCCACTGAACACATGTGGGCCCCCACTGAAAACAAGGCCAGCACTGAACACAGGGCCTGCACTGAACACAGGGCCAGCACTGAACACAGGGCCATCGCTGAACACAGGGCCCGCACTGAACACAGGGCCTAGACTGAACACAGGGCCAGCACTGAAAACAGAGCCATCGCTGAACACAGGGCCTGCACTGAACAAAGGGCCCTCCCTGAACACAGGGCCAGCACTGAACACAGGGCCCTCCGTGAACACAGGGCTCGCACTGAACACAGGGCCCACACTGAGGAGAGGGCCTGCACTGAACACAGGATCCGCACTGAACACAGGGCCAGCACAGAACACAGGGCCCGCACTGAACACAGGGCCAGCACTGAACACAGGGCACCCACTGAACACAGGGCCCCCACTGAACACATGTGGGACCGCACTGAACACAGGGCCCGCACGGAACACAGGGCCCACAATGAACACAGGGCCCACACTGAACACCGGGCCCACACTGAACACAAGGCCCAAACTGAACACAGGGACCCCACTGAACGCAGGGCCCACACTGAACACAGGGCCCACACTGAACACCGGGCCCACAATGAACACAGGGCCCACACTGAACACCGGGACCACACTGAACACAAGGCCCAAACTGAACACAGGGACCCCACTGAACGCAGGGCCCACACTGAACACAGGGCCCCCACGGAACACAGGGCCCACAATGAACACAGGGCCCACACTGAACACCGGGACCACACTGAACACAAGGCCCAAACTGAACACAGGGACCCCACTGAACACAGGGCCCACACTGAACACAGGGCCCACACTGAACACCGGGCCCACACTGAACACAGGGACCGCACTGAACACAGGGACCCCACTGAACACAGGGCCCACACTGAACACAGGGCCCGCACTGAACACATGTGGGCCCCCACTGTACACAGGGACCGCACTGAACACAGGGCCCTCACAGAACACATGGCCCACACTAAACACAGGGCCCACACTGAGGAGAGGGCCCGCACTGAACACAGGGCCTAGACTGAACACAGGGCCCGCACTGAACACAGGGCCCGCACTGAACACAGGGCCTAGACTGAACACAGGGCCTGCACTGAACACAGGGCCCGCACTGAAAACAATGCCAGCAATAAGCACAGGACCCGCAATGAATACAGGGCCCTCACTGAACACAGGGCACGCACTGAGCACAGGGCCCTCACTGAACACAGGGCCCGCACTGAACACAGGGGCCCCTCTGAACACAGAGCCCCCAGTGAACACAGGGCCCCCACTGAACACAGGGCCCGCACTGAACACAGGGCCAGCACTGAACACAGGGCCTGCACTGTACACAGGGCCCGCACTGAACACGGGACCCCCACTGAACACATTTGGGCCCGCACTGAACACAGGGCCCCCACTGAACACAGGGCCCACAATGAACACAGGGCCCACACTGAACACAGGGCCCACACTGAACACAGGGCCTGCACTGAACACAGGGCCCGCACTGAACACAGGGACCCCACTGAACACAGGGCCTGCACTGAACACAATGCCCACACTGAACAAAGGGCCAGCACTGAACACAGGGCCCGCAGTGAACACAGGGACAGCACTGAACACAGGGCCATCGCTGGACACAGGGCCCGCACTGAACACAGGGCCCGCACTGAACACAGGGCCAGCACTGAACACAGGGCAATCGGTGAACACAGGGCCCGCACTCAACACAGGGCCCTCCCTGAACACAGGGCCAGCACTGAACACAGGGCCTTCCCTGAACACAGGGCTCGCAATGAACACAGGGCCCACACTGAGCACAGGGCTCACACTGAACACAGGGCCCACACTGAACACAGGGCCTAGACTGAACACACGGCCTGCACTGAACACAGTGCCCGCACTGAAAGCAGTGCCAGCAATAAGCACAGGACCCGCACTGAACACAGGGCCCATAATGAACACAGGGCCTACACTGAGCACAGGGCCCTCACTGAACACAGGGCCCGCACTGAACACAGGGCCCCCACTGAACACAGGGCCCCCACTGAACACAGGGCCCCCACTGAACACATGTGGGCCCGCACTGAACACAGGGCCCCCACTGAACACAGGACCTGCACTGAACACAGGGCCAGCACTGAAAACAGGGCCTGCACTGAACACAGGGCCCGCACTGAACACGGGGCCCGCAGTGAACACATTTGGGCCCGCACTGAACACAGGGTCCCCTCTGAACACAGGGCCCACAATGAACACAGGGCCCACACTGAACACCGGTCCCACACTGAACACAAGGCCCGCACTGAACACAGGACCCGCACTGAACACAGGGACCCGTCTGAACACAGGGCCCGCTCTGAACACAGGGCCCACTCTGAACACAGGGACCCCACTGCACACAGGGCCCCCACTGAACACAGGGCCCAAACTGAACACAGGGCCAGCACTGAACACAGGGCCCGCACTGAACACAGGGCCCACACAGAACACAGTGACCACAGTGAACACAGGGCCAGCACAGAACACTGGGCCTGCACTGAACACAGGGCCAGCACTGAACACAGGGCCCACACAGAACACAGGGCCCACAGTGAACACAGGGCCAGCACAGAACACAGGGCCTGCACTGAATACAGGGCCAGCACTGAACACAGGGCCATCGCTGAACACAGGGCCCGCACTGAACACAGGGCCTAGACTGAAAACAGGGCCAGCACTGAACACAGGGCCATCGCTGAACACAGGGCCCACACTGAACACAGGGCCCTCCCTGAACACAGGGCCAGCACTGAACAGAGGGCCCTCCCTGAACACAGGGCCAGCACTGAACACAGGGCCCACACTGAACACAGGGCCCGCACTGAACACAGGGCCCACACTGAACACAGGGCCTAGACTGAACACAGGGCCTGCACTAAACACAGGGCCCGCACTGAAAACAGTGCCAGCAATAAGCACAGGACCCGTACTGAACACAGGGCCCTCACTGAACACAGGGCCCGCAATGAGCACAGGGCCCTCACTGAACACAGTGCCCACACTGAAAACACGGCCTCACTGAACACAGGGCCCCCACTGAACACATGTGGGCCCCCACTGAAAACAAGGCCAGCACTGAACACAGGGCCTGCACTGAACACAGGGCCAGCACTGAACACAGGGCCATCGCTGAACACAGGGCCCGCACTGAACACAGGGCCTAGACTGAACACAGGGCCAGCACTGAAAACAGAGCCATCGCTGAACACAGGGCCTGCACTGAACAAAGGGCCCTCCCTGAACACAGGGCCAGCACTGAACACAGGGCCCTCCGTGAACACAGGGCTCGCACTGAACACAGGGCCCACACTGAGGAGAGGGCCTGCACTGAACACAGGATCCGCACTGAACACAGGGCCAGCACAGAACACAGGGCCCGCACTGAACACAGGGCCAGCACTGAACACAGGGCACCCACTGAACACAGGGCCCCCACTGAACACATGTGGGACCGCACTGAACACAGGGCCCCCACGGAACACAGGGCCCACAATGAACACAGGGCCCACACTGAACACCGGGCCCACACTGAACACAAGGCCCAAACTGAACACAGGGACCCCACTGAACGCAGGGCCCACACTGAACACAGGGCCCACACTGAACACCGGGCCCACACTGAACACAGGGACCGCACTGAACACAGGGACCCCACTGAACACAGGGCCCACACTGAACACAGGGCCCGCACTGAACACATGTGGGCCCCCACTGAACACAGGGACCGCACTGAACACAGGGCCCCCACTGAACACAGGGCCCCCACTGAACACATGTGGGCCCCCACTGAACACAGGGACCGCACTGAACACAGGGCCCCCGCTGAACACAATGCCCACACTGAACACAAGGCCAGCACTGAACACAGGACCTGCACTGAACACAGGGCCCGCACTGAACACGGGGCCCCCACTGAATACATGTGGGCCTGCACTTAACACAGGGCCCCCACTGAACACAGGGCCCGCAATGAACACAGGACCCACGCTGAACACAGGGCCCTCACTGAACACAGGGCCCACACTGAAAACAGGGCCAGCAATGAGCACAGGGCCCACAATGATCACAGGGCCCCCACTGAACACAGGGCCCCCACTGAACACAGGGCGCGCAATGAACAGAGGACCAACACTGAACACCGGGCCCACACTGAACACAGGGCCCGCACTGAACTCAGGCCCGCACTGAACACAAGGCCCAGACTGAACACAGGGCCCAGATTGAACACAGGGCCCACACTGAACACAGGGCTTAGACTGAACACAGGGCCCACGCTGAACACCGGTCCGTGACTGAACACAGGGCCCGCACTGAACGCAGGGCCCACACTGAACACAGGGCCCGCACTGAACACAGGGCCTAGACTGAACACAGGGACTGTAGGGGGTTTTTTCCTGCTCTCTTGCCCGTTCTGGCCTCCTGCCAGGCTTCGTGCAAGAATTACCCTTGAGTGGTTCGACCCACTCCCCCTACGGTTCTAGACCTTGGACTTAGATGCAGAGAACAGTAGTGCAGAGAAAAGGACTCAATAGACCAGGCTGAATAGCACGAAATGGATGCTTTTATTTTTGAACAGTTTGAAGCATTACAAAATACATGTCATAGGCACAGATTAAAGTAACTACAATCATGCACAAATTTATGAACTTGACTCTATGGAAATGGGGAACACACGGCACATCGTAAAAGGGGAAACACATTACGATTTCCCTTAACTCCCTCCCCTATACCTAAACTAAGTTTCGACCTGGGGAACTTGGGATCATGCTCACCACTCTCGAAATCGCGAAAAGGGGGTTCGCAGCCTTTTTGGCACCGCTTCCCGTCGTCACGTGGATTGGAAGCTTCTGGCGCAGTCGATATTCTCTCCTCCCTCGAGGCGGTGGGGTAGACCCAGCCTCGATGAGCGCTCGTCAAGGTTGAGATCCACTAGGTCTGCTGTTTATTTGGGTTCATGGAGCAGACCTGGATGCAGGTTATGCACATGGGAGAATCTTGTGGCATCGATCGCCGGTTCTCCAGAGGGTTTCTTCTCCGTCGGCCTGGGTCGTCGATGATCTCCTGACCCCAGTACCCGGGCCACCCTCGTCGTCTTCTCGTCGTGGCCGAGCCTTGTTTGGCTGAACACCGGCCACGTTGTCCTTTTTCCGAAACCGTCCGTCTTTAGAAAGACGAAAACGTTTTCATCGATTCTGCATCTGCCGAAGTGGAAGAGGCGCCGATCCGGGCACCGTCCGCCCTTCGTTCGTTCCTCGTAGAAGAAAGTTCTTGAAGAAATGGAAGCCTGAAGTCGCCCAACAAGAAGCCGTAGCAGTGAAGAAGTAACTTAGATGGACTTTCAATCCATAGTTATACTCTTTTGGGACAGTCTTATCTCCCGCCAAATCATAGTCCTGTCTTTGTATTAATTTTGGCGGGCAGAGATCTCTGCAGGGGCGCTTTGTCTTGTAACGGAGCCGGTGATAACTTAAACTGGCCTTCCTGGCCGATAATGTCTGTTAATGTCCTTTGCATTGTCACCGCGGCTCGGTTCGCATATTGATCGGTCCGGACATTTTCCTTGATGGCTGCTAAACGGTTTTTCCTTTGTACAATAAATGGGTATGAGTGATTTTGCATTGTCCGCCCATATCTTGATGGGCCCCATCCTGTACTTGTAATCCATTGAATATGTATGCTGTTCCTCTGAGTTTCGGTTCCCAGATACTGGCTTTCGCGGGCTCACTCTCTTCAATCCACAAGCCTGTCTGGCTTGCAGTAACAGAAATAAAATGGTTCATAAACTGATCACGGGGCCTGGTGGCCATTTTGTATGCCCTTTTACCAAAGGTTTTTCTGTGCAAGCTTACTTTGGTCAATAAACAGTCTTATTTTATCCAGTTTTCTTGCGTGATTTTTGCTGAAAATTGCGAATCTTACAGGACCGCACTGAAACCACGGCCCGCACTGAACACAGGGCCCGCAGTGAACACAGGGACCGCACTGAACACAGGGCCCTCACAGAACACATGGCCCACACTAAACACAGGGCCCACACTGAGGAGAGGGCCCGCACTGAACACAGGGCCTAGACTGAACACAGGGCCCGCACTGAACACAGGGCCCGCACTGAACACAGGGCCTAGACTGAACACAGGGCCTGCACTGAACACAGGGCCCGCACTGAAAAGAATGCCAGCAATAAGCACAGGACCCGCAATGAATACAGGGCCCTCACTGAACACAGGGCACGCACTGAGCACAGGGCCCTCACTGAACACAGGGCCCGCACTGAACACAGGGCCCCCTCTGAACACAGAGCCCCCAGTGAACACAGGGCCCCCACTGAACACAGGGCCCGCACTGAACACAGGGCCAGCACTGAACACAGGGCCTGCACTGTACACAGGGCCCGCACTGAACACGGGGCCCCCACTGAACACATTTGGGCCCGCACTGAACACAGGGCCCCCACTGAACACAGGGCCCACAATGAACACAGGGCCCACACTGAACACAGGGCCCACACTGAACACAGGGCCTGCACTGAACACAGGGCCCGCACTGAACACAGGGACCCCACTGAACACAGGGCCCGCACTGAACACAATGCCCACACTGAACAAAGGGCCAGCACTGAACACAGGGCCCGCAGTGAACACAGGGACAGCACTGAACACAGGGCCATCGCTGGACACAGGGCCCGCACTGAACACAGGGCCCGCACTGAACACAGGGCCAGCACTGAACACAGGGCAATCGGTGAACACAGGGCCCGCACTCAACACAGGGCCCTCCCTGAACACAGGGCCAGCACTGAACACAGGGCCTTCCCTGAACACAGGGCTCGCAATGAACACAGGGCCCACACTGAACACAGGGCTCACACTGAACACAGGGCCCACACTGAACACAGGGCCTAGACTGAACACACGGCCTGCACTGAACACAGTGCCCGCACTGAAAGCAGTGCCAGCAATAAGCACAGGACCCGCACTGAACACAGGGCCCATAATGAACACAGGGCCTACACTGAGCACAGGGCCCTCACTGAACACAGGGCCCGCACTGAACACAGGGCCCCCACTGAACACAGGGCCCCCACTGAACACAGGGCCCCCACTGAACACATGTGGGCCCGCACTGAACACAGGGCCCCCACTGAACACAGGACCTGCACTGAACACAGGGCCAGCACTGAAAACAGGGCCTGCACTGAACACAGGGCCCGCACTGAACACGGGGCCCGCAGTGAACACATTTGGGCCCGCACTGAACACAGGGTCCCCTCTGAACACAGGGCCCACAATGAACACAGGGCCCACACTGAACACCGGTCCCACACTGAACACAAGGCCCGCACTGAACACAGGACCCGCACTGAACACAGGGACCCGTCTGAACACAGGGCCCGCTCTGAACACAGGGCCCACTCTGAACACAGGGACCCCACTGCACACAGGGCCCCCACTGAACACAGGGCCCAAACTGAACACAGGGCCAGCACTGAACACAGGGCCCGCACTGAACACAGGGCCAGCACTGAACACAGGGCCATCGCTGAACACAGGGCCCGCACTGAACACAGGGCCCGCACTGAACACAGGGCCCACACAGAACACAGTGACCACAGTGAACACAGGGCCAGCACAGACCACTGGGCCTGCACTGAACACAGGGCCAGCACTGAACACAGGGCCCACACAGAACACAGGGCCCACAGTGAACACAGGGCCAGCACAGAACACAGGGCCTGCACTGAATACAGGGCCAGCACTGAACACAGGGCCATCGCTGAACACAGGGCCCGCACTGAACACAGGGCCTAGACTGAAAACAGGGCCCCCACTGAACACAGGGCCCCCACTGAACACATGTGGGCCCGCACTGAACACAGGGCCCCCACTGAACACAGGACCTGCATTGAACACAGGGCCAGCACTGAAAACAGGGCCTGCACTGAACACAGGGCCCGCACTGAACACGGGGCCCGCAGTGAACACATTTGGGCCCGCACTGAACACAGGGTCCCCTCTGAACACAGGGCCCACAATGAACACAGGGCCCACACTGAACACCAGTCCCACACTGAACACAAGGCCCGCACTGAACACAGGACCCGCACTGAACACAGGGACCCGTCTGAACACAGGGCCCGCTCTGAACACAGGGCCCACTCTGAACACAGGGACCCCACTGCACACAGGGCCCCCACTGAACACAGGGCCCAAACTGAACACAGGGCCAGCACTGAACACAGGGCCCGCACTGAACACAGGGCCAGCACTGAACACAGGGCCATCGCTGAACACAGGGCCCGCACTGAACTCAGGGCCCACACTGAACACAGGGCCCACACAGAACACAGTGACCACAGTGAACACAGGGCCAGCACAGACCACTGGGCCTGCACTGAACACAGGGCCAGCACTGAACAAAGGGCCCACACAGAACAAAGGGCCCACAGTGAACACAGGGCCAGCACAGAACACAGGGCCTGCACTGAATACAGGGCCAGCACTGAACACAGGGCCATCGCTGAACACAGGGCCCGCACTGAACACAGGGCCTAGACTGAAAACAGGGCCAGCACTGAACACAGGGCCATCGCTGAACACAGGGCCCACACTGAACACAGGGCCCTCCCTGAACACAGGGCTAGCACTGAACAGAGGGCCCTCCCTGAACACAGGGCCAGCACTGAACACAGGGCCCACACTGAACACAGGGCCCGCACTGAACACAGGGCCCACACTGAACACAGGGCCTAGACTGAACACAGGGCCTGCACTAAACACAGGGCCCGCACTGAAAACAGTGCCAGCAATAAGCACAGGACCCGGACTGAACACAGGGCCCTCACTGAACACAGGGCCCGCACTGAAAACACGGCCTCACTGAACACAGGGCCCCCACTGAACACATGTGGGCCCCCACTGAAAACAAGGCCCGCACTGAACACAGGGCCTGCACTGAACACAGGGCCAGCACTGAACACAGGGCCATCGCTGAACACAGGGCCCGCACTGAACACAGGGCCTAGACTGAACACAGGGCCAGCACTGAAAACAGGGCCATCGCTGAACACAGGGCCTGCACTGAACAAAGGGCCCTCCCTGAACACAGGGCCAGCACTGAACACAGGGCCCTCCGTGAACACAGGGCTCGCACTGAACACAGGGCCCACACTGAGGAGAGGGCCCGCACTGAACACAGGATCCGCACTGAACACAGGGCCAGCACAGAACACAGGGCCCGCACTGAACACAGGGCCCCCACTGAACACAGGGCCCCCACTGAACACATGTGGGACCGCACTGAACACAGGGCCCCCACGGAACACAGGGCCCACAATGAACACAGGGCCCACACTGAACACCGGGACCACACTGAACACAAGGCCCAAACTGAACACAGGGACCCCACTGAACACAGGGCCCACACTGAACACAGGGCCCACACTGAACACCGGGCCCACACTGAACACAGGGACCGCACTGAACACAGGGCCCACACTGAACACAGGGCCCGCACTGAACACATGTGGGCCCCCACTGTACACAGGGACCGCACTGAACACAGGGCCCTCACAGAACACATGGCCCACACTAAACACAGGGCCCACACTGAGGAGAGGGCCCGCACTGAACACAGGGCCTAGACTGAACACAGGGCCCGCACTGAACACAGGGCCCGCACTGAACACAGGGCCTAGACTGAACACAGGGCATGCACTGAACACAGGGCCCGCACTGAAAACAATGCCAGCAATAAGCACAGGACCCGCAATGAATACAGGGCCCTCACTGAACACAGGGCACGCACTGAGCACAGGGCCCTCACTGAACACAGGGCCCGCACTGAACACAGGGCCCCCTCTGAACACAGAGCCCCCAGTGAACACAGGGCCCCCACTGAACACAGGGCCCGCACTGAACACAGGGCCAGCACTGAACACAGGGCCTGCACTGTACACAGGGCCCGCACTGAACACGGGGCCCCCACTGAACACATTTGGGCCCGCACTGAACACAGGGCCCCCACTGAACACAGGGCCCACAATGAACACAGGGCCCACACTGAACACAGGGCCCACACTGAACACAGGGCCTGCACTGAACACAGGGCCCGCACTGAACACAGGGACCCCACTGAACACAGGGCCTGCACTGAACACAATGCCCACACTGAACAAAGGGCCAGCACTGAACACAGGGCCCGCAGTGAACACAGGGACAGCACTGAACACAGGGCCATCGCTGGACACAGGGCCCGCACTGAACACAGGGCCCGCACTGAACACAGGGCCAGCACTGAACACAGGGCAATCGGTGAACACAGGGCCCGCACTCAACACAGGGCCCTCCCTGAACACAGGGCCAGCACTGAACATAGGGCCTTCCCTGAACACAGGGCTCGCAATGAACACAGGGCCCACACTGAACACAGGGCTCACACTGAACACAGGGCCCACACTGAACACAGGGCCTAGACTGAACACACGGCCTGCACTGAACACAGTGCCCGCACTGAAAGCAGTGCCAGCAATAAGCACAGGACCCGCACTGAACACAGGGCCCATAATGAACACAGGGACTACACTGAGCACAGGGCCCTCACTGAACACAGGGCCCGCACTGAACACAGGGCCCCCACTGAACACAGGGCCCCCACTGAACACAGGGCCCCCACTGAACACATGTGGGCCCGCACTGAACACAGGGCCCTCACTGAACACAGGACCTGCACTGAACACAGGGCCAGCACTGAAAACAGGGCCTGCACTGAACACAGGGCCCGCACTGAACACGGGGCCCGCAGTGAACACATTTGGGCCCGCACTGAACACAGGGTCCCCTCTGAACACAGGGCCCACAATGAACACAGGGCCCACACTGAACACCGGTCCCACACTGAACACAAGGCCCGCACTGAACACAGGACCCGCACTGAACACAGGGACCCGTCTGAACACAGGGCCCGCTCTGAACACAGGGCCCACTCTGAACACAGGGACCCCACTGCACACAGGGCCCCCACTGAACACAGGGCCCAAACTGAACACAGGGCCAGCACTGAACACAGGGCCCGCACTGAACACAGGGCCCACACAGAACACAGTGACCACAGTGAACACAGGGCCAGCACAGAACACTGGGCCTGCACTGAACACAGGGCCAGCACTGAACACAGGGCCCACACAGAACACAGGGCCCACAGTGAACACAGGGCCAGCACAGAACACAGGGCCTGCACTGAATACAGGGCCAGCACTGAACACAGGGCCATCGCTGAACACAGGGCCCGCACTGAACACAGGGCCTAGACTGAAAACAGGGCCAGCACTGAACACAGGGCCATCGCTGAACACAGGGTCCACACTGAACACAGGGCCCTCCCTGAACACAGGGCCAGCACTGAACAGAGGGCCCTCCCTGAACACAGGGCCAGCACTGAACACAGGGCCCACACTGAACACAGGGCCCGCACTGAACACAGGGCCCACACTGAACACAGGGCCTAGACTGAACACAGGGCCTGCACTAAACACAGGGCCCGCACTGAAAACAGTGCCAGCAATAAGCACAGGACCCGTACTGAACACAGGGCCCTCACTGAACACAGGGCCCGCAATGAGCACAGGGCCTTCACTGAACACAGGGCCCACACTGAAAACACGGCCTCACTGAACACAGGGCCCCCACTGAACACATGTGGGCCCCCACTGAAAACAAGGCCCGCACTGAACACAGGGCCTGCACTGAACACAGGGCCAGCACTGAACACAGGGCCATCGCTGAACACAGGGCCCGCACTGAACACAGGGCCTAGACTGAACACAAGGCCAGCACTGAAAACAGGGCCATCGCTGAACACAGGGCCTGCACTGAACAAAGGGCCCTCCCTGAACACAGGGCCAGCACTGAACACAGGGCCCTCCGTGAACACAGGGCTCGCACTGAACACAGGGCCCACACTGAGGAGAGGGCCTGCACTGAACACAGGATCCGCACTGAACACAGGGCCAGCACAGAACACAGGGCCCGCACTGAACACAGGGCCAGCACTGAACACAGGGCCCCCACTGAACACAGGGCCCCCACTGAACACATGTGGGACCGCACTGAACACAGGGCCCCCACGGAACACAGGGCCCACAATGAACACAGGGCCCACACTGAACACCGGGCCCACACTGAACACAAGGCCCAAACTGAACACAGGGACCCCACTGAACACAGGGCCCACACTGAACACAGGGCCCACACTGAACACCGGGCCCACACTGAACACAGGGACCGCACTGAACACAGGGACCCCACTGAACACAGGGCCCACACTGAACACAGGGCCCGCACTGAACACATGTGGGCCCCCACTGAACACAGGGACCGCACTGAACACAGGGCCCCCACTGAACACAGGGCCCCCACTGAACACATGTGGGCCCCCACTGAACACAGGGACCGCACTGAACACAGGGCCCCCGCTGAACACAATGCCCACACTGAACACAAGGCCAGCACTGAACACAGGACCTGCACTGAACACAGGGCCCGCACTGAACACGGGGCCCCCACTGAATACATGTGGCCTGCACTTAACACAGGGCCCCCACTGAACACAGGGCCCGCAATGAACACAGGACCCACGCTGAACACAGGGCCCTCACTGAACACAGGGCCCACACTGAAAACAGGGCCAGCAATGAGCACAGGGCCCACAATGATCACAGGGCCCCCACTGAACACAGGGCCCCCACTGAACACAGGGCGCGCAATGAACAGAGGACCCACACTGAACACCGGGCCCACACTGAACACAGGGCCCGCACTGAACTCAGGCCCGCACTGAACACAAGGCCCAGACTGAACACAGGGCCCAGATTGAACACAGGGCCCACACTGAACACAGGGCTTAGACTGAACACAGGGCCCACGCTGAACACCGGTCCGTGACTGAACACAGGGCCCGCACTGAACGCAGGGCCCACACTGAACACAGGGCCCGCACTGAACACAGGGCCTAGACTGAACAGAGGGACTGTAGGGTTTTTTTTCCTGCTCTCTTGCCCGTTCTGGCCTCCTGCCAGGCTTCGTGCAAGAATTACCCTTGAGTGGTTCGACCCACTCCCCCTACGGTTCTAGACCTTGGACTTAGATGCAGAGAACAGTAGTGCAGAGAAAAGGACTCAATAGACCAGGCTGAATAGCACGAAATGGATGCTTTTATTTTTGAACAGTTTGAAGCATTACAAAATACATGTCATAGGCACAGATTAAAGTAACTACAATCATGCACAAATTTATGAACTTGACTCTATGGAAATGGGGAACACACGGCACATCGTAAAAGGGGAAACACATTACGATTTCCCTTAACTCCCTCCCCTATACCTAAACTAAGTTTCGACCTGGGGAACTTGGGATCATGCTCACCACTCTCGAAATCGCGAAAAGGGGGTTCGCAGCCTTTTTGGCACCGCTTCCCGTCGTCACGTGGATTGGAAGCTTCTGGCGCAGTCGATATTCTCTCCTCCCTCGAGGCGGTGGGGTAGACCCAGCCTCGATGAGCGCTCGTCAAGGTTGAGATCCACTAGGTCTGCTGTTTATTTGGGTTCATGGAGCAGACCTAGATGCAGGTTATGCACATGGGAGAATCTTGTGGCATCGATCGCCGGTTCTCCAGAGGGTTTCTTCTCCGTCGGCCTGGGTCGTCGATGATCTCCCGACCCCAGTAACCGGGCCACCCTCGTCGTCTTCTCGTCGTGGCCGAGCCTTGTTTGGCTGAACACCGGCCACGTTGTCCTTTTTCCGAAACCGTCCGTCTTTCGAAAGACGAAAACGTTTTCATCGATCTGCCGAAGTGGAAGAGGCGCCGATCCGGGCACCGTCCGCCCTTCGTTCGTTCCTCGTAGAAGAAAGTTTTTGAAGAAATGGAAGCCTGAAGTCGCCCAACAAGTAGCCGTAGCAGTGAAGAAGTAACTTAGATGGACTTTCAATCCATAGTTATACTCTTTTGGGACAGTCTTATCTCCCGCCAAATCATAGTCCTGTCTTTGTATTAATTTTGGCGGGCAGAGATCTCTGCAGGGGCGCTTTGTCTTGTAACGGAGCCGGTGATAACTTAAACTGGCCTTCCTGGCCGATAATGTCTGTTAATGTCCTTTGCATTGTCACCGCGGCTCGGTTCGCATATTGATCGGTCCGGACATTTTCCTTGATGGCTGCTAAACGGTTTTTCCTTTGTACAATAAATGGGTATGAGTGATTTTGCATTGTCCGCCCATATCTTGATGGGCCCCATCCTGTACTTGTAATCCATTGAATATGTATGCTGTTCCTCTGAGTTTCGGTTCCCAG
Source organism: Somniosus microcephalus (assembly GCF_052327205.1). Taxonomy (NCBI): domain Eukaryota; kingdom Metazoa; phylum Chordata; class Chondrichthyes; order Squaliformes; family Somniosidae; genus Somniosus; species Somniosus microcephalus. The sequence goes on along the minus strand of NW_028225180.1, from coordinate 24,904,143 downwards.
ATACTGGCTTTCGCGGGCTTACTGTCTTCAATCCACAAGCCTGTCTGGCTTGCAGTAACAGAAATAAAATGGTTCATAAACTGATCACGGGGCCTGGCGGCCATTTTGTATGCCCTTTTATCAAAGGTTTTTCTGTGCAAGCTTACTTTGGTCAATAAACAGTCTTATTTTATCCAGTTTTCTTGCGTGATTTTTGCTGAAAATTGCGAATCTTACAGGACCGCACTGAAACCACGGCCCGCACTGAACACAGGGCCCGCAGTGAACACAGGGACCGCACGGAACACAGGGCCCTCACAGAACACATGGCCCACACTGAACACAGGGCCCACACTGAGGAGAGGGCCCGCACTGAACACAGGGCCTAGAATGAACACAGGGCCTGCACTGAACACAGGGCCCGCACTGAAAACAATGCCAGCAATAAGCACAGGACCCGCAATGAGTACAGGGCCCTCACTGAACACAGGGCCCGCACTGAGCACAGGGCCCTCACTGAACACAGGGCCCGCACTGAACACAGGGCCCCCTCTGAACACAGAGCCCCCAGTGAACACAGGGCCCCCACTGAACACAGGGCCCGCACTGAACACAGGGCCAGCGCTGAACAAAGGCCTGCACTGTACACAGGGCCCGCACTGAACACGGGGCCCCCACTGAACACATTTGGGCCCGCACTGAACACAGGGCCCCCACTGAACACAGGGCCCAGAATGAACACAGGGCCCACACTGAACACAGGGCCTGCACTGAACACAGGGCCCGCACTGAACACAGGGAGCCCACTGAACACAGGGCCCGCACTGAACACAATGCCCACACTGAACAAAGGGCCAGCACTGAACACAGGGCCCGCAGTGAACACAGGGACAGCACTGAACACAGGGCCATCGCTGAAAACAGGGCCCGCACTGAACACAGGGCCCGCACTGAACACAGGGCCAGCACTGAACACAGGGCAAGCGGTGAACACAGGGCCCGCACTCAACACAGGGCCCTCCCTGAACACAGGGCCAGCACTGAACACAGGGCCTTCCCTGAACACAGGGCTCGCAATGAACACAGGGCCCACACTGAACACAGGGCTCACACTGAACACAGGGCCCACACTGAACACAGGGCCTAGACTGAACACACGGCCTGCACTGAACACAGTGCCCGCACTGAAAGCAGTGCCAGCAATAAGCACAGGACCCGCACTGAACACAGGGCCCATAATGAACACAGGGCCTACACTGTAAACAGGGCCCTCACTGAACACAGGGCCCGCACTGAACACAGGGCCCGCACTGAACACAGGGACCCATCTGAACACAGGGCCCGCTCTGAAAACAGGGCCCACCCTGAACACAGGGACCCCACTGCACACAGGGCCCCCACTGAACACAGGGCCCACACTGAATACAGGGCCAGCACTGAACACAGGGCCCGCACTGAACACAGGGCCAGCACTGAACACAGGGCCCACACTGAGCACAGGGCCTAGACTGAATACAGGGCCCGCACTGAACACAGGGGCCGCGCTGAACACAGGGCCCGCACTGAACACAGGGGCCGCGCTGAACACAGGGACCTCACTGCACAGAGGGCCCCCACTGAAGACAGGGCCCACACTGAACACAGGGCAAACACTGGACACAGGGCCCGCACTGAACACAGGGCCAGCACTGAACACAGGGCCATCGCTGAACACAGGGCCCGCACTGAACACAGGGCCCGCACTGAACACAGGGCCCACACAGAGCACAGTGACCACAGTGAACACAGGGCCAGCACAGAAAACAGGGCCTGCACTGAACACAGGGCCAGCACTGAACACAGGGCCCACACAGAAAACAGGGCCCACAGTGAACACAGGGCCAGCACAGAACACAGGGCCTGCACTGAACACAGGGCCAGCACTGAACACAGGGCCATCGCTGAACACAGGGCCCGCACTGAACACAGGGTCTAGACTGAAAACAGGGCCAGCATTGAACACAGGGCCATCGCTGAACACAGGGCCCACACTGAACACAGGGCCCTCCCTGAACACAGGGCCAGCACTGAACAGAGGGCCCTCCCTGAACACAGGGCCAGCACTGAACACAGGGCCCACACTGAACACAGGGCCCGCACTGAACACAGGGCCCACACTGAACACAGGGCCTAGACTGAACACAGGGCCTGCACTAAACACAGGGCCCGCACTGAAAACAGTGCCAGCAATAAGCACAGGACCCGTACTGAACACAGGGCCCTCACTGAACACAGGTCCCACAATGAGCACAGGGCCCTCACTGAACACAGGGCCCACACTGAAAACACGGCCTCACTGAACACATGTGGGCCCCCACTGAACACATGTGGGCCCCCACTGAAAACAGGGCCCGCACTGAACACAGGGCCTGCACTGAACACAGGGCCAGCACTGAACACAGGGCCATCGCTGAACACAGGGCCCGCACTGAACACAGGGCCTAGACTGAACACAGGGCCAGCACTGAAAACAGGGCCATCGCTGAACACAGGGCCTGCACTGAACAAAGGGCCCTCCCTGAACACAGGGCCAGCACTGAACACAGGGCCCTCCGTGAACACAGGGCTCGCACTGAACACAGGGCCCACACTGAGGAGAGGGCCCGCACTGAACACAGGATCCGCACTGAACACAGGATCCGCACTGAACACAGGGCCAGCACAGAACACAGGGACCGCACTGAACCCAGGGCCACAACTGAACAAAAGGCCCACACTGAACACAAGGCCCGCACTGAACACAGGACCTGCACTGAACACAGGGCCCGCACTGAACACGAGGCCCCCACTGAATACATGTGGGCCCGCTCTTAAGACAGGGCCCCCACTGAACACAGGGCCCGCAATGAACACAGGACCCACGCTGAACACAGGGCCCGCACTGAGCACAGGGCCCCGCACTGAACACAGGGCCCGCACTGAGCACAGGGCCCTCACTGTACACAGGGCCCGCACTGAGCACAGGGCCCCCACTGAAAACAGGGCCAGCAATGAGCACAGGGCCCTCCCTGAACACAGGGCCAGCACTGAACACAGGGCCCCCACTGAACACAGGGCCCCCACTGAACACATGTGGGCCCCCACTGAACACAAGGCACACACTGAACACAAGGCCAGCACTGAACACAGGACCTGCACTGAACACAGGGCCCACAATGATCACAGAGCCCCCACTGAACACAGGGCCCGCAAAGAACACAGGGCCCTCCCTGAACACAGGGCCAGCACTGAACACAGGGCCCTCCATGAACACAGGGCTCGCACTGAACACAGGGCCCACACTGAAAACAGGGCCCGCACTGAACACAGGGCCCATACTGAACACAGGGCCTAGACTGAACACAGGGCCTGCACTGAACACAGGTCCCGCAGTGAACAGAGGGTCTGCACTGAGCACAGGGCCCTCACTGAACACAGGGCCCGCACTGAACACAGGGCCCCCACTGAACACAGAGCCCCCACTGAACACGGGGCCCGCAAAGAACACAGGGCCCTCCCTGAACACAGGGCCAGCACTGAACACAGGGCCCTCCATGAACACAGGGCTCGCACTGAACACAGGGCCCACACTGAAAACAGGGCCGGCACTGAACACAGGGCCCACACTGAACACAGTGACTAGACTGAACACAGGGCCTGCACTGAACACAGGTCCCGCACTGAACACAGGGCCTGCACTGAGCACAGGGCCCTCACTGAACACAGGTCCCGCACTGAACACAGGGCCCCCACTGAACACAGGGCCCCCACTGAACACAGGGCCCGCACTGAACACAGGGACCCCACTGAACACAGGGCCCCCACTGAACACATGTCGGCCCCCACTGAACACAAGGCCCACACTGAACACAAGGCCTGCACTGAACACAGGGCCCGCACTGAACACAGGGACCCCACTGAACACAGGGCCCGCACTGAACACAATGCCCACACTGAACAAAGGGCCAGCACTGAACACAGGGCCCGCAGTGAACACAGGGACAGCACTGAACACAGGGCCCACAATGATCACAGAGCCCCCACTGAACACAGGGCCCGCAAAGAACACAGGGCCCTCCCTGAACACAGGGCCAGCACTGAACACAGGGCCCTCCATGAACACAGGGCTCGCACTGAACACAGGGCCCACACTGAAAACAGGGCCCGCACTGAACACAGGGCCCATACTGAACACAGGGCCTAGACTGAACACAGGGCCTGCACTGAACACAGGTCCCGCAGTGAACAGAGGGTCTGCACTGAGCACAGGGCCCTCACTGAACACAGGGCCCGCACTGAACACAGGGCCCCCACTGAACACAGAGCCCCCACTGAACACGGGGCCCGCAAAGAACACAGGGCCCTCCCTGAACACAGGGCCAGCACTGAACACAGGGCCCTCCATGAACACAGGGCTCGCACTGAACACAGGGCCCACACTGAAAACAGGGCCGGCACTGAACACAGGGCCCACACTGAACACAGTGACTAGACTGAACACAGGGCCTGCACTGAACACAGGTCCCGCACTGAACACAGGGCCTGCACTGAGCACAGGGCCCTCACTGAACACAGGTCCCGCACTGAACACAGGGCCCCCACTGAACACAGGGCCCCCACTGAACACAGGGCCCGCACTGAACACAGGGACCCCACTGAACACAGGGCCCCCACTGAACACATGTCGGCCCCCACTGAACACAAGGCCCACACTGAACACAAGGCCTGCACTGAACACAGGGCCCGCACTGAACACAGGGACCCCACTGAACACAGGGCCCGCACTGAACACAATGCCCACACTGAACAAAGGGCCAGCACTGAACACAGGGCCCGCAGTGAACACAGGGACAGCACTGAACACAGGGCCATCGCTGAGCACAGGGCCCGCACTGAACACAGGGCCCGCACTGAACACAGGGCCAGCACTGAACACAGGGCAATCGGTGAACACAGGGCCCGCACTCAACACAGGGCCCTCCCTGAACACAGGGCCAGCACTGAACACAGGGCCTTCCCTGAACACAGGGCTCGCAATGAACACAGGGCCGACACTGAACACAGGGCTCACACTGAACACAGGGCCCACACTGAACACATGTGGGCCCCCACTGAACACAAGGCCCACACTGAACACAAGGCCAGCACTGAACAAAGGACCTGCACTGAACACAGGGCCCACAATGATCACAGAGCCCCCACTGAACACAGGGCCCGCAAAGAACACAGGGCCCTCCCTGAACACAGGGCCAGCACTGAACACAGGGCCCTCCATGAACACAGGACTCGCACTGAACACAGGGCCCACACTGAAAACAGGGCCCGCACTGAACACAGGGCCCACACTGAACACAGGGCCTAGACTGAACACAGGGCCTGCACTGAACACAGGTCCCGCACTGAACACAGGGCCTGCACTGAGCACAGGGCCCTCACTGAACACAGGGCCCGCACTGAACACAGGGCCCCCACTGAACACAGGGCCCCCACTGAACACAGGGCCCGCACTGAACACAGGGACCCCACTGAACACAGGGCCCCCACTGAACACATGTGGGCCCCCACTGAACACAAGGCCCACACTGAACACAAGGCCAGCACTGAACACAGGACCTGCACTGAACACAGGGCCCGCACTGAACACAGGGCCCCCACTGAATACATGTGGGCCCCCACTGAACACAAGGCCCACACTGAACACAAGGCCAGCACTGAACACAGGACCTGCACTGAACACAGGGACCCCACTGAACACAGGGCCCCCACTGAACACATGTGGGCCCCCACTGAACACAAGGCCCACACTGAACACAAGGCCAGCACTGAACACAGGACCTGCACTGAACACAGGGCCCGCACTGAGCACGGGGCCACAACTGAATACATGTGGGCCTGCACTTAACACAGGGCCCCCACTGAACACAGGGCCCGCAATGAACACAGGACCCATGTTGAACACAGGGCCTGCACTGACCACAGGGCCCTCACTGAACACAGGGCCCGCACTGAGCACAGGGGCCTCACTGAACACAGGGCCCCCACTGAACACAGGGCCCCCACTGAAAACAGGGCCCGCGCTGAGCACAGGGCCCACACTGAACACAGGGCCCACACTGAACACAGGGCCCGCACTGAACACAGGACGCACACTGAACACAGGGCCCGCACTGAACACAGGACTCACACTGAACTCAGGGCCCGCACTGAATACAAGGCCCAGACTGAACACAGGGCCCAGATTGAACACAGGGCCCACACTGAACACAGGGCTTAGACTGAACACAGGGCCCACGCTGAACACCGGTCCATGACTGAACACAGGGCCCGCACTGAACGCAGGGCCCACACTGAACACAGGGCCCGCACTGAACACAGGGCCCTCACAGAACACATGGCCCACACTGAACACATGGCCCACACTGAGGAGAGGGCCCGCACTGAACACAGGGTCCGCACTGAACACAGGGCCCGCACTGAACACAGGGCCCGCACTGAACACAGGGCCCACACGGAACACAGGGCCTAGACTGAACACAGGGCCTGCACTGAACACAGGGCCGCACTGAAAACAGTGCCAGCAATAAGCACAGGACCCGCAATGAATACAGGGCCCTCACTGAACACAGGGCCCGCACTGAGCACAGGGCCCTCACTGAACACAGGGCCCGCACTGAACACAGGGCCCCCTTTAAACACAGAGCCCCCAGTGAACACAGGGCCCCCACTGAACACAGGGCCCGCACTGAACACAGGGCCAGCACTGAACACAGGGCCTGCACTGAACACAGGGCCCGCACTGAACACGGGGCCCCCACTGAACACATTTGGGCCCGCACTGAACACAGGGCCCCCACTGAACACAGGGCCCACAATGAACACAGGGCCCACACTGAACACAGGGCCCACACTGAACACAGGGCCAGCACTGAACACAGGGCCTGCACTGAACACAGCGACCCCACTGAACACAGGGCCCACACTGAACACAGGGCCCACACTGTACAAAGGGCCAGCACTGGACACAGGGCCCGCAGTGAACACAGGGCCAGCACTGAACACAGGGCCATCGCTGAAAACAGGGCCCGCACTGAACACAGGGCCCAGACTGAACACAGGGCCAGCACTGAACACAGGGCAATCGCTGAACACAGGGCCCGCACTGAACACAGGGCCCTCCCTGAACACAGGGCCAGCACTGAACATAGGGCCCTCCCTGAACACAGGGCTCACAATGAACACAGGGCCCACACTGAACACAGGGCCCACACTGAACTCAGGGCCCACACTGAACACAGGGCCTAGACTGAACACACGGCCTGCACTGAACACAGGGGCCACACTGAAAGCAGTGCCAGCAATAAGCACAGGACCCGCACTGAACACAGGGCCCATAATGAACACAGGGCCTACACTGAGCACAGGGCCCTCACTGAGCACAGGGCACTCACTGAACACAGGGCCCCCACTGAACACATGTGGGCCCCCACTGAAAACAGGGCCCGCACTGAACACAGGGCCTGCACTGAACACAGGGCCAGCACTGAATACAGGGCCATCGCTGAACACAGGGCCCGCACTGAACACAGGGCCTAGACTGAACACAGGGCCAGCACTAAAAACAGGGCCATCGCTGAACACAGGGCCTGCACTGAACAAAGGGCCCTCCCTGAACAAAGGGCCAGCACTGAACACAGGGCCCTCCGTGAACACAGGGCTCGCACTGAATACAGGGCCCACACTGAGGAGAGGGCCCGCACTGAACACAGGATCCGCACTGAACACAGGGCCAGCACAGAACACAGGGCCCGCACTGAACACAGGGCCAGCACTGAACACAGGGCCCCCACTGAACACAGGGCCCCCACTGAACACATGTGGGCCCGCACTGAACACAGGGCCCCCAGTGAACACAAGGCCTGCACTGAACACAGGGCCAGCACTGAACACAGGGCCTGCACTGAACACAGGGCCCGCACTGAACACGGGGCCCCCACTGAACAGATGTGGGCCCGCACTGAACACAGGGCCCCCACGGAACACAGGGCCCACAATGAACACAGGGCCCACACTGAACACCGGGCCCACACTGAACACAAGACCCGCACTGAACACAGGGCCCGCACTGAACACAGGGACCCCACTGAACACAGGGCCCGCACTGAACACAGGGCCCACACTGAACACAGGGCCACCGCTGAACACAGGGCCCACACTGAACACAGGGCCAGCACTGAACATAGGGCCATCGCTGAACACAGGGCCCCCAGTGAACACAGGGCCCCCACTGAACACATGTGGGCCCCCACTGAACACAGGACCTGCACTGAACACAGGGCCCGCACTGAACACGAGGCCCCCACTGAATACATGTGGGCCCGCTCTTATGACAGGGCCCCCACTGAACACAGGGCCCGCAAAGAACACAGGACCCATGCTGAACACAGGGCCCGCACTGAGCACAGGGCCCCGCACTGAACACAGGGCCCGCACTGAGCACAGGGCCCTCACTGTACACAGGGCCCGCACTGAAAACAGGGCCCCCACTGAAAACAGGGCCAGCAATGAGCACAGGGCCCTCCCTGAACACAGGGCCAGCACTGAACACAGGGCCCCCACTGAACACATGTGGGCCCCCACTGAACACAAGGCCCACACTGAACACAAGGCCAGCACTGAACACAGGACCTGCACTGAACACAGGGCCCGCACTGAACACGGGGCCCCAACTGAATACATGTGGGCCTGCACTTAACACAGGGCCCCCACTGAACACAGGGCCCGCAATGAACACAGGACCCATGTTGAACACAGGGCCTGCACTGACCACAGGGCCCTCACTGAACACAGGGCCCGCACTGAACACAGGGCCCACACGGAACACAGGGCCTAGACTGAACACAGGGCCTGCACTGAACACAGGGCCGCACTGAAAACAGTGCCAGCAATAAGCACAGGACCCGCAATGAATACAGGGCCCTCACTGAACACAGGGCCCGCACTGAGCACAGGGCCCTCACTGAACACAGGGCCCGCACTGAACACAGGGCCCCCTTTAAACACAGAGCCCCCAGTGAACACAGGGCCCCCACTGAACACAGGGCCCGCACTGAACACAGGGCCAGCACTGAACACAGGGCCTGCACTGAACACAGGGCCCGCACTGAACACGGGGCCCCCACTGAACACATTTGGGCCCGCACTGAACACAGGGCCCCCACTGAACACAGGGCCCACAATGAACACAGGGCCCACACTGAACACAGGGCCCACACTGAACACAGGGCCAGCACTGAACACAGGGCCTGCACTGAACACAGCGACCCCACTGAACACAGGGCCCACACTGAACACAGGGCCCACACTGTACAAAGGGCCAGCACTGGACACAGGGCCCGCAGTGAACACAGGGCCAGCACTGAACACAGGGCCATCGCTGAAAACAGGGCCCGCACTGAACACAGGGCCCAGACTGAACACAGGGCCAGCACTGAACACAGGGCAATCGCTGAACACAGGGCCCGCACTGAACACAGGGCCCTCCCTGAACACAGGGCCAGCACTGAACATAGGGCCCTCCCTGAACACAGGGCTCACAATGAACACAGGGCCCACACTGAACACAGGGCCCACACTGAACTCAGGGCCCACACTGAACACAGGGCCTAGACTGAACACACGGCCTGCACTGAACACAGGGGCCACACTGAAAGCAGTGCCAGCAATAAGCACAGGACCCGCACTGAACACAGGGCCCATAATGAACACAGGGCCTACACTGAGCACAGGGCCCTCACTGAGCACAGGGCACTCACTGAACACAGGGCCCCCACTGAACACATGTGGGCCCCCACTGAAAACAGGGCCCGCACTGAACACAGGGCCTGCACTGAACACAGGGCCAGCACTGAATACAGGGCCATCGCTGAACACAGGGCCCGCACTGAACACAGGGCCTAGACTGAACACAGGGCCAGCACTAAAAACAGGGCCATCGCTGAACACAGGGCCTGCACTGAACAAAGGGCCCTCCCTGAACAAAGGGCCAGCACTGAACACAGGGCCCTCCGTGAACACAGGGCTCGCACTGAATACAGGGCCCACACTGAGGAGAGGGCCCGCACTGAACACAGGATCCGCACTGAACACAGGGCCAGCACAGAACACAGGGCCCGCACTGAACACAGGGCCAGCACTGAACACAGGGCCCCCACTGAACACAGGGCCCCCACTGAACACATGTGGGCCCGCACTGAACACAGGGCCCCCAGTGAACACAAGGCCTGCACTGAACACAGGGCCAGCACTGAACACAGGGCCTGCACTGAACACAGGGCCCGCACTGAACACGGGGCCCCCACTGAACAGATGTGGGCCCGCACTGAACACAGGGCCCCCACGGAACACAGGGCCCACAATGAACACAGGGCCCACACTGAACACCGGGCCCACACTGAACACAAGACCCGCACTGAACACAGGGCCCGCACTGAACACAGGGACCCCACTGAACACAGGGCCCGCACTGAACACAGGGCCCACACTGAACACAGGGCCACCGCTGAACACAGGGCCCACACTGAACACAGGGCCAGCACTGAACATAGGGCCATCGCTGAACACAGGGCCCCCAGTGAACACAGGGCCCCCACTGAACACATGTGGGCCCCCACTGAACACAGGACCTGCACTGAACACAGGGCCCGCACTGAACACGAGGCCCCCACTGAATACATGTGGGCCCGCTCTTATGACAGGGCCCCCACTGAACACAGGGCCCGCAAAGAACACAGGACCCATGCTGAACACAGGGCCCGCACTGAGCACAGGGCCCCGCACTGAACACAGGGCCCGCACTGAGCACAGGGCCCTCACTGTACACAGGGCCCGCACTGAACACAGGGCCCCCACTGAAAACAGGGCCAGCAATGAGCACAGGGCCCTCCCTGAACACAGGGCCAGCACTGAACACAGGGCCCCCACTGAACACATGTGGGCCCCCACTGAACACAAGGCCCACACTGAACACAAGGCCAGCACTGAACACAGGACCTGCACTGAACACAGGGCCCGCACTGAACACGGGGCCCCAACTGAATACATGTGGGCCTGCACTTAACACAGGGCCCCCACTGAACACAGGGCCCGCAATGAACACAGGACCCATGTTGAACACAGGGCCTGCACTGACCACAGGGCCCTCACTGAACACAGGGCCCGCACTGAGCACAGGGGCCTCACTGAACACAGGGCCCCCACTGAACACAGGGCCCCCACTGAAAACAGGGCCCGCGCTGAGCACAGGGCCCACACTGAACACAGGGCCCACACTGAACACAGGGCCCGCACTGAACACAGGACGCACACTGAACACAGGGCCCGCACTGAACACAGGACTGACACTGAACTCAGGGCCCGCACTGAATACAAGGCCCAGACTGAACACAGGGCCCAGATTGAACACAGGGCCCACACTGAACACAGGGCTTAGACTGAACACAGGGCCCACGCTGAACACCGGTCCATGACTGAACACAGGGCCCGCACTGAATGCAGGGCCCACACTGAACACAGGGCCCGCACTGAACACAGGGACCGCACTGAACACAGGGCCCTCACAGAACACATGGCCCACACTGAACACAGGGCCCACACTGAGGAGAGGGCCCGCACTGAACACAGGGTCCGCACTGAACACAGGGCCCGCAATGAACACAGGGCCCACACGGAACACAGGGCCTAGACTGAACACAGGGCCTGCACTGAACACAGGGCCCGCACTGAAAACAGTGCCAGCAATAAGCACAGGACCCGCAATGAATACAGGGCCCTCACTGAGCACAGGGCCCGCACTGAGCACAGGGCCCTCACTGAACACAGGGCCCGCACTGAACACAGGGCCCCCTTTAAACACAGAGCCCCCAGTGAACACAGGGCCCCCACTGAACACAGGGCTCGCACTGAACACAGGACCAGCACTGAACACAGGGCCTGCACTGAACACAGGGCCCGCACTGAACACGGGGCCCCCACTGAACACATTTGGGCCCGCACTGAACACAGGGCCCCCACTGAACACAGGGCCCACAATGAACACAGGGCCCACACTGAACACAGGGCCCACACTGAACACAGGGCCTGCACTGAACACAGGGCCTGCACTGAACACAGCGACCCCACTGAACACAGGGCCCACACTGAACACAGGGCCCACACTGTACAAAGGGCCAGCACTGGACACAGGGCCCGCAGTGAACACAGGGCCAGCACTGAACACAGGGCCATCGCTGAAAACAGGGCCCGCACTGAACACAGGGCCCAGACTGAACACAGGGCCAGCACTGAACACAGGGCAATCGCTGAACACAGGGCCCGCACTGAACACAGGGCCCTCCCTGAACACAAGGCCAGCAATGAACATAGGGCCCTCCCTGAACACAGGGCTCACACTGAACACAGGGCCCACACTGAACTCAGGGCCCACACTGAACACAGGGCCTAGACTGAACACACGGCCTGCACTGAACACAGGGGCCACACTGAAAGCAGTGCCAGCAATAAGCACAGGACCCGCACTGAACACAGGGCCCATAATGAACACAGGGCCTACACTGAGCACAGGGCCCTCACTGAGCACAGGGCCCTCACTGAACACAGGGCCCCCACTGAACACATGTGGGCCCCCACTGAAAACAGGGCCCGCACTGAACACAGGGCCTGCACTGAACACAGGGCCAGCACTGAACACAGGGCCATCGCTGAACACAGGGCCCGCACTGAACACAGGGCCTAGACTGAACACAGGGCCAGCACTAAAAACAGGGCCATCGCTGAACACAGGGCCTGCACTGAACAAAGGGCCCTCCCTGAACAAAGGGCCAGCACTGAACACAGGGCCCTCCGTGAACACAGGGCTCACACTGAATACAGGGCCCACACTGAGGAGAGGGCCCGCACTGAACACAGGATCCGCACTGAACACAGGGCCAGCACAGAACACAGGGCCCGCACTGAACACAGGGCCAGCACTGAACACAGGGCCCCCACTGAACACAGGGCCCCCACTGAACACATGTGGGCCCGCACTGAACACAGGGCCCCCAGTGAACACAAGGCCTGCACTGAACACAGGGCCAGCACTGAACACAGGGCCTGCACTGAACACAGGGCCCGCACTGAACACGGGGCCCCCACTGAACAGATGTGGGCCCGCACTGAACACAGGGTCCCACGGAACACAGGGCCCACAATGAACACAGGGCCCACACTGAACACCGGGCCCACACTGAACACAAGGCCCGCACTGAACACAGGGCCCGCACTGAACACAGGGACCCCACTGAACACAGGGCCCGCACTGAACACAGGGCCCACACTGAACACAGGGCCACCGCTGAACACAGGGCCCACACTGAACACAGGGCCAGCACTGAACATAGGGCCATCGCTGAACACAGGGCCCCCAGTGAACACAGGGCCCCCACTGAACACATGTGGGCCCCCACTGAACACAGGACCTGCACTAAACACAGGGCCCGCACTGAACACGAGGCCCCCACTGAATACATGTGGGCCCGCTCTTATGACAGGGCCCCCACTGAACACAGGGCCCGCAATGAACACAGGACCCACGCTGAACACAGGGCCCGCACTGAGCACAGGGCCCCGCACTGAACACAGGGCCCGCACTGAGCACAGGGCCCTCACTGTACACAGGGCCCGCACTGAACACAAGGCCCCCACTGAAAACAGGGCCAGCAATGAGCACAGAGCCCTCCCTGAACACAGGGCCAGCACTGAACACAGGGCCCCCACTGAACACAGGGCCCCCACTGAACACATGTGGGCCCCCACTGAACACAAGGCCCACACAGAACACAAGGCCAGCACTGAACACAGGACCTGCACTGAACACAGGGCCCACAATGATCACAGAGCCCCCACTGAACACAGCGCCCGCAAAGAACACAGGGCCCTCCCTGAACACAGGGCCAGCACTGAACACAGGGCCCTCCATGAACACAGGGCTCGCACTGAACACAGGGCCCACACTGAAAACAGGGCCCGCACTGAACACAGGGCCCACACTGAACACAGGGCCTAGACTGAACACAGGGCCTGCACTGAACACAGGTCCCGCACTGAACACAGGGCCTGCACTGAGCACAGGGCCCTCACTGAACACAGGGCCCGCACTGAACACAGGGCCCCCACTGAACACAGGGCCCCCACTGAACACAGGGCCCGCACTGAACACAGGGACCCCACTGAACACAGGGCCCCCACTGAACACATGTGGGCCCCCACTGAACACAAGGCCCACACTGAACACAAGGCCAGCATTGAACACAGGACCTGCACTGAACACGGGGCCCCCACTGAATACATGTGGGCCTGCACTTAACACAGGGCCCCCACTGAACACAGGGCCCGCAATGAACACAAGGCCCACACTGAACACGGGGCCCCCACTGAATACATGTGGGCCTGCACTTAACACAGGGCCCGCAATGAACACAGGACCCATGTTGAACACAGGGCCTGCACTGACCACAGGGCCCTCACTGAACACATGGCCCGCACTGAGCACAGGGCCCTCACTGAACACAGGGCCCCCACTGAACACAGGGCCCACACTGAACACAGGGCCCGCACTGAACACAGGACCCACACTGAACTCAGGGCCCGCACTGAATACAAGGCCCAGACTGAACACAGGGCCCAGATTGAACACAGGGCCCACACTGAACACAGGGCTTAGACTGAACACAGGGCCCACGCTGAACACCAGTCCGTGACTGAACACAGGGCCCGCACTGAACGCAGGGCCCACACTGAACACAGGGCCCGCACTGAACACAGGGCCTAGACTGAACACAGGGCCCGCAGTGAACACAGGGACCGCACTGAACACAGGGCCCTCACAGAACACATGGCCCACACTGAACACAGGGCCCACACTGAGGAGAGGGCCCGCACTGAACACAGGGTCCGCACTGAACACAGGGCCCGCACTGAACACAGGGCCCACACGGAACACAGGGCCTAGACTGAACACAGGGCCTGCACTGAACACAGGGCCCGCACTGAAAACAGTGCCAGCAATAAGCACAGGACCCGCAATGAATACAGGGCCCTCACTGAACACAGGGCCCGCACAGAGCACAGGGCCCTCACTGAACACAGGGCCCGCACTGAACACAGGGCCCCCTCTGAACACAGAGCCCCCAGTGAACACAGGGCCCCCACTGAACACAGGGCCCTCACTGAACACAGGGCCCTCACTGAACACAGGGCCAGCACTGAACACAGGACCATCGCTGAACACAGGGCCCGCACTGAACACAGGGCCCACACTGAACACAGGGCCCACACAGAACACAGGGACCACAGCGAACACAGGGCCAGCACAGAACACAGGGCCTGCACTGAACACAGGGCCAGCATGAACACAGGGCCCACACAGAATACAGGGCCCACAGTGAACACAGGGCCAGCACAGAACACAGGGCCTGCACTGAACACAGGGCCAGCACTGAACACAGGGCCATCGCTGAACACAGGGCCCGCACTGAACACAGGGCCTAGACTGAACACAGGGCCAGCACTGAAAACAGTGCCAGCAATAAGCACAGGACCCGTACTGAACACAGGGCCCTCACTGAACACAGGGCCCGCAATGAGCACAGTGCCCTCACTGAACACAGGGCCCGCACTGAAAACAGTGCCAGCAATAAGCACAGGACCCGCAATGAATACAGGGCCCTCACTGAGCACAGGGCCCTCACTGAACACAGGGCCCGCACTGAACACAGGGCCCCCTCTGAACACAGAGCCCCCAGTGAACACAGGGCCCCCACTGAACACAGGGCCCGCACTGAACACAGGGCCAGCACTGAACACAGGGCCTGCACTGAACACAGGGCCCGCACTGAACACGGGGCCCCCACTGAACACATTTGGGCCTGCACTGAACACAGGGCCCCCACTGAACACAGGGCCCACAATGAACACAGGGCCCACACTGAACACAGGGCCCACACTGAACACAGGGCCTGCACTGAACACAGGGCCTGCACTGAACACAGCGACCCCACTGAACACAGGGCCCACACTGAACACAGGGCCCACACTGTACAAAGGGCCAGCACTGGACACAGGGCCCGCAGTGAACACAGGGCCAGCACTGAACACAGGGCCATCGCTGAAAACAGGGCCCGCACTGAACACAGGGCCCAGACTGAACACATGGCCAGCACTGAACACAGGGCAATCGCTGAACACAGGGCCAGCACTGAACATAGGGCCCTCCCTGCACACAGGGCTCACAATGAGCACAGGGCCCACACTGAACACAGGGCCCACACTGAACACAGGGCCTAGACTGAACACACGGCCTGCACTGAACACATGTGGGCCCCCACTGAAAACAGGGCCCGCACTGAACACAGGGCCTGCACTGAACACAGGGCCAGCACTGAACACAGGGCCATCGCTGAACACAGGGCCCGCACTGAACACAGGGCTCGCACTGAACACAGGGCCCACACTGAGGAGAGGGCCCGCACTGAACACAGGATCCGCACTGAACACAGGGCCAGCACAGAACACAGGGCCCGCACTGAACACAGGGCCAGCACTGAACACAGGGCACGCACTGAACACAGGGCCCCCTCTGAACACAAGGCCCGCAGTGAACACAGGGACCGCACTGAACACAGGGCCCTCACAGAACACATGGCCCACACTAAACACAGGGCCCACACTGAGGAGAGGGCCCGCACTGAACACAGGGCCGAGACTGAACACAGGGCCTGCACTGAACACAGGGCCCGCACTGAAAACAATGCCAGCAATAAGCACAGGACCCGCAATGAATACAGGGCCCTCACTGAACACAGGGCCCGCACTGAGCACAGGGCCCTCACTGAACACAGGGCCCGCACTGAACAGAGGGCCAGCACTGAACACAGGGCCTGCACTGTACACAGTGCCCGCACTGAACACGGGGCCCCCACTGAACACATTTGGGCCCGCACTGAACACAGGGCCCCCACTGAACACAGGGCCCACAATGAACACAGGGCCCACACTGAACACAGGGCCCACACTGAACACAGGGCCTGCACTGAACACAGGGCCCGCACTGAACACAGGGACCCCACTGAACACAGGGCCCGCACTGAACACAATGCCCACACTGAACAAAGGGCCAGCACTGAACACAGGGCCCGCAGTGAACACAGGGACAGCACTGAACACAGGGCCATCGCTGGACACAGGGCCCGCACTGAACACAGGGCCCGCACTGAACACAGGGCCAGCACTGAACACAGGGCAATCGGTGAACACAGGGCCCGCACTCAACACAGGGCCCTCCCTGAACACAGGGCCAGCACTGAACACAGGGCCTTCCCTGAACACAGGGCTCGCAATGAACACAGGGCCCACACTGAACACAGGGCTCACACTGAACACAGGGCCCACACTGAACACAGGGCCTAGACTGAACACACGGCCTGCACTGAACACAGTGCCCGCTCTGAAAGCAGTGCCAGCAATAAGCACAGGACCCGCACTGAACACAGGGCCCATAATGAACACAGGGCCTACACTGTAAACAGGGCCCTCACTGAACACAGGGCCCGCACTGAACACAGGGCCCGCACTGAACACAGGGCCCCCACTGAACACAGGACCTGCACTGAACACAGGGCCAGCACTGAACACAGGGCCTGCACTGAACACAGGGCCCGCACTGAACACAGGGCCCCCAGTGAACACAATTGGGCCCGCACTGAACACAGAGCCCCCTCTGAACACAGGGCCCACAATGAACACAGGGCCCACACTGAACACTGGTCCCACACTGAACACAAGGCCCGCACTGAACACAGGGCCCACTCTGAACACAGGGCCCACTCTGAACACAGGGACCCCACTGCACACAGGGCCCCCACTGAACACAGGGCCCACACTGAATACAGGGCCAGCACTGAACACAGGGCCCGCACTGAACACAGGGCCAGCACTGAACACAGGGCCCACACTGAGCACAGGGCCTAGACTGAACACAGGGCCCGCACAGAACACAGGGGCCGCGCTGAACACAGGGCCCGCACTGAACACAGGGGCCGCGCTGAACACAGGGACCCCACTGCACAGAGGGCCCCCACTGAAGACAGGGCCCACACTGAACACAGGGCAAGCACTGGACACAGGGCCCGCACTGAACACAGGGCCAGCACTGAACACAGGGCCATCGCTGAACACAGGGCCCGCACTGAACACAGGGCCCGCACTGAACACAGGGCCCACACAGAACACAGTGACCACAGTGAACACAGGGCCAGCACAGAACACAGGGCCTGCACTGAACACAGGGCCAGCACTGAACACAGGGCCCACACAGAACACAGGGCCCACAGTCAACACAGGGCCAGCACAGAACACAGGGCCTGCACTGAACACAGGGCCAGCACTGAACACAGGGCCATCGCTGAACACAGGGCCCGCACTGAACACAGGGTCTAGACTGAAAACAGGGCCAGCACTGAACACAGGGCCATCGCTGAACACAGGGCCCACACTGAACACAGGGCCCTCCCTGAACACAGGGCCAGCACTGAACAGAGGGCCCTCCCTGAACACAGGGCCAGCACTGAACACAGGGCCCACACTGAACACAGGGCCCGCACTGAACACAGGGCCCACACTGAACACAGGGCCTAGACTGAACACAGGACCTGCACTAAACACAGGGCCCACACTGAAAACAGTGCCAGCAATAAGCACAGGACCGTACTGAACACAGGGCCCTCACTGAACACAGGGCCCACACTGAGCACAGGGCCTAGACTGAACACAGGGCCTGCACTGAACACAGGTCCCGCACTGAACACAGGGCCTACACTGAGCACAGGGCCCTCACTGAACACAGGGCCCGCACTGAACACAGGGCCCCCACTGAACACAGGGCCCCCACTGAACACAGGGCCCGCACTGAACACAGGGACCCCACTGAACACAGGGCCCCCACTGAACACATGTGGGCCCCCACTGAACACAAGGCCCAAACTGAACACAAGGCCAGCACTGAACACAGGACCTGCACTGAACACAGGGCCCGCACTGAACACGGGGCCCCCACTGAATACATGGGGGCCTGCACTTAACACATGGCCCCCACTGAACACAGGGCCCGCAATGAACACAGGACCCATGTTGAACACAGGGCCTGCACTGACCACAGGGTCCTCACTGAACACAGGGCCCGCACTGAGCACAGGGCCCTCACTGAACACAGGGCCCCCACTGAACACAGGGCCCCCACTGAAAACAGGGCCCGCGCTGAGCACAGGGCCCACACTGAACACAGGGCCCACACTGAACACAGGGCCCGCACTGAACACAGGACCCACACTGAACACAGGGCCCGCACTGAACACAGGACTCACACTGAACTCAGGGCCCGCACTGAACACAAGGCCCAGACTGAACACAGGGCCCAGATTGAACACAGGGCCCACACTGAACACAGGGCTTAGACTGAACACAGGGCCCACGCTGAACACCGGTCCGTGACTGAACACAGGGCCCGCACTGTACGCAGGGCCCACACTGAACACAGGGCCCTCACTGAACACAGGGACCGCACTGAACACAGGGCCCTCACAGAACACATGGCCCACACTGAACACAGGGCCCACACTGAGGAGAGGGCCTGCACTGAACACAGGGCCCACACTGAGGAGAGGGCCCACACTGAACACAGGGCCCACACTGAACACAGGGCCTGCACTGAACACAGGGCCCGCACTGAACACAGGGACCCCACTGAACACAGGGCCCGCACTGAACACAATGCCCACACTGAACAAAGGGCCAGCACTGAACACAGGGCCCGCAGTGAACACAGGGACAGCACTGAACACAGGGCCATCGCTGGACACAGGGCCCGCACTGAACACAGGGCCCGCACTGAACACAGGGCCAGCACTGAACACAGGGCAATCGGTGAACACAGGGCCCGCACTCAACACAGGGCCCTCCCTGAACACAGGGCCAGCACTGAACACAGGGCCTTCCCTGAACACAGGGCTCGCAATGAACACAGGGCCCACACTGAACACAGGGCTCACACTGAACACAGGGCCCACACTGAACACAGGGCCTAGACTGAACACACGGCCTGCACTGAACACAGTGCCCGCACTGAAAGCAGTGCCAGCAATAAGCACAGGACCCGCACTGAACACAGGGCCCATAATGAACACAGGGCCTACACTGTAAACAGGGCCCTCACTGAACACAGGGCCCGCACTGAACACAGGGCCCGCACTGAACACAGGGCCCCCACTGAACACAGGACCTGCACTGAACACAGGGCCAGCACTGAACACAGGGCCTGCACTGAACACAGGGCCCGCACTGAACACGGGGCCCCCAGTGAACACAATTGGGCCCGCACTGAACACAGAGCCCCCTCTGAACACAGGGCCCACAATGAACACAGGGCCCACACTGAACACTGGTCCCACACTGAACACAAGGCCCGCACTGAACACAGGGCCCGCACTGAACACAGGGACCCATCTGAACACAGGGCCCGCTCTGAACACAGGGCCCACTCTGAACACAGGGACCCCACTGCTCACAGGGCCCCCACTGAACACAGGGCCCACACTGAATACAGGGCCAGCACTGAACACAGGGCCCGCACTGAACACAGGGCCAGCACTGAACACAGGGCCCACACTGAGCACAGGGCCTAGACTGAACACAGGGCCGGCACTGAACACAGGGGCCGCGCTGAACACAGGGCCCGCACTGAACACAGGGGCCGCGCTGAACACAGGGACCCCACTGCACAGAGGGCCCCCACTGAAGACAGGGCCCACACTGAACACAGGGCAAGCACTGGACACAGGGCCCGCACTGAACACAGGGCCCACACAGAACACAGTGACCACAGTGAACACAGGGCCAGCACAGAACACAGGGCCTGCACTGAACACAGGGCCAGCACTGAACACAGGGCCCACACAGAACACAGGGCCCACAGTCAACACAGGGCCAGCACAGAACACAGGGCCTGCACTGAACACAGGGCCAGCACTGAACACAGGGCCATCGCTGAACACAGGGCCCGCACTGAACACAGGGTCTAGACTGAAAACAGGGCCAGCACTGAACACAGGGCCATCGCTGAACACAGGGCCCACACTGAACACAGGGCCCTCCCTGAACACAGGGCCAGCACTGAACAGAGGGCCCTCCCTGAACACAGGGCCAGCACTGAACACAGGGCCCACACTGAACACAGGGCCCGCACTGAACACAGGGCCCACACTGAACACAGGGCCTAGACTGAACACAGGGCCTGCACTAAACACAGGGCCCGCACTGAAAACAGTGCCAGCAATAAGCACAGGACCCGTACTGAACACAGGGCCCTCACTGAACACAGGGCCCGCAATGAGCACAGGGCCCGCACTGAACACAGGGCCCACACTGAAAACACGGCCTCACTGAACACAGGGCCCCCACTGAACACATGTGGGCCCCCACTGAAAACAGGGCCCGCACTGAACACAGGGCCTGCACTGAACACAGGGCCATCGCTGAACACAGGGCCCGCACTGAACACAGGGCCTAGACTGAACACAGGGCCAGCACTGAAAACAGGGCCATCGCTGTACACAGGGCCTGCACTGAACAAAGGGCCCTCCCTGAACACAGGGCCAGCACTGAACACAGGGCCCTCCGTGAACACAGGGCTCGCACTGAACACAGGGCCAACACTGAGGAGAGGGCCCGCACTGAACACAGGATCCGCACTGAACACAGGGCCAGCACAGAACACAGGGCCCGCACTGAAAACAGGGCCAGCACTGAACACAGGGCCCCCACTGAACACAGGGCCCCCACTGAACACAAGGCCTGCACTGAACACAGGGCCCGCACTGAACACAGGGCCCGCACTGAACACGGGGCCCCCACTGAACAGATGTGGGCCCGCACTGAACACAGGGCCCACAATGAACACAGGGCCCACACTGAACACCGGGCCCACACTGAACACAAGGCCCGCACTGAACACAGGGCCCGCACTGAACACAGGGCCCCCACTGAACACATGTGGGCCCGCACTGAACACAGGGCCCCCACTGAACACAAGGCCTGCACTGAACACAGGGCCTGCACTGAACACAGGGCCCGCACTGAACACGGGGCCCCCACTGAACAGATGTGGGCCCGCACTGAACACAGGGCCCACAATGAACACAGGGCCCACACTGAACACCGGGCCCACACTGAACACAAGGCCCGCACTGAACACAGGGCCCGCACTGAACACAGTGACCACACTAAACACAGGGCCAGCACTGAACACAGGACCTGCACTGAACACAGGGCACCCACTGAACACATGTGGGCCCCCACTGAACACAGGGACCGCACTGAACACAGGGCCACAACTGAACACAAGGCCCACACTGAACACAAGGCCAGCACTGAACACAGGACCTGCACTGAACACAGGGCCCGCACTGAACACGAGGCCCCCACTGAATACATGTGGGCCCGCTCTTAAGACAGGGCCCCCACTGAACACAGGGCCCGCAATGAACACAGGACCCACGCTGAACACAGGGCCCGCACTGAGCACAGGGCCCCGCACTGAACACAGGGCCCGCACTGAGCACAGGGCCCTCACTGTACACAGGGCCCGCACTGAACACAGGGCCCCCACTGAAAACAGGGCCAGCAATGAGCACAGGGACCTCTCTGAACACAGGGCCAGCACTGAACACAGGGCCCCCACTGAACACAGGGCCCCCACTGAACACATGTGGGCCCCCACTGAACACAAGGCCCACACTGAACACAAGGCCAGCACTGAACACAGGACCTGCACTGAACACAGGGCCCACAATGATCACAGAGCCCCCACTGAACACAGGGCCCGCAAAGAACACAGGGCCCTCCCTGAACACAGGGCCAGCACTGAACACAGGGCCCTCCATGAACACAGGGCTCGCACTGAACACAGGGCCCACACTGAAAACAGGGCCCGCACTGAACACAGGGCCCACACTGAACACAGGGCCTGGACTGTACACAGGGCCTGCACTGAACACAGGTCCCGCACTGAACACAGGGCCTGCACTGAGCACAGGGCCCTCACTGAACACAGGGCCCGCACTGAACACAGGGCCCCCACTGAACACAGGGCCCCCACTGAACACAGGGCCCGCACTGAACACAGGGACCCCACTGAACACAGGGCCCCCACTGAACACATGTGGGCCCCCACTGAACACAAGGCCCAAACTGAACACAAGGCCAGCACTGAACACAGGACCTGCACTGAACACAGGGCCCGCACTGAACACGGGGCCCCCACTGAATACATGGGGGCCTGCACTTAACACATGGCCCCCACTGAACACAGGGCCCGCAATGAACACAGGACCCATGTTGAACACAGGGCCTGCACTGACCACAGGGTCCTCACTGAACACAGGGCCCGCACTGAGCACAGGGCCCTCACTGAACACAGGGCCCCCACTGAACACAGGGCCCCCACTGAAAACAGGGCCCGCGCTGAGCACAGGGCCCACACTGAACACAGGGCCCACACTGAACACAGGGCCCGCACTGAACACAGGACCCACACTGAACACAGGGCCCGCACTGAACACAGGACTCACACTGAACTCAGGGCCCGCACTGAACACAAGGCCCAGACTGAACACAGGGCCCAGATTGAACACAGGGCCCACACTGAACACAGGGCTTAGACTGAACACAGGGCCCACGCTGAACACCGGTCCGTGACTGAACACAGGGCCCGCACTGTACGCAGGGCCCACACTGAACACAGGGCCCTCACTGAACACAGGGACCGCACTGAACACAGGGCCCTCACAGAACACATGGCCCACACTGAACACAGGGCCCACACTGAGGAGAGGGCCCGCACTGAACACAGGGCCCACACTGAGGAGAGGGCCCACACTGAACACAGGGCCCACACTGAACACAGGGACCCCACTGAACACAGGGCCCGCACTGAACACATGCCCACACTGAACAAAGGGCCAGCACTGAACACAGGGCCCGCAGTGAACACAGGGACAGCACTGAACACAGGGCCATCGCTGGACACCAGGGCCCGCACTGAACACAGGGCCCGCACTGAACACAGGGCCAGCACTGAACACAGGGCAATCGGTGAACACAGGGCCCGCACTCAACACAGGGCCCTCCCTGAACACAGGGCCAGCACCTGAACACAGGGCCTTCCCTGAACACAGGGCTCGCAATGAACACAGGGCCCACACTGAACACAGGGCTCACACTGAACACAGGGCCCACACTGAACACAGGGGCCTAGACTGAACACACGGCCTGCACTGAACACAGTGCCCGCACTGAAAGCAGTGCCAGCAATAAGCACAGGACCCGCACTGAACACATGGCCCATAATGAACACAGGGCCTACACTGTAAACAGGGCCCTCACTGAACACAGGGCCCGCACTGAACACAGGGCCCGCACTGAACACAGGGCCCCCACTGAACACAGGACCTGCACTGAACACAGGGCCAGCACTGAACACAGGGCCTGCACTGAACACAGGGCCCGCACTGAACACGGGGCCCCCAGTGAACACAATTGGGCCCGCACTGAACACAGAGCCCCCTCTGAACACAGGGCCCACAATGAACACAGGGCCCACACTGAACACTGGTCCCACACTGAACACAAGGCCCGCACTGAACACAGGGCCCGCACTGAACACAGGGACCCATCTGAACACAGGGCCCGCTCTGAACACAGGGCCCACTCTGAACACAGGGACCCCACTGCTCACAGGGCCCCCCACTGAACACAGGGCCCACACTGAATACAGGGCCAGCACTGAACACAGGGCCCGCACTGAACACTGGGCCAGCACTGAACACAGGGCCCACACTGAGCACAGGGCCTAGACTGAACACAGGGCCGGCACTGAACACAGGGGCCGCGCTGAACACAGGGCCCGCACTGAACACAGGGGCCGCGCTGAACACAGGGACCCCCACTGCACAGAGGGCCCCCACTGAAGACAGGGCCCACACTGAACACAGGGCAAGCACTGGACACAGGGCCCGCACTGAACACAGGGGCCCACACAGAACACAGTGACCACAGTGAACACAGGGCCAGCACAGAACACAGGGCCTGCACTGAACACAGGGCCAGCACTGAACACAGGGCCCACACAGAACACAGGGCCCACAGTCAACACAGGGCCAGCACAGAACACAGGGCCTGCACTGAACACAGGGCCAGCACTGAACACAGGGCCATCGCTGAACACAGGGCCCGCACTGAACACAGGGGTCTAGACTGAAAACAGGGCCAGCACTGAACACAGGGCCATCGCTGAACACAGGGCCCACACTGAACACAGGGCCCTCCCTGAACACAGGGCCAGCACTGAACAGAGGCCCTCCCTGAACACAGGGCCAGCACTGAACACAGGGCCCACACTGAACACAGGGCCCGCACTGAACACAGGGCCCACACTGAACACAGGGCCTAGACTGAACACAGGGCCTGCACTAAACACAGGGCCCCCGCACTGAAAACAGTGCCAGCAATAAGCACAGGACCCGTACTGAACACAGGGCCCTCACTGAACACAGGGCCCGCAATGAGCACAGGGCCCGCACTGAACACAGGGCCCACACTGAAAACACGGCCTCACTGAACACAGGGCCCCCACTGAACACATGTGGGCCCCACTGAAAACAGGGCCGCACTGAACACAGGGCCTGCACTGAACACAGGGCCATCGCTGAACACAGGGCCCGCACTGAACACAGGGCCTAGACTGAACACAGGGCCAGCACTGAAAACAGGGCCATCGCTGTACACAGGGCCTGCACTGAACAAAGGGCCCTCCCTGAACACAGGGCCAGCACTGAACACAGGGCCCTCCGTGAACACAGGGCTCGCACTGAACACAGGGCCAACACTGAGGAGAGGGCCCGCACTGAACACAGGATCCGCACTGAACACAGGGCCAGCACAGAACACAGGGCCCGCACTGAAAACAGGGCCAGCACTGAACACAGGGCCCCCACTGAACACAGGGCCCCCACTGAACACAAGGCCTGCACTGAACACAGGGCCCGCACTGAACACAGGGCCCGCACTGAACACAGGGCCCCCACTGAACAGATGTGGGCCCGCACTGAACACAGGGCCCACAATGAACACAGGGCCCACACTGAACACCGGGCCCACACTGAACACAAGGCCCGCACTGAACACAGGGCCCGCACTGAACACAGGGACCCCACTGAACACAGGGCCCGCACTGAACACAGGGCCCACACTGAACACAGTGACCACACTAAACACAGGGCCAGCACTGAACACAGGACCTGCACTGAACACAGGGCCCCCACTGAACACATGTGGGCCCCCAATGAACACAGGGACCGCACTGAACACAGGGCCACAACTGAACACAAGGCCCACACTGAACACAAGGCCAGCACTGAACACAGGACCTGCACTGAACACAGGGCCCGCACTGAACACGAGGCCCCCACTGAATACATGTGGGCCGCTCTTAAGACAGGGCCCCCACTGAACACAGGGCCCGCAATGAACACAGGACCCACGCTGAACACAGGGCCCGCACTGAGCACAGGGCCCCGCACTGAACACAGGGCCCGCACTGAGCACAGGGCCCTCACTGTACACAGGGCCCGCACTGAACACAGGGCCCCCACTGAAAACAGGGCCAGCAATGAGCAAAGGGACCTCTCTGAACACAGGGCCAGCACTGAACACAGGGCCCCCACTGAACACAGGGCCCCCACTGAACACATGTGGGCCCCCACTGAACACAAGGCCCACACTGAACACAAGGCCAGCACTGAACACAGGACCTGCACTGAACACAGGGCCCACAATGATCACAGAGCCCCCACTGAACACAGGGCCCGCAAAGAACACAGGGCCCTCCCTGAACACAGGGCCAGCACTGAACACAGGGCCCTCCATGAACACAGGGCTCGCACTGAACACAGGGCCCACACTGAAAACAGGGCCCGCACTGAACACAGGGCCCACACTGAACACAGGGCCTGGACTGTACACAGGGCCTGCACTGAACACAGGTCCCGCACTGAACACAGGGCCTGCACTGAGCACAGGGCCCTCACTGAACACAGGGCCCGCACTGAACACAGGGCCCCCACTGAACACAGGGCCCCCACTGAACACAGGGCCCGCACTGAACACAGGGACCCCACTGAACACAGGGCCCCCACTGAACACATGTGGGCCCCCACTGAACACAAGGCCCACACTGAACACAAGGCCAGCACTGAACACAGGACCTGCACTGAACACAGGGCCCGCACTGAACACGGGGCCCCCACTGAATACATGGGGGCCTGCACTTAACACAGGGCCCCCACTGAACACAGGGCCCGCAATGGACACAGGACCCATGTTGAACACAGGGCCTGCACTGACCACAGGGCCCTCACTGAACACAGGGCCCGCACTGAGCACAGGGCCCTCACTGAACACAGGGCCCCCACTGAACACAGGGCCCCCACTGAAAACAGGGCCCGCGCTGAGCACAGGGCCCACACTGAACACAGGGCCCACACTGAACACAGGGCCCGCACTGAACACAGGACCCACACTGAACACAGGGCCCGCACTGAACACAGGACTCACACTGAACTAAGGGCCCGCACTGAACACAAGGCCCAGACTGAACACAGGGCCCAGATTGAACACAGGGCCCACACTGAACACAGGGCTTAGACTGAACACAGGGCCCACGCTGAACACCGGTCCGTGACTGAACACAGGGCCCGCACTGAACGCAGGGCCCACACTGAACACAGGGCCCTCACTGAACACAGGGACCGCACTGAACACAGGGCCCTCACAGAACACATGGCCCACACTGAACACAGGGCCCACACTGAGGAGAGGGCCCGCACTGAACACAGGGCCCACACTGAGGAGAGGGCCCACACTGAACACAGGGCCCACACTGAACACAGGGCCTGCACTGAACACAGGGCCCGCACTGAACACAGGGACCCAACTGAACACAGGGCCCGCACTGAACACAATGCCCACACTGAACAAAGGGCCAGCACTGAACACAGGGCCCGCAGTGAACACAGGGACAGCACTGATCACAGGGCCATCGCTGGACACAGGGCCATCGCTGAACACAGGGCCCGCACTGAACACAGGGCCTAGACTGAACACAGGGCCAGCACTGAAAACAGGGCCATCGCTGAACACAGGGCCTGCACTGAACAAAGGGCCCTCCCTGAACACAGGGCCAGCACTGAACACAGGGCCCTCCGTGAACACAGGGCTCGCACTGAACACAGGGCCCACACTGAGGAGAGGGCCCGCACTGAACACAGGATCCGCACTGAACACAGGGCCAGCACAGAACACAGGGCCCGCACTGAAAACAGGGCCAGCACTGAACACATGGCCCCCACTGAACACAGGGCCCCCACTGAACACATGTGGGCCCGCACTGAACACAGGGCCCCCACTGAACACAAGGCCTGCACTGAACACAGGGCCTGCACTGAACACAGGGCCCGCACTGAAAACAATGCCAGCAATAAGCACAGGACACGCAATGAATACAGGGCCCTCACTGAACACAGGGCCCGCACTGAGCACAGGGCCCTCACTGAACACAGGGCCCGCACTGAACACAGGGCCCCCTCTGAACACAGAGCCCCCAGTGAACACAGGGCCCCCACTGAACACAGGGCCCGCACTGAACAGAGGGCCAGCACTGAACACAGGGCCTGCACTGTACACAGTGCCCGCACTGAACACGGGGCCCCCACTGAACACATTTGGGCCCGCACTGAACACAGGGCCCCCACTGAACACAGGGCCCACAATGAACACAGGGCCCACACTGAACACAGGGCCCACACTGAACACAGGGCCTGCACTGAACACAGGGCCCGCACTGAACACAGGGACCCCACTGAACACAGGGCCCGCACTGAACACAATGCCCACACTGAACAAAGGGCCAGCACTGAACACAGGGCCCGCAGTGAACACAGGGACAGCACTGAACACAGGGCCATCGCTGAACACAGGGCCTAGACAGAACACACGGCCTGCACTGAACACAGTGCCCGCACTGAAAGCAGTGCCAGCAATAAGCACAGGGCCAGCACTGAACACAGGGCCCACACAGAACACAGGGCCCACAGTCAACACAGGGCCAGCACAGAACACAGGGCCTGCACTGAACACAGGGCCAGCACTGAACACAGGGGCATCGCTGAACACAGGGCCCGCACTGAACACAGGGTCTAGACTGAAAACAGGGCCAGCACTGAACACAGGGCCATCGCTGAACACAGGGCCCACACTGAACACAGGGCCCTCCCTGAACACAGGGCCAGCACTGAACAGAGGGCCCTCCCTGAACACAGGGCCAGCACTGAACACAGGGCCCACACTGAACACAGGGCCCGCACTGAACACAGGGCCCACACTGAACACAGGGCCTAGACTGAACACAGGGCCTGCACTAAACACAGGGCCCGCACTGAAAACAGTGCCAGCAATAAGCACAGGACCGTACTGAACACAGGGCCCTCACTGAACACAGGGCCCGCAATGAGCACAGGGCCCGCACTGAACACAGGGCCCACACTGAAAACACGGCCTCACTGAACACAGGGCCCACACTGAAAACAGGGCCCGCACTGAACACAGGGCCTGCACTGAACACAGGGCCAGCACTGAACACAGGGCCATCGCTGAACACAGGGCCCGCACTGAACACAGGGCCTAGACTGAACACAGGGCCAGCACTGAAAACAGGGCCATCGCTGAACACAGGGCCTGCACTGAACAAAGGGCCCTCCCTGAACACAGGGCCAGCACTGAACACAGGGCCCACACTGAAAA
Organism: Somniosus microcephalus; assembly: GCF_052327205.1. Lineage (NCBI taxonomy): Eukaryota > Metazoa > Chordata > Chondrichthyes > Squaliformes > Somniosidae > Somniosus > Somniosus microcephalus. The sequence continues at coordinate 24,874,146 of NW_028225180.1, read as the reverse complement.
CACGGCCTCACTGAACACAGGGCCCACACTGAAAACAGGGCCCGCACTGAACACAGGGCCTGCACTGAACACAGGGCCAGCACTGAACACAGGGCCATCGCTGAACACAGGGCCCGCAGTGAACACAGGGCCTAGACTGAACACAGGGCCAGCACTGAAAACAGGGCCATCGCTGAACACAGGGCCTGCACTGAACAAAGGGCCCTCCCTGAACACAGGGCCAGCACTGAACACAGGGCCCTCCGTGAACACAGGGCTCGCACTGAACACAGGGCCCACACTGAGGAGAGGGCCCGCACTGAACACAGGATCTGCACTGAACACAGGGCCAGCACAGAACACAGGGCCCGCACTGAAAACAGGGCCAGCACTGAACACATGGCCCCCACTGAACACAGGGCCCCCACTGAACACATGTGGGCCCGCACTGAACACAGGGCCCCCACTGAACACAAGGCCTGCACTGAACACAGGGCCTGCACTGAACACAGGGCCCGCACTGAACACGGGGCCCCCACTGAACAGATGTGGGCCCGCACTGAACACAGGGCCCACAATGAACACAGGGCCCACACTGAACACCGGGCCCACACTGAACACAAGGCCCGCACTGAACACAGGGCCAGCACTGAACACAGGACCTGCACTGAACACAGGGCACCCACTGAACACATGTGGGCCCCCACTGAACACAGGGACCGCACTGAACACAGGGCCACAACTGAACACAAGGCCCACACTGAACACAAGGCCAGCACTGAACACAGGACCTGCACTGAACACAGGGCCCGCACTGAACACGAGGCCCCCACTGAATACATGTGGGCCCGCTCTTAAGACAGGGCCCCCACTGAACACAGGGCCCGCAATGAACACAGGACCCACGCTGAACACAGGGCCCGCACTGAGCACAGGGCCCCGCACTGAACACAGGGCCCGCACTGAGCACAGGGCCCTCACTGTACACAGGGCCCGCACTGAACACAGGGCCCCCACTGAAAACAGGGCCAGCAATGAGCACAGGGACCTCTCTGAACACAGGGCCAGCACTGAACACAGGGCCCCCACTGAACACAGGGCCCCCACTGAACACATGTGGGCCCCCACTGAACACAAGGCCCACACTGAACACAAGGCCAGCACTGAACACAGGACCTGCACTGAACACAGGGCCCACAATGATCACAGAGCCCCCACTGAACACAGGGCCCGCAAAGAACACAGGGCCCTCCCTGAACACAGGGCCAGCACTGAACACAGGGCCCTCCATGAACACAGGGCTCGCACTGAACACAGGGCCCACACTGAAATCAGGGCCGGCACTGAACACAGGGCCCACACTGAACACAGGGCCTGGACTGTACACAGGGCCTGCACTGAACACAGGTCCCGCACTGAACACAGGGCCTGCACTGAGCACAGGGCAATCGGTGAACACAGGGCCCGCACTCAACACAGGGCCCTCCCTGAACACAGGGCCAGCACTGAACACAGGGCCTTCCCTGAACACAGGGCTCGCAATGAACACAGGGCCCACACTGAACACAGGGCTCACACTGAACACAGGGCCCACACTGAACACAGGGCCCACACTGAACACAGGGCCTAGACTGAACACACGGCCTGCACTGAACACAGTGCCCGCACTGAAAGCAGTGCCAGCAATAAGCACAGGACCCGCACTGAACACAGGGCCCATAATGAACACAGGGCCTACACTGTAAACAGGGCCCTCACTGAACACAGGGCCCGCACTGAACACAGGGCCCGCACTGAACACAGGGCCCCCACTGAACACAGGACCTGCACTGAACACAGGGCCAGCACTGAACACAGGGCCTGCACTGAACACAGGGCCCGCACTGAACACAGGGCCCCCAGTGAACACAATTGGGCCCGCACTGAACACAGAGCCCCCTCTGAACACAGGGCCCACAATGAACACAGGGCCCACACTGAACACTGGTCCCACACTGAACACAAGGCCCGCACTGAACACAGGGCCCACTCTGAACACAGGGCCCACTCTGAACACAGGGACCCCACTGCACACAGGGCCCCCACTGAACACAGGGCCCACACTGAATACAGGGCCAGCACTGAACACAGGGCCCGCACTGAACACAGGGCCAGCACTGAACACAGGGCCCACACTGAGCACAGGGCCTAGACTGAACACAGGGCCCGCACAGAACACAGGGGCCGCGCTGAACACAGGGCCCGCACTGAACACAGGGGCCGCGCTGAACACAGGGACCCCACTGCACAGAGGGCCCCCACTGAAGACAGGGCCCACACTGAACACAGGGCAAGCACTGGACACAGGGCCCGCACTGAACACAGGGCCAGCACTGAACACAGGGCCATCGCTGAACACAGGGCCCGCACTGAACACAGGGCCCGCACTGAACACAGGGCCCACACAGAACACAGTGACCACAGTGAACACAGGGCCAGCACAGAACACAGGGCCTGCACTGAACACAGGGCCAGCACTGAACACAGGGCCCACACAGAACACAGGGGCCGCGCTGAACACAGGGCCCGCACTGAACACAGGGGCCGCGCTGAACACAGGGACCCCACTGCACAGAGGGCCCCCACTGAAGACAGGGCCCACACTGAACACAGGGCAAGCACTGGACACAGGGCCCGCACTGAACACAGGGCCAGCACTGAACACAGGGCCATCGCTGAACACAGGGCCCGCACTGAACACAGGGCCCGCACTGAACACAGGGCCCACACAGAACACAGTGACCACAGTGAACACAGGGCCAGCACAGAACACAGGGCCTGCACTGAACACAGGGCCAGCACTGAACACAGGGCCCACACAGAACACAGGGCCCACAGTCAACACAGGGCCAGCACAGAACACAGGGCCTGCACTGAACACAGGGCCAGCACTGAACACAGGGCCATCGCTGAACACAGGGCCCGCACTGAACACAGGGTCTAGACTGAAAACAGGGCCAGCACTGAACACAGGGCCATCGCTGAACACAGGGCCCACACTGAACACAGGGCCCTCCCTGAACACAGGGCCAGCACTGAACAGAGGGCCCTCCCTGAACACAGGGCCAGCACTGAACACAGGGCCCGCACTGAACACAGGGCCCGCACTGAACACAGGGCCCACACTGAACACAGGGCCTAGACTGAACACAGGGCCTGCACTAAACACAGGGCCCGCACTGAAAACAGTGCCAGCAATAAGCACAGGACCGTACTGAACACAGGGCCCTCACTGAACACAGGGCCCGCAATGAGCACAGGGCCCGCACTGAACACAGGGCCCACACTGAAAACACGGCCTCACTGAACACAGGGCCCACACTGAAAACAGGGCCCGCACTGAACACAGGGCCTGCACTGAACACAGGGCCAGCACTGAACACAGGGCCATCGCTGAACACAGGGCCCGCACTGAACACAGGGCCTAGACTGAACACAGGGCCAGCACTGAAAACAGGGCCATCGCTGAACACAGGGCCTGCACTGAACAAAGGGCCCTCCCTGAACACAGGGCCAGCACTGAACACAGGGTCCTCCGTGAACACAGGGCTCGCACTGAACACAGGGCCCACACTGAGGAGAGGGCCCGCACTGAACACAGGATCCGCACTGAACACAGGGCCAGCACAGAACACAGGGCCCGCACTGAAAACAGGGCCAGCACTGAACACATGGCCCCCACTGAACACAGGGCCCCCACTGAACACATGTGGGCCCGCACTGAACACAGGGCCCCCACTGAACACAAGGCCTGCACTGAACACAGGGCCTGCACTGAACACAGGGCCCGCACTGAACACGGGGCCCCCACTGAACAGATGTGGGCCCGCACTGAACACAGGGCCCACAATGAACACAGGGCCCACACTGAACACCGGGCCCACACTGAACACAAGGCCCGCACTGAACACAGGGCCCGCACTGAACACAGGGACCCCACTGAACACAGGGCCCGCACTGAACACAGGGCCCACACTGAACACAGTGACCACACTAAACACAGGGCCAGCACTGAACACAGGACCTGCACTGAACACAGGGCACCCACTGAACACATGTGGGCCCCCACTGAACACAGGGACCGCACTGAACACAGGGCCACAACTGAACACAAGGCCCACACTGAACACAAGGCCAGCACTGAACACAGGACCTGCACTGAACACAGGGCCCGCACTGAACACGAGGCCCCCACTGAATACATGTGGGCCCGCTCTTAAGACAGGGCCCCCACTGAACACAGGGCCCGCAATGAACACAGGACCCACGCTGAACACAGGGCCCGCACTGAGCACAGGGCCCCGCACTGAACACAGGGCCCGCACTGAGCACAGGGCCCTCACTGTACACAGGGCCCGCACTGAACACAGGGCCCCCACTGAAAACAGGGCCAGCAATGAGCACAGGGACCTCTCTGAACACAGGGCCAGCACTGAACACAGGGCCCCCACTGAACACAGGGCCCCCACTGAACACATGTGGGCCCCCACTGAACACAAGGCCCACACTGAACACAAGGCCAGCACTGAACACAGGACCTGCACTGAACACAGGGCCCACAATGATCACAGAGCCCCCACTGAACACAGGGCCCGCAAAGAACACAGGGCCCTCCCTGAACACAGGGCCAGCACTGAACACAGGGCCCTCCATGAACACAGGGCTCGCACTGAACACAGGGCCCACACTGAAATCAGGGCCGGCACTGAACACAGGGCCCACACTGAACACAGGGCCTGGACTGTACACAGGGCCTGCACTGAACACAGGTCCCGCACTGAACACAGGGCCTGCACTGAGCACAGGGCCCTCACTGAACACAGGGCCCGCACTGAACACAGGGCCCCCACTGAACACAGGGCCCCCACTGAACACAGGGCCCGCACTGAACACAGGGACCCCACTGAACACAGGGCCCCCACTGAACACATGTGGGCCCCCACTGAACACAAGGCCCACACTGAACACAAGGCCAGCACTGAACACAGGACCTGCACTGAACACAGGGCCCGCACTGAACACGGGGCCCCCACTGAATACATGGGGGCCTGCACTTAACACAGGGCCCCCACTGAACACAGGGCCCGCAATGAACACAGGACCCATGTTGAACACAGGGCCTGCACTGACCACAGGGCCCTCACTGAACACAGGGCCCGCACTGAGCACAGGGCCCTCACTGAACACAGGGCCCCCACTGAACACAGGGCCCCCACTGAAAACAGGGCCCGCGCTGAGCACAGGGCCCACACTGAACACAGGGCCCACACTGAACACAGGGCCCGCACTGAACACAGGACCCACACTGAACACAGGGCCCGCACTGAACACAGGACTCACACTGAACTCAGGGCCCGCACTGAACACAAGGCCCAGACTGAACACAGGGCCAAGATTGAACACAGGGCCCACACTGAACACAGGGCTTAGACTGAACACAGGGCCGACGCTGAACACCGGTCCGTGACTGAACACAGGGCCCGCACTGAACGCAGGGCCCACACTGAACACAGGGCCCTCACTGAACACAGGGACCGCACTGAACACAGGGCCCTCACAGAACACATGGCCCACACTGAACACAGGGCCCACACTGAGGAGAGGGCCCGCACTGAACACAGGGCCCACACTGAGGAGAGGGCCCACACTGAACACAGGGCCCACACTGAACACAGGGCCTGCACTGAACACAGGGCCCGCACTGAACACAGGGACCCCACTGAACACAGGGCCCGCACTGAACACAATGCCCACACTGAACAAAGGGCCAGCACTGAACACAGGGCCCGCAGTGAACACAGGGACAGCACTGAACACAGGGCCATCGCTGGACACAGGGCCCGCACTGAACACAGGGCCCGCACTGAACACAGGGCCAGCACTGAACACAGGGCAATCGGTGAACACAGGGCCCGCACTCAACACAGGGCCCTCCCTGAACACAGGGCCAGCACTGAACACAGGGCCTTCCCTGAACACAGGGCTCGCAATGAACACAGGGCCCACACTGAACACAGGGCTCACACTGAACACAGGGCCCACACTGAACACAGGGCCCAGACTGAACACACGGCCTGCACTGAACACAGTGCCCGCACTGAAAGCAGTGCCAGCAATAAGCACAGGACCCGCACTGAACACAGGGCCCATAATGAACACAGGGCCTACACTGTAAACAGGGCCCTCACTGAACACAGGGCCCGCACTGAACACAGGGCCCGCACTGAACACAGGGCCCCCACTGAACACAGGACCTGCACTGAACACAGGGCCAGCACTGAACACAGGGCCTGCACTGAACACAGGGCCCGCACTGAACACGGGGCCCCCAGTGAACACAATTGGGCCCGCACTGAACACAGAGCCCCCTCTGAACACAGGGCCCACAATGAACACAGGGCCCACACTGAACACTGGTCCCACACTGAACACAAGGCCCGCACTGAACACAGGGCCCGCACTGAACACAGGGACCCATCTGAACACAGGGCCCGCTCTGAACACAGGGCCCACTCTGAACACAGGGACCCCACTGCACACAGGGCCCCCACTGAACACAGGGCCCACACTGAATACAGGGCCAGCACTGAACACAGGGCCCGCACTGAACACAGGGCCAGCACTGAACACAGGGCCCGCACTGAACACAGGGCCAGCACTGAACACAGGGCCCACACTGAGCACAGGGCCTAGACTGAACACAGGGCCCGCACTGAACACAGGGGCCGCGCTGAACACAGGGCCCGCACTGAAAACAGGGGCCGCGCTGAACACAGGGACCCCACTGCACAGAGGGCCCCCACTGAAGACAGGGCCCACACTGAACACAGGGCAAGCACTGGACACAGGGCCCGCACTGAACACAGGGCCCACACAGAACACAGTGACCACAGTGTACACAGGGCCAGCACAGAACACAGGGCCTGCACTGAACACAGGGCCAGCACTGAACACAGGGCCCACACAGAACACAGGGCCCACAGTCAACACAGGGCCAGCACAGAACACAGGGCCTGCACTGAACACAGGGCCAGCACTGAACACAGGGCCATCGCTGAACACAGGGCCCGCACTGAACACAGGGTCTAGACTGAAAACAGGGCCAGCACTGAACACAGGGCCATCGCTGAACACAGGGCCCACACTGAACACAGGGCCCTCCCTGAACACAGGGCCAGCACTGAACAGAGGGCCCTCCCTGAACACAGGGCCAGCACTGAACACAGGGCCCACACTGAACACAGGGCCCGCACTGAACACAGGGCCCACACTGAACACAGGGCCTAGACTGAACACAGGGCCTGCACTAAACACAGGGCCCGCACTGAAAACAGTGCCAGCAATAAGCACAGGACCCGTACTGAACACAGGGCCCTCACTGAACACAGGGCCCGCAATGAGCACAGGGCCCGCACTGAACACAGGGCCCACACTGAAAACACGGCCTCACTGAACACAGGGCCCCCACTGAACACATGTGGGCCCCCACTGAAAACAGGGCCTGCACTGAACACAGGGCCTGCACTGAACACAGGGCCATCGCTGAACACAGGGCCCGCACTGAACACAGGGCCTAGACTGAACACAGGGCCAGCACTGAAAACAGGGCCATCGCTGTACACAGGGCCTGCACTGAACAAAGGGCCCTCCCTGAACACAGGGCCTGCACTGAACACAGGGCCCTCCATGAACACAGGGCTCGCACTGAACACAGGGCCAACACTGAGGAGAGGGCCCGCACTGAACACAGGATCCGCACTGAACACAGGGCCAGCACAGAACACAGGGCCCGCACTGAAAACAGGGCCAGCACTGAACACAGGGCCCCCACTGAACACAGGGCCCCCACTGAACACATGTGGGCCCGCACTGAACACAGGGCCCCCACTGAACACAAGGCCTGCACTGAACACAGGGCCCGCACTGAACACAGGGCCCGCACTGAACACGGGGCCCCCACTGAACAGATGTGGGCCCGCACTGAACACAGGGCCCACAATGAACACAGGGCCCACACTGAACACCGGGCCCACACTGAACACAAGGCCCGCACTGAACACAGGGCCCGCACTGAACACAGGGACCCCACTGAACACAGGGCCCGCACTGAACACAGGGCCCACACTGAACACAGTGACCACACTAAACACAGGGCCAGCACTGAACACAGGACCTGCACTGAAAACAGGGCCCCCACTGAACACATGTGGGCCCCCAATGAACACAGGGACCGCACTGAACACAGGGCCACAACTGAACACAAGGCCCACACTGAACACAAGGCCAGCACTGAACACAGGACCTGCACTGAACACAGGGCCCGCACTGAACACGAGGCCCCCACTGAATACATGTGGGCCCGCTCTTAAGACAGGGCCCCCACTGAACACAGGGCCCGCAATGAACACAGGACCCACGCTGAACACAGGGCCCGCACTGAGCACAGGGCCCCGCACTGAACACAGGGCCCGCACTGAGCACAGGGCCCTCACTGTACACAGGGCCCGCACTGAACACAGGGCCCCCACTGAAAACAGGGCCAGCAATGAGCACAGGGACCTCCCTGAACACAGGGCCAGCACTGAACACAGGGCCCCCACTGAACACAGGGCCCCCACTGAACACATGTGGGCCCCCACTGAACACAAGGCCCACACTGAACACAAGGCCAGCACTGAACACAGGACCTGCACTGAACACAAGGCCCACAATGATCACAGAGCCCCCACTGAACACAGGGCCCGCAAAGAACACAGGGCCCTCCCTGAACACAGGGCCAGCACTGAACACAGGGCCCTCCATGAACACAGGGCTCGCACTGAAAACAGGGCCCGCACTGAACACAGGGCCCACACTGAACACAGGGCCTAGACTGAACACAGGGCCTGCACTGAACACAGGTCCCGCACTGAACACAGGACCTGCACTGAACACAGGGCCCGCACTGAACACGAGGCCCCCACTGAATACATGTGGGCCCGCTCTTAAGACAGGGCCCCCACTGAACACAGGGCCCGCAATGAACACAGGACCCACGCTGAACACAGGGCCCGCACTGAGCACAGGGCCCCGCACTGAACACAGGGCCCGCACTGAGCACAGGGCCCTCACTGTACACAGGGCCCGCACTGAACACAGGGCCCCCACTGAAAACAGGGCCAGCAATGAGCACAGGGACCTCTCTGAACACAGGGCCAGCACTGAACACATGGCCCCCACTGAACACAGGGCCCCCACTGAACACATGTGGGCCCCCACTGAACACAAGGCCCACACTGAACACAAGGCCAGCACTGAACACAGGACCTGCACTGAACACAGGGCCCACAATGATCACAGAGCCCCCACTGAACACAGGGCCCGCAAAGAACACAGGGCCCTCCCTGAACACAGGGCCAGCACTGAACACAGGGCCCTCCATGAACACAGGGCTCGCACTGAACACAGGGCCCACACTGAAATCAGGGCCGGCACTGAACACAGGGCCCACACTGAACACAGGGCCTGGACTGTACACAGGGCCTGCACTGAACACAGGTCCCGCACTGAACACAGGGCCTGCACTGAGCACAGGGCCCTCACTGAACACAGGGCCCGCACTGAACACAGGGCCCCCACTGAACACAGGGCCCCCACTGAACACAGGGCCCGCACTGAACACAGGGACCCCACTGAACACAGGGCCCCCACTGAACACATGTGGGCCCCCACTGAACACAAGGCCCACACTGAACACAAGGCCAGCACTGAACACAGGACCTGCACTGAACACAGGGCCCGCACTGAACACGGGGCCCCCACTGAATACATGGGGGCCTGCACTTAACACAGGGCCCCCACTGAACACAGGGCCCGCAATGAACACAGGACCCATGTTGAACACAGGGCCTGCACTGACCACAGGGCCCTCACTGAACACAGGGCCCGCACTGAGCACAGGGCCCTCACTGAACACAGGGTCCCCACTGAACACAGGGCCCCCACTGAAAACAGGGCCCGCGCTGAGCACAGGGCCCACACTGAACACAGGGCCCACACTGAACACAGGGCCCGCACTGAACACAGGACCCACACTGAACACAGGGCCCGCACTGAACACAGGACTCACACTGAACTCAGGGCCCGCACTGAACACAAGGCCCAGACTGAACACAGGGCCCAGATTGAACACAGGGCCCACACTGAACACAGGGCTTAGACTGAACACAGGGCCGACGCTGAACACCGGTCCGTGACTGAACACAGGGCCCGCACTGAACGCAGGGCCCACACTGAACACAGGGCCCTCACTGAACACAGGGACCGCACTGAACACAGGGCCCTCACAGAACACATGGCCCACACTGAACACAGGGCCCACACTGAGGAGAGGGCCCGCACTGAACACAGGGCCCACACTGAGGAGAGGGCCCACACTGAACACAGGGCCCACACTGAACACAGGGCCTGCACTGAACACAGGGCCCGCACTGAACACAGGGACCCCACTGAACACAGGGCCCGCACTGAACACAATGCCCACACTGAACAAAGGGCCAGCACTGAACACAGGGCCCGCAGTGAACACAGGGACAGCACTGAACACAGGGCCATCGCTGGACACAGGGCCCGCACTGAACACAGGGCCCGCACTGAACACAGGGCCAGCACTGAACACAGGGCAATCGGTGAACACAGGGCCCGCACTCAACACAGGGCCCTCCCTGAACACAGGGCCAGCACTGAACACAGGGCCTTCCCTGAACACAGGGCTCGCAATGAACACAGGGCCCACACTGAACACAGGGCTCACACTGAACACAGGGCCCACACTGAACACAGGGCCTAGACTGAACACACGGCCTGCACTGAACACAGTGCCCGCACTGAAAGCAGTGCCAGCAATAAGCACAGGACCCGCACTGAACACAGGGCCCATAATGAACACAGGGCCTACACTGTAAACAGGGCCCTCACTGAACACAGGGCCCGCACTGAACACAGGGCCCGCACTGAACACAGGGCCCCCACTGAACACAGGACCTGCACTGAACACAGGGCCAGCGCTGAACACAGGGCCTGCACTGAACACAGGGCCCGCACTGAACACGGGGCCCCCAGTGAACACAATTGGGCCCGCACTGAACACAGAGCCCCCTCTGAACACAGGGCCCACAATGAACACAGGGCCCACACTGAACACAAGGCCCGCACTGAACACAGGGCCCGCACTGAACACAGGGACCCATCTGAACACAGGGCCCGCTCTGAACACAGGGCCCACTCTGAACACAGGGACCCCACTGCACACAGGGCCCCCACTGAACACAGGGCCCACACTGAATACAGGGCCAGCACTGAACACAGGGCCCGCACTGAACACAGGGCCAGCACTGAACACAGGGCCCACACTGAGCACAGGGCCTAGACTGAACACAGGGCCCGCACTGAACACAGGGGCCGCGCCGAACACAGGGCCCGCACTGAACACAGGGGCCGCGCTGAACACAGGGACCCCACTGCACAGAGGGCCCCCACTGAAGACAGGGCCCACACTGAACACAGGGCAAGCACTGGACACAGGGCCCGCACTGAACACAGGGCCCACACAGAACACAGTGACCACAGTGTACACAGGGCCAGCACAGAACACAGGGCCTGCACTGAACACAGGGCCAGCACTGAACACAGGGCCCACACAGAACACAGGGCCCACAGTCAACACAGGGCCAGCACAGAACACAGGGCCTGCACTGAACACAGGGCCAGCACTGAACACAGGGCCATCGCTGAACACAGGGCCCGCACTGAACACAGGGTCTAGACTGAAAACAGGGCCAGCACTGAACACAGGGCCATCGCTGAACACAGGGCCCACACTGAACACAGGGCCCTCCCTGAACACAGGGCCAGCACTGAACAGAGGGCCCTCCCTGAACACAGGGCCAGCACTGAACACAGGGCCCACACTGAACACAGGGCCCGCACTGAACACAGGGCCCACACTGAACACAGGGCCTAGACTGAACACAGGGCCTGCACTAAACACAGGGCCCGCACTAAAAACAGTGCCAGCAATAAGCACAGGACCCGTACTGAACACAGGGCCCTCACTGAACACAGGGCCCGCAATGAGCACAGGGCCCGCACTGAACACAGGGCCCACACTGAAAACACGGCCTCACTGAACACAGGGCCCCCACTGAACACATGTGGGCCCCCACTGAAAACAGGGCCTGCACTGAACACAGGGCCTGCACTGAACACAGGGCCATCGCTGAACACAGGGCCCGCACTGAACACAGGGCCTAGACTGAACACAGGGCCAGCACTGAAAACAGGGCCATCGCTGTACACAGGGCCTGCACTGAACAAAGGGCCCTCCCTGAACACAGGGCCAGCACTGAACACAGGGCCCTCCGTGAACACAGGGCTCGCACTGAACACAGGGCCAACACTGAGGAGAGGGCCCGCACTGAACACAGGATCCGCACTGAACACAGGGCCAGCACAGAACACAGGGCCCGCACTGAAAACAGGGCCAGCACTGAACACAGGGCCCCCACTGAACACAGGGCCCCCACTGAACACATGTGGGCCCGCACTGAACACAGGGCCCCCACTGAACACAAGGCCTGCACTGAACACAGGGCCCGCACTGAACACAGGGCCCGCACTGAACACGGGGCCCCCACTGAACAGATGTGGGCCCGCACTGAACACAGGGCCCACAATGAACACAGGGCCCACACTGAACACCGGGCCCACACTGAACACAAGGCCCGCACTGAACACAGGGCCCGCACTGAACACAGGGACCCCACTGAACACAGGGCCCGCACTGAACACAGGGCCCACACTGAACACAGTGACCACACTAAACACAGGGCCAGCACTGAACACAGGACCTGCACTGAACACAGGGCCCCCACTGAACACATGTGGGCCCCCAATGAACACAGGGACCGCACTGAACACAGGGCCACAACTGAACACAAGGCCCACACTGAACACAAGGCCAGCACTGAACACAGGACCTGCACTGAACACAGGGCCCGCACTGAACACGAGGCCCCCACTGAATACATGTGGGCCCGCTCTTAAGACAGGGCCCCCACTGAACACAGGGCCCGCAATGAACACAGGACCCACGCTGAACACTGGGCCCGCACTGAGCACAGGGCCCCGCACTGAACACAGGGCCCGCACTGAGCACAGGGCACTCACTGTACACAGGGCCCGCACTGAACACAGGGCCCCCACTGAAAACAGGGCCAGCAATGAGCACAGGGACCTCCCTGAACACAGGGCCAGCACTGAACACAGGGCCCCCACTGAACACAGGGCCCCCACTGAACACATGTGGGCCCCCACTGAACACAAGGCCCACACTGAACACAAGGCCAGCACTGAACACAGGACCTGCACTGAACACAAGGCCCACAATGATCACAGAGCCCCCACTGAACACAGGGCCCGCAAAGAACACAGGGCCCTCCCTGAACACAGGGCCAGCACTGAACACAGGGCCCTCCATGAACACAGGGCTCGCACTGAAAACAGGGCTCGCACTGAACACAGGGCCCACACTGAACACAGGGCCTAGACTGAACACAGGGCCTGCACTGAACACAGGTCCCGCACTGAATACAGGGCCTGCACTGAGCACAGGGCCCTCACTGAACACAGGGCCCGCACTGAACACAGGGCCCCCACTGAACACAGGGCCCCCACTGAACACAGGGCCCGCACTGAACACAAGGCCCACACTGAACACAATGCCAGCACTGAACACAGGACCTGCACTGAACACAGGGCCCACACTGAACACGGGGCCCCCACTGAATACATGTGGGCCTGCACTTAACACAGGGCCCCCACTGAACACAGGGCCCGCAATGAACACAGGACCCATGTTGAACACAGGGCCTGCACTGACCACAGGGCCCTCACTGAACACAGGGCCCGCACTGAGCACAGGGCCCTCACTGAACACAGGGCCCCCACTGAACACAGGGCCCCCACTGAAAACAGGGCCCGCGCTGAGCACAGGGCCCACACTGAACACAGGGCCCACACTGAACACAGGGCCCGCACTGAACACAGGACCCTCACTGAACACAGGGCCCGCACTGAACACAGGACTCACACTGAACTCAGGGCCCGCACTGAATACAAGGCCCAGACTGAACACAGGGCCCAGATTGAAAACAGGGCCCACACTGAACACAGGGCTTAGACTGAACACAGGGCCCGCACTGAACGCAGGGCCCACACTGAACACAGGGCCCGCACTGAACACAGGGACCGCACTGAACACAGGGCCCTCACAGAACACATGGCCCACACTGAACACAGGGCCCACACTGAGGAGAGGGCCCACACTGAGGAGAGGGCCCACACTGAACACAGGGCCCACACTGAACATAGGGCCTGCACTGAACACAGGGCCCGCACTGAACACAGGGACCCCACTGAACACAGGGCCCGCACTGAACACAATGCTCACACTGAACACAAGGCCAGCACTGAACACAGGACCTGCACTGAACAAAGGGCCAGCACTGAACACGGGTCCCCCACTGAACACAGGGCCCGCAATGAACACAGGACCCATGTTGAACACAGGGCCTGCACTGACCACAGGGCCCTCACTGAACACAGGGCCCGCACTGAGCACAGGGCCCTCACTGAACACAGGGCCCCCACTGAACACAGGGCCCCCATTGAAAACAGGGCCCGCACTGAACACAGGGCCCCCACTGAACACAGGACCTGCACTGAACACAGGGCCAGCACTGAACACAGGGCCTGCACTGAACACAGGGCCCGCACTGAACACGGGGCCCCCAGTGAACACAATTGGGCCCGCACTGAACACAGAGCCCCCTCTGAACACAGGGCCCACAATGAACACAGGGCCCACACTGAACATTGGTCCCACACTGAACACAAGGCCCGCACTGAACACAGGGCCCGCACTGAACACAGGGACCCATCTGAACACAGGGCCCGCTCTGAACACAGGGCCCACTCTGAACACAGGGACCCCACTGCACACAGGGCCCCCACTGAACACAGGGCCCACACTGAATACAGGGCCAGCACTGAACACAGGGCCCGCACTGAACACAGGGCCAGCACTGAACACAGGGCCCACACTGAGCACAGGGACTAGACTGAACACAGGGCCCGCGCTGAACACAGGGGCCGCGCTGAACACAGGGCCCGCACTGAACACAGGGGCCGCGCTGAACACAGGGACCCCACTGCACAGAGGGCCCCCACTGAAGACAGGGCCCACACTGAACACAGGGCAAGCACTGGACACAGGGCCCGCACTGAACACAGGGCCCACACAGAACACAGTGACCACAGTGAACACAGGGCCAGCACAGAACACAGGGCCTGCACTGAACACAGGGCCAGCACTGAACACAGGGCCCACACAGAACACAGGGCCCACAGTCAACACAGGGCCAGCACAGAACACAGGGCCTGCACTGAACACAGGGCCAGCACTGAACACAGGGCCACCGCTGAACACAGGGCCCGCACTGAACACAGGGTCTAGACTGAAAACAGGGCCAGCACTGAACACAGGGCCATCGCTGAACACAGGGCCCACACTGAACACAGGGCCCTCCCTGAACACAGGGCCAGCACTGAACAGAGGGCCCTCCCTGAACACAGGGCCAGCACTGAACACAGGGCCCACACTGAACACAGGGCCCGCACTGAACACAGGGCCCACACTGAACACAGGGCCTAGACTGAACACAGGGCCTGCACTAAACACAGGGCCCGCACTGAAAACAGTGCCAGCAATAAGCACAGGACCCGTACTGAACACAGGGCCCTCACTGAACACAGGGCCCGCAATGAGCACAGGGCCCGCACTGAACACAGGGCCCACACTGAAAACATGGACTCACTGAACACAGGGCCCCCACTGAACACATGTGGGCCCCCACTGAAAACAGGGCCCGCACTGAACACAGGGCCTGCACTGAACACAGGGCCATCGCTGAACACAGGGCCCGCACTGAACACAGGGCCTAGACTGAACACAGGGCCAGCACTGAAAACAGGGCCATCGCTGTACACAGGGCCTGCACTGAACAAAGGGCCCTCCCTGAACACAGGGCCAGCACTGTACACAGGGCCCTCCGTGAACACAGGGCTCGCACTGAACACAGGGCCAACACTGAGGAGAGGGCCCGCACTGAACACAGGATCCGCACTGAACACAGGGCCAGCACAGAACACAGGGCCCGCACTGAAAACAGGGCCAGCACTGAACACAGGGCCCCCACTGAACACAGGGCCCCCACTGAACACATGTGGGCCCGCACTGAACACAGGGCCCCCACTGAACACAAGGCCTGCACTGAACACAGGGCCCGCACTGAACACAGGGCCCGCACTGAACACGGGGCCCCCACTGAACAGATGTGGGCCCGCACTGAACACAGGGCCCACAATGAACACAGGGCCCACACTGAACACCGGGCCCACACTGAACACAAGGCCCGCACTGAACACAGGGCCCGCACTGAACACAGGGACCCCACTGAACACAGGGCCCGCACTGAACACAGGGCCCACACTGAACACAGTGACCACACTAAACACAGGGCCAGCACTGAACACAGGACCTGCACTGAACACAGGGCCCCCACTGAACACATGTGGGCCCCCAATGAACACAGGGACCGCACTGAACACAGGGCCACAACTGAACACAAGGCCCACACTGAACACAAGGCCAGCACTGAACACAGGACCTGCACTGAACACAGGGCCCGCACTGAACACGAGGCCCCCACTGAATACATGTGGGCCCGCTCTTAAGACAGGGCCCCCACTGAACACAGGGCCCGCAATGAACACAGCACCCACGCTGAACACAGGGCCCGCACTGAGCACAGGGCCCCGCACTGAACACAGGGTCCGCACTGAGCACAGGGCCCTCACTGTACACAGGGCCCGCACTGAACACAGGGCCCCCACTGAAAACAGGGCCAGCAATGAGCACAGGGACCTCCCTGAACACAGGGCCAGCACTGAACACAGGGCCCCCACTGAACACAGGGCCCCCACTGAACACATGTGGGCCCCCACTGAACACAAGGCCCACACTGAACACAAGGCCAGCACTGAACACAGGACCTGCACTGAACACAAGGCCCACAATGATCACAGAGCCCCCACTGAACACAGGGCCCGCAAAGAACACAGGGCCCTCCCTGAACACAGGGCCAGCACTGAACACAGGGCCCTCCATGAACACAGGGCTCGCACTGAAAACAGGGCCCGCACTGAACACAGGGCCCACACTGAACACAGGGCCTAGACTGAACACAGGGCCTGCACTGAACACAGGTCCCGCACTGAATACAGGGCCTGCACTGAGCACAGGGCCCTCACTGAACACAGGGCCCGCACTGAACACAGGGCCCCCACTGAACACAGGGCCCCCACTGAACACAGGGCCCGCACTGAACACAAGGCCCACACTGAACACAAGGCCAGCACTGAACACAGGACCTGCACTGAACACAGGGCCCAAACTGAACACGGGGCCCCCACTGAATACATGTGGGCCTGCACTTAACACAGGGCCCCCACTGAACACAGGGCCCGCAATGAACACAGGACCCATGTTGAACACAGGGCCTGCACTGACCACAGGGCCCTCACTGAACACAGGGCCCGCACTGAGCACAGGGCCCTCACTGAACACAGGGCCCCCACTGAACACAGGGCCCCCACTGAAAACAGGGCCCGCGCTGAGCACAGGGCCCACACTGAACACAGGGCCCACACTGAACACAGGGCCCGCACTGAACACAGGACCCACACTGAACACAGGGCCCGCACTGAACACAGGACTCACACTGAACTCAGGGCCCGCACTGAATACAAGGCCCAGACTGAACACAGGGCCCAGATTGAAAACAGGGCCCACACTGAACACAGGGCTTAGACTGAACACAGGGCCCACGCTGAACACCGGTCCGTGACTGAACACAGGGCCCGCACTGAACGCAGGGCCCACACTGAACACAGGGCCCGCACTGAACACAGGGACCGCACTGAACACAGGGCCCTCACAGAACACATGTCCCACACTGAACACAGGGCCCACACTGAGGAGAGGGCCCACACTGAGGAGAGGGCCCACACTGAACACAGGGCCCACACTGAACATAGGGCCTGCACTGAACACAGGGCCCGCACTGAACACAGGGACCCCACTGAACACAGGGCCCGCACTGAACACAATGCTCACACTGAACACAAGGCCAGCACTGAACACAGGACCTGCACTGAACACAGGGCCCGCACTGAACACGGGTCCCCCACTGAACACAGGGCCCGCAATGAACACAGGACCCATGTTGAACACAGGGCCTGCACTGACCACAGGGCCCTCACTGAACACAGGGCCCGCACTGAGCACAGGGCCCTCACTGAACACAGGGCCCCCACTGAACACAGGGCCCCCACTGAAAACAGGGCCCGCGCTGAGCACAGGGTCCACACTGAACACAGGGCCCACACTGAACACAGGGCCCGCACTGAACACAGGACCCACACTGAACACAGGGCCCGCACTGAACACAGGACTCACACTGAATTCAGGGCCCGCACTGAATACAAGGCCCAGACTGACCACAGGGCCCAGATTGAACACAGGGCCCACACTGAACACAGGGCTTAGACTGAACACAGGGCCCACGCTGAACACCGGTCCGTGACTGAACACAGGGCCCGCACTGAACGCAGGGCCCACACTGAACACGGGCCCGCACTGAACACAGGGACCGCACTGAACACAGGGCCCTCACAGAACACATGGCCCACAATGAACACAGGGCCCACACTGAGGAGAGGGCCCGCACTGAACACAGGGTCCGCACTGAACACAGGGCCCGCACTGAACACAGGGCCCACACGGAACACAGGGCCTAGACTGAACACAGGGTCTGCACTGAACACAGGGCCTGCACTGAAAACAGTGCCAGCAATAAGCACAGGACCCGCAATGAATACAGGGCCCTCACTGAACACAGGGCCCGCACTGAGCACAGGGCCCTCACTGAACACAGGGCCCGCACTGAACACAGGGCCCCCTCTGAACACAGAGCCCCCAGTGAACACAGGGCCCCCACTGAACACAGGGCCCGCACTGAACACAGGGCCAGCACTGAACACAGGGCCTGCACTGAACACAGGGCCCGCACTGAACATGGGGCCCCCACTGAACACATTTGGGCTCGCTCTGAACACAGGGCCCCCACTGAACACAGGGCCCACAATGAACACAGGGCCCACACTGAACACAGGGCCCACACTGAACACAGGGCCTGCACTGAACACAGGGCCTGCACTGAACACAGGGCCTGCACTGAACACAGCGACCCCACTGAACACAGGGCCCACACTGAACACAGGGCCCACACTGTACAAAGGGCCAGCACTGGACACAGGGCCCGCAGTGAACACAGGGCCAGCACTGAACACAGGGCCATCGCTGAAAACAGGGCCCGCACTGAACACAGGGCCCAGACTGAACACAGGGCCAGCACTGAACACAGGGCAATCGCTGAACACAGGGCCCGCACTGAACACAGGGCCCTCCCTGAACACAGGGCCAGCACTGAACATAGGGCCCTCCCTGAACACAGGGCTCACAATGAACACAGGGCCCACACTGAACACAGGGCCCACACTGAACACAGGGCCTAGACTGAACACACGGCCTGCACTGAACACAGGGGCCACACTGAAAGCAGTGCCAGCAATAAGCACAGGACCCGCACTGAACACAGGGCCCATAATGAACACAGGGCCTACACTGTAAACAGGGCCCTCACTGAACACAGGGCCCGCACTGAACACAGGGCCCCCACTGAACACAGGACCTGCACTGAACACAGGGCCAGCACTGAACACAGGGCCTGCACTGAACACAGGGCCCGCACTGAACACGGGGCCCCCAGTGAACACAATTGGGCCCGCACTGAACACAGAGCCCCCTCTGAACACAGGGCCCACAATGAACACAGGGCCCACACTGAACACTGGTCCCACACTGAACACAAGGCCCGCACTGAACACAGGGCCCGCACTGAACACAGGGACCCATCTGAACACAGGGCCCGCTCTGAACACAGGGCCCACTCTGAACACAGGGACCCCACTGCACACAGGGCCCCCACTGAACACAGGGCCCACACTGAATACAGGGCCAGCACTGAACACAGGGCCCGCACTGAACACAGGGCCAGCACTGAACACAGGGCCCACACTGAGCACAGGGCCTAGACTGAACACAGGGCCCGCACTGAACACAGGGGCCGCGCTGAACACAGGGCCCGCACTGAACACAGGGGCCGCGCTGAACACAGGGACCCCACTGCACAGAGGGCCCCCACTGAAGACAGGGCCCACACTGAACACAGGGCAAGCACTGGACACAGGGCCCGCACTGAACACAGGGCCCACACAGAACACAGTGACCACAGTGAACACAGGGCCAGCACAGAACACAGGGCCTGCACTGAACACAGGGCCAGCACTGAACACAGGGCCCACACAGAACACAGGGCCCACAGTCAACACAGGGCCAGCACAGAACACAGGGCCTGCACTGAACACAGGGCCAGCACTGAACACAGGGCCATCGCTGAACACAGGGCCCGCACTGAACACAGGGTCTAGACTGAAAACAGGGCCAGCACTGAACACAGGGCCATCGCTGAACACAGGGCCCACACTGAACACAGGGCCCTCCCTGAACACAGGGCCAGCACTGAACAGAGGGCCCTCCCTGAACACAGGGCCAGCACTGAACACAGGGCCCACACTGAACACAGGGCCCGCACTGAACACAGGGCACACACTGAACACAGGGCCTAGACTGAACACAGGGCCTGCACTAAACACAGGGCCCGCACTGAAAACAGTGCCAGCAATAAGCACAGGACCCGTACTGAACACAGGGCCCTCACTGAACACAGGGCCCGCAATGAGCACAGGGCCCGCACTGAACACAGGGCCCACACTGAAAACACGGCCTCACTGAACACAGGGCCCCCACTGAACACATGTGGGCCCCCACTGAAAACAGGGCCCGCACTGAACACAGGGCCTGCACTGAAAACAGGGCCATCGCTGAACACAGGGCCCGCACTGAACACAGGGCCTAGACTGAACACAGGGCCAGCACTGAAAACAGGGCCATCGCTGTACACAGGGCCTGCACTGAACAAAGGGCCCTCCCTGAACACAGGGCCAGCACTGAACACAGGGCCCTCCGTGAACACAGGGCTCGCACTGAACACAGGGCCAACACTGAGGAGAGGGCCCGCACTGAACACAGGATCCGCACTGAACACAGGGCCAGCACAGAACACAGGGCCCGCACTGAAAACAGGGCCAGCACTGAACACAGGGCCCCCACTGAACACAGGGCCCCCACTGAACACATGTGGGCCCGCACTGAACACAGGGCCCCCACTGAACACAAGGCCTGCACTGAACACAGGGCCCGCACTGAACACAGGGCCCGCACTGAACACGGGGCCCCCACTGAACAGATGTGGGCCCGCACTGAACACAGGGCCCACAATGAACACAGGGCCCACACTGAACACCGGGCCCACACTGAACACAAGGCCCGCACTGAACACAGGGCCCGCACTGAACACAGGGACCCCACTGAACACAGGGCCCGCACTGAACACAGGGCCCACACTGAACACAGTGACCACACTAAACACAGGGCCAGCACTGAACACAGGACCTGCACTGAACACAGGGCCCCCACTGAACACATGTGGGCCCCCAATGAACACAGGGACCGCACTGAACACAGGGCCACAACTGAACACAAGGCCCACACTGAACACAAGGCCAGCACTGAACACAGGACCTGCACTGAACACAGGGCCCGCACTGAACACGAGGCCCCCACTGAATACATGTGGGCCCGCTCTTAAGACAGGGCCCCCACTGAACACAGGGCCCGCAATGAACACAGGACCCACGCTGAACACAGGGCCCGCACTGAGCACAGGGCCCCGCACTGAACACAGGGCCCGCACTGAGCACAGGGCCCTCACTGTACACAGGGCCCGCACTGAACACAGGGCCCCCACTGAAAACAGGGCCTGCAATGAGCACAGGGACCTCCCTGAACACAGGGCCAGCACTGAACACAGGGCCCCCACTGAACACAGGGCCCCCATTGAACACATGTGGGCCCCCACTGAACACAAGGCCCACACTGAACACAAGGCCAGCACTGAACACAGGACCTGCACTGAACACAAGGCCCACAATGATCACAGAGCCCCCACTGAACACAGGGCCCGCAAAGAACACAGGGCCCTCCCTGAACACAGGGCGAGCACTGAACACAGGGCCCTCCATGAACACAGGGCTCGCACTGAAAACAGGGCCCGCACTGAACACAGGGCCCACACTGAACACAGGGCCTAGACTGAACACAGGGCCTGCACTGAACACAGGTCCCGCACTGAATACAGGGCCTGCACTGAGCACAGGGCCCTCACTGAACACAGGGCCCGCACTGAACACAGGGCCCCCACTGAACACAGGGCCCCCACTGAACACAGGGCCCGCACTGAACACAAGGCCCACACTGAACACAAGGCCAGCACTGAACACAGGACCTGCACTGAACACAGGGCCCACACTGAACACGGGGCCCCCACTGAATACATGTGGGCCTGCACTTAACACAGGGCCCCCACTGAACACAGGGCCCGCAATGAACACAGGACCCATGTTGAACACAGGGCCTGCACTGACCACAGGGCCCTCACTGAACACAGGGCCCGCACTGAGCACAGGGCCCTCACTGAACACAGGGCCCCCACTGAACACAGGGCCCCCACTGAAAACAGGGCCCGCGCTGAGCACAGGGTCCACACTGAACACAGGGCCCACACTGAACACAGGGCCCGCACTGAACACAGGACCCACACTGAACACAGGGCCCGCACTGAACACAGGACTCACACTGAACTCAGGGCCCGCACTGAATACAAGGCCCAGACTGAACACAGGGCCCAGATTGAAAACAGGGCCCACACTGAACACAGGGCTTAGACTGAACACAGGGCCCACGCTGAACACCGGTCCGTGACTGAACACAGGGCCCGCACTGAACGCAGGGCCCACACTGAACACAGGGCCCGCACTGAACACAGGGACCGCACTGAACACAGGGCCCTCACAGAACACATGGCCCACACTGAACACAGGGCCCACACTGAGGAGAGGGCCCACACTGAGGAGAGGGCCCACACTGAACACAGGGCCCACACTGAACATAGAGCCTGCACTGAACACAGGGCCCGCACTGAACACAGGGACCCCACTGAACACAGGGCCCGCACTGAACACAATGCTCACACTGAACACAAGGCCAGCACTGAACACAGGACCTGCACTGTACACAGGGCCCGCACTGAACACGGGTCCCCCACTGAACACAGGGCCCGCAATGAACACAGGACCCATGTTGAACACAGGGCCTGCACTGACCACAGGGCCCTCACTGAACACAGGGCCCGCACTGAGCACAGGGCCCTCACTGAACACAGGGCCCCCACTGAACACAGGGCCCCCACTGATAACAGGGCACGCGCTGAGCACAGGGTCCACACTGAACACAGGGCCCACACTGAACACAGGGCCCGCACTGAACACAGGACCCACACTGAACACAGGGCCCGCACTGAACACAGGACTCACACTGAATTCAGGGCCCGCACTGAATACAAGGCCCAGACTGACCACAGGGCCCAGATTGAACACAGGGCCCACACTGAACACAGGGCTTAGACTGAACACAGGGCCCACGCTGAACACCGGTCCGTGACTGAACACAGGGCCCGCACTGAACGCAGGGCCCACACTGAACACGGGCCCGCACTGAACACAGGGACCGCACTGAACACAGGGCCCTCACAGAACACATGGCCCACAATGAACACAGGGCCCACACTGAGGAGAGGGCCCGCACTGAACACAGGGTCCGCACTGAACACAGGGCCCGCACTGAACACAGGGCCCACACGGAACACAGGGCCTAGACTGAACACAGGGTCTGCACTGAACACAGGGCCTGCACTGAAAACAGTGCCAGCAATAAGCACAGGACCCGCAATGAATACAGGGCCCTCACTGAACACAGGGCCCGCACTGAGCACAGGGCCCTCACTGAACACAGGGCCCGCACTGAACACAGGGCCCCCTCTGAACACAGAGCCCCCAGTGAACACAGGGCCCCCACTGAACACAGGGCCCGCACTGAACACAGGGCCAGCACTGAACACAGGGCCTGCACTGAACACAGGGCCCGCACTGAACATGGGGCCCCCACTGAACACATTTGGGCTCGCTCTGAACACAGGGCCCCCACTGAACACAGGGCCCACAATGAACACAGGGCCCACACTGAACACAGGGCCCACACTGAACACAGGGCCTGCACTGAACACAGGGCCTGCACTGAACACAGGGCCTGCACTGAACACAGCGACCCCACTGAACACAGGGCCCACACTGAACACAGGGCCCACACTGTACAAAGGGCCAGCACTGGACACAGGGCCCGCAGTGAACACAGGGCCAGCACTGAACACAGGGCCATCGCTGAAAACAGGGCCCGCACTGAACACAGGGCCCAGACTGAACACAGGGCCAGCACTGAACACAGGGCAATCGCTGAACACAGGGCCCGCACTGAACACAGGGCCCTCCCTGAACACAGGGCCAGCACTGAACATAGGGCCCTCCCTGAACACAGGGCTCACAATGAACACAGGGCCCACACTGAACACAGGGCCCACACTGAACACCGGGCCCACACTGAACACAAGGCCCGCACTGAACACAGGGCCCGCACTGAACACAGGGACCCCACTGAACACAGGGCCCGCACTGAACACAGGGCCCACACTGAACACAGGGCCACCGCTGAGCACAGGGCCCTCACTGAACACAGGGCCCGCACTGAACACAGGGCCCCCTCTGAACACAGAGCCCCCAGTGAACACAGGGCCCCCACTGAACACAGGGCCCGCACTGAACACAGGGCCAGCACTGAACACAGGGCCTGCACTGAACACAGGGCCCGCACTGAACACGGGGCCCCCACTGAACACATTTGGGCCCGCACTGAACACAGGGCCCCCACTGAACACAGGGCCCACAATGAACACAGGGCCCACACTGAACACAGGGCCCACACTGAACACCGGGGCTGCACTGAACACAGGGCCTGCACTGAACACAGCGACCCCACTGAACAGAGGGCCCACACTGAACACAGGGCCCACACTGTACAAAGGGCTAGCACTGGACACAGGGCCCGCAGTGAACACAGGGCCAGCACTGAACACAGGGCCATCGCTGAAAACAGGGCCCGCACTGAACACCGGGCCCAGACTGAACACAGGGCCAGCACTGAACACAGGGCAATCGCTGAACACAGGGCCCGCACTGAACACAGGGCCCTCCCTGAACACAGGGCCAGCACTGAACATAGGGCCCTCCCTGAACACAGGGCTCACAATGAACACAGGGCCCACACTGAACACAGGGCCCACACTGAACACAGGGCCTAGACTGAACACACGGCCTGCACTGAACACAGGGGCCACACTGAAAGCAGTGCCAGCAATAAGCACAGGACCCGCACTGAACACAGGGCCCATAATGAACACAGGGCCTACACTGTAAACAGGGCCCTCACTGAGCACAGGGCCCTCACTGAACACAGGGCCCCCACTGAACACATGTGGGCCCCCGCTGAAAACAGGGCCCGCACTGAACACAGGGCCTGCACTGAACACAGGGCCAGCACTGAACACAGGGCCTTCGCTGAACACAGGGCCCGCACTGAACACAGGGCCTAGACTGAACACAGGGCCAGCACTGTAAACAGGGCCATCGCTGAACACAGGGCCTGCACTGAACAAAGGGCCCTCCCTGAACAAAGGGCCAGCACTGAACACAGGGCCCTCCGTGAACACAGGGCTCGCACTGAACACAGGGCCCACATTGAGGAGAGGGCCCACACTGATCACAGGATCCGCACTGAACACAGGGCCAGCACAGAACACAGGGCCCGCACTGAACACAGGGCCAGCACTGAACACAGGGCCCCCACTGAACACAGGGCCCCCACTGAACACATGTGGGCCCGCACTGAACACAGGGCCCCCAGTGAACACAAGGCCTGCACTGAACACAGGGCCAGCACTGAACACAGGGCCTGCACTGAACACAGGGCCCGCACTGAACACGGGGCCCCCACTGAACAGATGTGGGCCCGCACTGAACACGGGGCCCCCACTGAACAGATGTGGGCCCCCACGGAACACAGGGCCCACAATGAACACAGGGCCCACACTGAACACAGGGCCCGCACTGAACACAGGGACCCCACTGAACACAGGGCCCGCACTGAACACAGGGCCCACACTGAACACAGGGCCACCGCTGAACACAGGGCCCGCACTGAACACAGGGCCAGCACTGAACACAGGGCCTCCGCTGAACACAGGGCCCGCACTGAACACAGGGCCAGCACTGAACATAGGGCCATCGCTGAACACAGGGCCCCCAGTGAACACAGTGCCCCCACTGAACACATGTGGGCCCCCACTGAACACAGGGACCGCACTGAACACAGGGCCACAACTGAACACAAGGCCCACACTGAACACAAGGCCAGCACTGAACACAGGACCTGCACTGAACACAGGGCCCGCACTGAACACGAGGCCCCCACTGAATACATGTGGGCCCGCTCTTAAGACAGGGCCCCCACTGAACACAGGGCCCGCAATGAACACAGGACCCACGCTGAACACAGGGCCCGCACTGAGCACAGGGCCCCGCACTGAACACAGGGCCCGCACTGAGCACAGGGCCCTCACTGTACACAGGGCCCGCACTGAACACAGGGCCCCCACTGAAAACAGGGCCAGCAATGAGCACAGGGCCCTCCCTGAACACAGGTCCAGCACTGAACACAGGGCCCCCACTGAACACAGGGCCCCCACTGAACACATGTGGGCCCCCACTGAACACAAGGCCCACACTGAACACAAGGCCAGCACTGAACACAGGACCTGCACTGAACACAGGGCCCACAATGATCACAGAGCCCCCACTGAACACAGGGCCCGCAAAGAACACAGGGCCCTCCCTGAACACAGGGCCAGCACTGAACACAGGGCCCTCCATGAACACAGGGCTCGCACTGAACACAGGGCCCACACTGAAAACAGGGCCCGCACTGAACACAGGGCCCACACTGAACACAGGGCCTAGACTGAACACAGGGCCTGCACTGAACACAGGTCCCGCACTGAACACGGGGCCTGCACTGAGCACAGGGCCCTCACTGAACACAGGGCCCGCACTGAACACAGGGCCCCCACTGAACACAGGGCCCCCACTGAACACAGGGCCCGCACTGAACACAGGGACCCCACTGAACACAGGGCCCCCACTGAACACATGTGGGCCCCCACTGAACACAAGGCCCACACTGAACACAAGGCCAGCACTGAACACAGGACCTGCACTGAACACAGGGCCCGCACTGAACACGGGGCCCCCACTGAATACATGTGGGCCTGCACTTAACACAGGGCCCCCACTGAACACAGGGCCCGCAATGAACACAGGACCCATGTTGAAAACAGGGCCTGCACTGACCACAGGGCCCTCACTGAACACAGGGCCCGCACTGAGCACAGGGCCCTCACTGAACACAGGGCCCCCACTGAACACAGGGCCCCCACTGAAAACAGGGCCCGCGCTGAGCACAGGGCCCCCACTGAACACAGGGCACCCACTGAACACATGTGGGCCCCCACGGAACACAGGGCCCACAATGAACACAGGGCCCACACTGAACACAGGGCCCGCACTGAACACAGGGACCCCACTGAACACAGGGCCCGCACTGAACACAGGGCCCACACTGAACACAGGGCCACCGCTGAACACAGGGCCCGCACTGAACACAGGGCCAGCACTGAACACAGGGCCACCGCTGAACACAGGGCCCGCACTGAACACAGGGCCAGCACTGAACATAGGGCCATCGCTGAACACAGGGCCCCCAGTGAACACAGTGCCCCCACTGAACACAGGGCCCGCACTGAGCACAGGGCCCTCACTGTACACAGGGCCCGCACTGAACACAGGGCCCCCACTGAAAACAGGGCCAGCAATGAGCACAGGGCCCTCCCTGAACACAGGTCCAGCACTGAACACAGGGCCCCCACTGAACACAGGGCCCCCACTGAACACATGTGGGCCCCCACTGAACACAAGGCCCACACTGAACACAAGGCCAGCACTGAACACAGGACCTGCACTGAACACAGGGCCCACAATGATCACAGAGCCCCCACTGAACACAGGGCCCGCAAAGAACACAGGGCCCTCCCTGAACACAGGGCCAGCACTGAACACAGGGCCCTCCATGAACACAGGGCTCGCACTGAACACAGGGCCCACACTGAAAACAGGGCCCGCACTGAACACAGGGCCCACACTGAACAAAGGGCCTAGACTGAACACAGGGCCTGCACTGAACACAGGTCCCGCACTGAACACGGGGCCTGCACTGAGCACAGGGCCCTCACTGAACACAGGGCCCGCACTGAACACAGGGCCCCCACTGAAAACAGGGCCCGCGCTGAGCACAGGGCCCACACTGAACACAGGGCCCCCACTGAAAACAGGGCCCGCGCTGAGCACAGGGCCCACACTGAACACAGGGCCCGCACTGAACACAGGACCCACACTGAACACAGGCCCGCAATGAACACAGGACCCATGTTGAAAACAGGGCCTGCACTGACCACAGGGCCCTCACTGAACACAGGGCCCGCACTGAGCACAGGGCCCTCACTGAACACAGGGCCCCCACTGAACACAGGGCCCCCACTGAAAACAGGGCCCGCAATGAACACAGGACCCATGTTGAAAACAGGGCCTGCACTGACCACAGGGCCCTCACTGAACACAGGGCCCGCACTGAGCACAGGGCCCTCACTGAACACAGGGCCCCCACTGAACACAGGGCCCGCAATGAACACAGGACCCATGTTGAAAACAGGGCCTGCACTGACCACAGGGCCCTCACTGAACACAGGGCCCGCACTGAGCACAGGGCCCTCACTGAACACAGGGCCCCCACTGAACACAGGGCCCCCACTGAAAACAGGGCCCGCGCTGAGCACAGGGCCCACACTGAACACAGGGCCCTCACTGAACACAGGACCCACACTGAACTCAGGGCCCGCACTGAATACAAGGCCCAGACTGAACACAGGGCCCAGATTGAACACAGGGCCCACACTGAACACAGGGCTTAGACTGAACACAGGGCCCACGCTGAACACCGGTCCGTGACTGAACACAGGGCCCGCACTGAACGCAGGGCCCACACTGAACACAGGGCCCTCACTGAGCACATGGCCCTCACTGAACACAGGGCCCCCACTGAACACATGTGGGCTCCCACTGAAAACAGGGCCCGCACTGAACACAGGGCCTGCACTGAACACAGGGCCAGCACTGAACACAGGGCCATCGCTGAACACAGGGCCCGCACTGAACACAGGGCCTAGACTGAACACAGGGCCAGCACTGAAAACAGGGCCATCGCTGAACACAGGGTCTGCACTGAACAAAGGGCCCTCCCTGAACACAGGGCCAGCACTGAACACAGGGCCCTCCGTGAACACAGGGCTCGCACTGAACACAGGGCCCACACTGAGGAGAGGGCCCGCACTGAACACAGGATCCGCACTGAACACAGGGCCAGCACAGAACACAGGGCCCGCACTGAACACAGGGCCAGCACTGAACACAGGGCCCCCACTGAACACAGGGCCCCCACTGAACACATGTGGGCCCGCACTGAACACAGGGCCCCCACTGAACACATGTGGGCCCGCACTGAACACAGGGCCCTCCCTGAACACAGGGCCAGCACTGAACATAGGGCCCTCCCTGAACACAGGGCTCACAATGAACACAGGGCCCAAACTGAACACAGGGCCCACACTGAACACAGGGCCCACACTGAACACAGGGCCTAGACTGAACACACGGCCTGCACTGAACACAGGGGCCACACTGAAAGCAGTGCCAGCAATAAGCACAGGACCCGCACTGAACACAGGGCCCATAATGAACACAGGGCCTACACTGTAAACAGGGCCCTCACTGAGCACAGGGCCCTCACTGAACACAGGGCCCCCACTGAACACATGTGGGCCCCCGCTGAAAACAGGGCCCGCACTGAACACAGGGCCTGCACTGAACACAGGGCCAGCACTGAACACAGGGCCTTCGCTGAACACAGGGAGCGCACTGAACACAGGGCCTAGACTGAACACAGGGCCAGCACTGAAAACAGGGCCATCGCTGAACACAGGGCCTGCACTGAACAAAGGGCCCTCCCTGAACAAAGGGCCAGCACTGAACACAGGGCCCTCCGTGAACACAGGGCTCGCACTGAACACAGGGCCCACACTGAGGAGAGGGCCCGCACTGAACACAGGATCCGCACTGAACACAGGGCCAGCACAGAACACAGGGCCCGCACTGAACACAGGGCCAGCACTGAACACAGGGCCCCCACTGAACACAGGGCCCCCACTGAACACATGTGGGCCCGCACTGAACACAGGGCCCCCAGTGAACACAAGGCCTGCACTGAACACAGGGCCAGCACTGAACACAGGGCCTAGACTGAACACAGGGCCAGCACTGAAAACAGGGCCATCGCTGAACACAGGGTCTGCACTGAACAAAGGGCCCTCCCTGAACACAGGGCCAGCACTGAACACAGGGCCCTCCGTGAACACAGGGCTCGCACTGAACACAGGGCCCACACTGAGGAGAGGGCCCGCACTGAACACAGGATCTGCACTGAACACAGGGCCAGCACAGAACACAGGGCCCGCACTGAACACAGGGCCAGCACTGAACACAGGGCCCCCACTGAACACAGGGCCCCCACTGAACACATGTGGGCCCGCACTGAACACAGGGCCCCCACTGAACACATGTGGGCCCGCACTGAACACAGGGCCCTCCCTGAACACAGGGCCAGCACTGAACATAGGGCCCTCCCTGAACACAGGGCTCACAATGAACACAGGGCCCACACTGAACACAGGGCCCACACTGAACACAGGGCCCACACTGAACACAGGGCCTAGACTGAACACACGGCCTGCACTGAACACAGGGGCCACACTGAAAGCAGTGCCAGCAATAAGCACAGGACCCGCACTGAACACAGGGCCCATAATGAACACAGGGCCTACACTGAGCACAGGGCCCTCACTGAGCACAGGGCCCTCACTGAACACAGGGCCCCCACTGAACACATGTGGGCCCCCGCTGAAAACAGGGCCCGCACTGAACACAGGGCCTGCACTGAACACAGGGCCAGCACTGAACACAGGGCCTTCGCTGAACACAGGGCCCGCACTGAACACAGGGCCTAGACTGAACACAGGGCCAGCACTGAAAACAGGGCCATCGCTGAACACAGGGCCTGCACTGAACAAAGGGCCCTCCCTGAACAAAGGGCCAGCACTGAACACAGGGCCCTCCGTGAACACAGGGCTCGCACTGAACACAGGGCCCACACTGAGGAGAGGGCCCGCACTGAACACAGGATCCGCACTGAACACAGGGCCAGCACAGAACACAGGGCCCGCACTGAACACAGGGCCAGCACTGAACTCAGGGCCCCCACTGAACACAGGGCCCCCACTGAACACATGTGGGCCCGCACTGAACACAGGGCCCCCAGTGAACACAAGGCCTGCACTGAACACAGGGCCAGCACTGAACACAGGGCCTGCACTGAACACAGGGCCCGCACTGAACACGGGGCCCCCACTGAACAGATGTGGGCCCGCACTGAACACGGGGCCCCCACTGAACAGATGTGGGCCCCCACGGAACACAGGGCCCACAATGAACACAGGGCCCACACTGAACACCGGGCCCAAACTGAACACAAGGCCCGCACTGAACACAGGGCCCGCACTGAACACAGGGACCCCACTGAACACAGGGCCCGCACTGAACACAGGGCCCACACTGAACACAGGGCCACCGCTGAACACAGGGCCCGCACTGAACACAGGGCCAGCACTGAACACAGGGCCACCGCTGAACACAGGGCCCGCACTGAACACAGGGCCAGCACTGAACATAGGGCCATCGCTGAACACAGGGCCCCCAGTGAACACAGTGCCCCCACTGAACACATGTGGGCCCCCACTGAACACAGGGACCGCACTGAACACAGGGCCACAACTGAACACAAGGCCCACACTGAACACAAGGCCAGCACTGAACACAGGACCTGCACTGAACACAGGGCCCGCACTGAACACGAGGCCCCCACTGAATACATGTGGGCCCACTCTTAAGACAGGGCCCCCACTGAACACAGGGCCCGCAATGAACACAGGACCCACGCTGAACACAGGGCCCGCACTGAGCACAGGGCCCCGCACTGAACACAGGGCCCGCACTGAGCACAGGGCCCTCACTTTACACAGGGCCCGCACTGAACACAGGGCCCCCACTGAAAACAGGGCCAGCAATGAGCACAGGGCCCTCCCTGAACACAGGGCCAGCACTGAACACAGGGCCCCCACTGAACACAGGGCCCCCACTGAACACATGTGGGCCCCCACTGAACACAAGGCCCACACTGAACACAAGGCCAGCACTGAACACAGGACCTGCACTGAACACAGGGCCCACAATTATCACAGAGCCCCCACTGAACACAGGGCCCGCAAAGAACACAGGGCCCTCCCTGAACACAGGGCCAGCACTGAACACAGGGCCCTCCATGAACACAGGGCTCGCACTGAACACAGGGCCCACACTGAAAACAGGGCCCGCACTGAACACAGGGCCCACACTGAACACAGGGCCTAGACTGAACACAGGGCCTGCACTGAACACAGGTCCCGCACTGAACACGGGGCCTGCACTGAGCACAGGGCCCTCACTGAACACAGGGCCCGCACTGAACACAGGGCCCCCACTGAACACAGGGCCCCCACTGAACACAGGGCCCGCACTGAACACAGGGACCCCACTGAACACAGGGCCCCCACTGAACACATGTGGGCCCCCACTGAACACAAGGCCCACACTGAACACAAGGCCAGCACTGAACACAGGACCTGCACTGAACACAGGGCCCGCACTGAACACGGGGCCCCCACTGAATACATGTGGGCCTGCACTTAACACAGGGCCCCCACTGAACACAGGGCCCGCAATGAACACAGGACCCATGTTGAACACAGGGCCTGCACTGACCACAGGGCCCTCACTGAAAACAGGGCCCGCGCTGAGCACAGGGCCCACACTGAACACAGGGCCCGCACTGAACACAGGACCCACACTGAACTCAGGGCCCGCACTGAATACAAGGCCCAGACTGAACACAGGGCCCAGATTGAACACAGGGCCCACACTGAACACAGGGCTTAGACTGAACACAGGGCCCACGCTGAACACCGGTCCGTGACTGAACACAGGGCCCGCACTGAACGCAGGGCCCACACTGAACACAGGGCCCGCACTGAACACAGGGCCTAGACTGAACACAGGGCCCGCAGTGAACACAGGGACCGCACTGAACACAGGGCCCTCACCGAACACATGGCCCACACTGAACACAGGGCCCACACTGAGGAGAGGGCCCGCACTGAACACAGGGTCCGCACTGAACACAGGGCCCGCAGTGAACACAGGGCCCACACGGAACACAGGGCCTAGACTGAACACAGGGCCTGCACTGAACACAGGGCCCGCACTGAAAACAGTGCCTGCACTGAGCACAGGACCCGCAATGAATACTGGGCCCTCACTGAACACAGGGCCCGCACTGAGCACAGGGCCCTCACTGAACACAGGGCCCGCAGTGAACACAGGGCCACCTCTGAACACAGAGCCCCCAGTGAACACAGGGCCCCCACTGAACACAGGGCCCGCACTGAACACAGGGCCCTCACTGAACACAGGGCCAGCACTGAACACAGGACCATCGCTGAACACAGGGCCCGCACTGAACACAGGGCCCACACAGAACACAGGGACCACAGCGAACACAGGGCCAGCACAGAACACAGGGCCTGCACTGAACACAGGCCCAGCATGAACACGGGGCCCACACAGAATACAGGGCCCACAGTGAACACAGGGCCAGCACAGAACACAGGGCCTGCACTGAACACAGGGCCAGCACTGAACACAGGGCCATCGCTGAACACAGGGCCCGCACTGAACACAGGGCCTAGACTGAACACAGGGCCAGCACTGAAAACAGTGCCAGCAATAAGCACAGGACCCGTACTGAACACAGGGCCCTCACTGAACACAGGGCCCGCAATGAGCACAGGGCCCTCACTGAACGCAGGGCCCACACTGAACACAGGGCCCGCACTGAACACAGGGACCGCACTGAACACAGAGCCCTCACAGAACACATGGCCCACACTGAACACAGGGCCCACACTGAGGAGAGGGCCCGCACTGAACACAGGGTCCGCACTGAACACAGGGCCCGCACTGAACACAGGGCCCACACGGAACACAGGGCCTAGACTGAACACAGGGCCTGCACTGAACACAGGGCCCGCACTGAAAACAGTGCCAGCAATAAGCACAGGACCCGCAATGAATACAGGGCCCTCACTGAACACAGGGCCCGCACTGAGCACAGGGCCCTCACTGAACACAGGGCCCGCACTGAACACAGGGCCCCCTCTGAACACAGAGCCCCCAGTGAACACAGGGCCCCCACTGAACACAGGGCCCGCACTGAACACAGGGCCAGCACTGAACACAGCGCCTGCACTGAACACAGGGCCCGCACTGAACACGGGGCCCCCACTGAACACATTTGGGCCCGCACTGAACACAGGGCCCCCACTGAACACAGGGGCCACAATGAACACAGGGCCCACACTGAACACAGGGCCCACACTGAACACCGGGGCTGCACTGAACACAGGGCCTGCACTGAACACAGCGACCCCACTGAACAGAGGGCCCACACTGAACACAGGGCCCACACTGTACAAAGGGCCAGCACTGGACACAGGGCCCGCAGTGAACACAGGGCCAGCACTGAACACAGGGCCATCGCTGAAAACAGGGCCCGCACTGAACACAGGGCCCAGACTGAACACAGGGCCAGCACTGAACACAGGGCAATCGCTGAACACAGGGCCCGCACTGAACACAGGGACCTCCATGAACACAGGGCCAGCACAGAACAAACGGCCCTCCCTGCACACAGGGCTCACAATGAACACAGGGCCCACACTGAACACACGGCCTGCACTGAACACAGGGGCCGCACTGAAAGCAGTGCCAGCAATAAGCACAGGACCCGCACTGAACACAGGGCCCATAATGAACACAGGGCCTACACTGAGCACAGGGCCCTCACTGAGCACATGGCCCTCACTGAACACAGGGCCCCCACTGAACACATGTGGGCTCCCACTGAAAACAGGGCCCGCGCTGAACACAGGGCCTGCACTGAACACAGGGCCAGCACTGAACACAGGGCCATCGCTGAACACAGGGCCCGCACTGAACACAGGGCCTAGACTGAACACAGGGCCAGCACTGAAAACAGGGCCATCGCTGAACACAGGGTCTGCACTGAACAAAGGGCCCTCCCTATACACAGGGCCAGCACTGAACACAGGGCCCTCCGTGAACACAGGGCTCGCACTGAACACAGGGCCCACACTGAGGAGAGGGCCCGCACTGAACACAGGATCCGCACTGAACACAGGGCCAGCACAGAACACAGGGCCCGCACTGAACACAGGGCCAGCACTGAACACAGGGCCCCCACTGAACACAGGGCCCCCACTGAACACATGTGGGCCCGCACTGAACACAGGGCCACCACTGAACACAAGGCCTGCACTGAACACAGGGCCAGCACTTAACACAGGGCCTGCACTGAACACAGGGCCCGCACTGAACACGGGGCCCCCACTGAACAGATGTGGGCCCGCACTGAACACAGGGCCCCCACGGAACACAGGGCCCACAATGAACACAGGGCCCACACTGAACACCGGGCCCACACTGAACACAAGGCCCGCACTGAACACAGGGCCCGCACTGAACACAGGGACCCCACTGAACACAGGGCCCGCACTGAACACAGGGCCCACACTGAACACAGGGCCACCGCTGAACACAGGGCCCGCACTGAACACAGGGCCAGCACTGAACATAGGGCCATCGCTGAACACAGGGCCCCCAGTGAACACAGGGCCCCCACTGAACACATGTGGGCCCCCACTGAACACAGGGACCGCACTGAACACAGGGCTCACAATGAACACAGGGCCCACACTGAACACAGGGCCCACACTGAACACAGGGCCCACACTGAACACAGGGCCTAGACTGAACACACGGCCTGCACTGAACACAGGGGCCGCACTGAAAGCAGTGTCAGCAATAAGCGCAGGACCCGCACTGAACACAGGGCCCATAATGAACACAGGGCCTACACTGAGCACAGGGCCCTCACTGAACACAGGGCCCGCACTGAACACAGGGCCCCCACTGAACACAGGGCCCCCACTGAACACAGGGCCCACAATGAACACAGGGCCCACAATGAACACAGGGCGCACACTGAACACAGGGCCCGCACTGATCACAGGGACCCCTCTGAACACAGGGCCCGCTCTGAACACAGGGCCCACTCTGAACACAGGGACCCCACTGCACACAGGGCCCCCACTGAACACAGGGCCCACACTGAACACAGGGCCAGCACTGAACACAGGGCCCTCACTGAACACAGGGCCAGCACTGAACACAGGACCATCGCTGAACACAGGGCCCGCACTGAACACAGGGCCCACACAGAACACAGGGACCACAGTGAACACAGGGCCAGCACAGAACACAGGGCCCCCACGGAACACAGGGCCCACAATGAACACAGGGCCCACACTGAACACCGGGCCCACACTGAACACAAGGCCCGCACTGAACACAGGGCCCGCACTGAACACAGGGACCCCACTGAACACAGGGCCCGCACTGAACACAGGGCCCACACTGAACACAGGGCCACCGCTGAACACAGGGCCCGCACTGAACACAGGGCCAGCACTGAACATAGGGCCATCGCTGAACACAGGGCCCCCAGTGAACACAGGGCCCCCACTGAACACATGTGGGCCCCCACTGAACACAGGGACCGCACTGAACACAGGGCTCACAATGAACACAGGGCCCACACTGAACACAGGGCCCACACTGAACACAGGGCCCACACTGAACACAGGGCCTAGACTGAACACACGGCCTGCACTGAACACAGGGGCCGCACTGAAAGCAGTGTCAGCAATAAGCACAGGACCCGCACTGAACACAGGGCCCATAATGAACACAGGGCCTACACTGAGCACAGGGCCCTCACTGAACACA
This sequence comes from Somniosus microcephalus, assembly GCF_052327205.1. NCBI lineage: Eukaryota > Metazoa > Chordata > Chondrichthyes > Squaliformes > Somniosidae > Somniosus > Somniosus microcephalus. The sequence goes on along the minus strand of NW_028225180.1, from coordinate 24,836,544 downwards.
GGGCCCGCACTGAACACAGGGCCCCCACTGATCACAGGGCCCCCACTGAACACAGGGCCCGCTCTGAACACAGGGCCCACTCTGAACACAGGGACCCCACTGCACACAGGGCCCCCACTGAACACAGGGCCCACACTGAACACAGGGCCAGCACTGAACACAGGGCCCTCACTGAACACAGGGCCAGCACTGAACACAGGACCATCGCTGAACACAGGGCCCGCACTGAACACAGGGCCCACACAGAACACAGGGACCACAGTGAACACAGGGCCAGCACAGAACACAGGGCCCCCACGGAACACAGGGCCCACAATGAACACAGGGCCCACACTGAACACCGGGCCCACACTGAACACAAGGCCCGCACTGAACACAGGGCCCGCACTGAACACAGGGACCCCACTGAACACAGGGCCCGCACTGAACACAGGGCCCACACTGAACACAGGGCCACCGCTGAACACAGGGCCCGCACTGAACACAGGGCCAGCACTGAACATAGGGCCATCGCTGAACACAGGGCCCCCAGTGAGCACAGGGCCCTCACTGAACGCAGGGCCCACACTGAACACAGGGCCCGCACTGAACACAGGGACCGCACTGAACACAGAGCCCTCACAGAACACATGGCCCACACTGAACACAGGGCCCACACTGAGGAGAGGGCCCGCACTGAACACAGGGTCCGCACTGAACACAGGGCCCGCACTGAACACAGGGCCCACACGGAACACAGGGCCTAGACTGAACACAGGGCCTGCACTGAACACAGGGCCCCCACTGAAAACAGTGCCAGCAATAAGCACAGGATCCGCAATGAATACAGGGCCCTCACTGAACACAGGGCCCGCACTGAGCACAGGGCCCTCACTGAACACAGGGCCCGCACTGAACACAGGGCCCCCTCTGAACACAGAGCCCCCAGTGAACACAGGGCCCCCACTGAACACAGGGCCCGCACTGAACACAGGGCCAGCACTGAACACAGGGCCTGCACTGAACACAGGGCCCGCACTGAACACGGGGCCCCCACTGAACACATTTGGGCCCGCACTGAACACAGGGCCCCCACTGAACACAGGGGCCACAATGAACACAGGGCCCACACTGAACACAGGGCCCACACTGAACACCGGGGCTGCACTGAACACAGGGCCTGCACTGAACACAGCGACCCCACTGAACAGAGGGCCCACACTGAACACAGGGCCCACACTGTACAAAGGGCCAGCACTGGACACAGGGCCCGCAGTGAACACAGGGCCAGCACTGAACACAGGGCCATCGCTGAAAACAGGGCCCGCACTGAACACAGGGCCCAGACTGAACACAGGGCCAGCACTGAACACAGGGCAATCGCTGAACACAGGGCCCGCACTGAACACAGGGACCTCCATGAACACAGGGCCAGCACAGAACAAACGGCCCTCCCTGCACACAGGGCTCACAATGAACACAGGGCCCACACTGAACACACGGCCTGCACTGAACACAGGGGCCGCACTGAAAGCAGTGCCAGCAATAAGCACAGGACCCGCACTGAACACAGGGCCCATAATGAACACAGGGCCTACACTGAGCACAGGGCCCTCACTGAGCGCATGGCCCTCACTGAACACAGGGCCCCCACTGAACACATGTGGGCTCCCACTGAAAACAGGGCCCGCGCTGAACACAGGGCCTGCACTGAACACAGGGCCAGCACTGAAAACAGGGCCATCGCTGAACACAGGGCCCGCACTGAACACAGGGCCTAGACTGAACACAGGGCCAGCACTGAAAACAGGGCCATCGCTGAACACAGGGTCTGCACTGAACAAAGGGCCCTCCCTATACACAGGGCCAGCACTGAACACAGGGCCCTCCGTGAACACAGGGCTCGCACTGAACACAGGGCCCACACTGAGGAGAGGGCCCGCACTGAACACAGGATCCGCACTGAACACAGGGCCAGCACAGAACACAGGGCCCGCACTGAACACAGGGCCAGCACTGAACACAGGGCCCCCACTGAACACAGGGCCCCCACTGAACACATGTGGGCCCGCACTGAACACAGGGCCACCACTGAACACAAGGCCTGCACTGAACACAGGGCCAGCACTTAACACAGGGCCTGCACTGAACACAGGGCCCGCACTGAACACGGGGCCCCCACTGAACAGATGTGGGCCCGCACTGAACACAGGGCCCCCACGGAACACAGGGCCCACAATGAACACAGGGCCCACACTGAACACCGGGCCCACACTGAACACAAGGCCCGCACTGAACACAGGGCCCGCACTGAACACAGGGACCCCACTGAACACAGGGCCCGCACTGAACACAGGGCCCACACTGAACACAGGGCCACCGCTGAACACAGGGCCCGCACTGAACACAGGGCCAGCACTGAACATAGGGCCATCGCTGAACACAGGGCCCCCAGTGAACACAGGGCCCCCACTGAACACATGTGGGCCCCCACTGAACACAGGGACCGCACTGAACACAGGGCTCACAATGAACACAGGGCCCACACTGAACACAGGGCCCACACTGAACACAGGGCCCACACTGAACACAGGGCCTAGACTGAACACACGGCCTGCACTGAACACAGGGGCCGCACTGAAAGCAGTGTCAGCAATAAGCACAGGACCCGCACTGAACACAGGGCCCATAATGAACACAGGGCCTACACTGAGCACAGGGCCCTCACTGAACACAGGGCCCGCACTGAACACAGGGCCCCCACTGAACACAGGGCCCCCACTGAACACAGGGCCCACAATGAACACAGGGCCCACAATGAACACAGGGCGCACACTGAACACCGGGCCCTCACTGAACACAAGGCCCGCACTGAACACAGGGCCCGCACTGATCACAGGGACCCCTCTGAACACAGGGCCCGCTCTGAACACAGGGCCCACTCTGAACACAGGGACCCCACTGCACACAGGGCCCCCACTGAACACAGGGCCCACACTGAACACAGGGCCAGCACTGAACACAGGGCCCTCACTGAACACAGGGCCAGCACTGAACACAGGACCATCGCTGAACACAGGGCCCGCACTGAACACAGGGCCCACACAGAACACAGGGACCACAGTGAACACAGGGCCAGCACAGAACACAGGGCCTGCACTGAACACAGGGCCAGCATGAACACAGGGCCCACGCAGAATACAGGGCCCACAGTGAACACAGGGCCAGCACAGAACACAGGGCCTGCACTGAACACAGGGCCAGCACTGAACACAGGGCCATCGCTGAACACAGGGCCCGCACTGAACACAGGGCCTAGACTGAACACAGGGCCAGCACTGAAAACAGTGCCAGCAATAAGCACAGGACCCGTACTGAACACAGGGCCCTCACTGAACACAGGGCCCGCAATGAGCACAGGGCCCTCACTGAACACAGGGCCCGCACTGAAAACACGGCCTCACTGAACACAGGGCCCGCACTGAACACAGGGCCTGCACTGAACACAGGGCCAGCACTGAACACAGGGCCATCGCTGAACACAGGGCCCGCTCTGAACACAGGGCCTAGACTGAACACAGGGCCAGCACTGAAAACAGGGCCATCGCTGAACACAGGGCCCGCACTGAACACAGGGCCCTCCCTGAACACAGGGCCAGCACTGAACACAGGGCCAGCACTGAAAACAGGGCCATCGCTGAACACAGGGCCTGCACTGAACAAAGGGCCCTCCCTGCACACAGGGCCAGCACTGAACACAGGGCCCTCCTTGAACACAGGGCTCGCACTGAACACAGGGCCCACACTGAGGAGAGGGCCCGCACTGAACACAGGGACCGCACTGAACACAGGGCCAGCACAGAACACAGGGCCCCCACTGAACACAGGGCCCCCACTGAACACATGTGGGCCCCCACTGAACACAAGGCCCACACTGAACACAAAGCCAGCACTGAACACAGGACCTGCACTAAACACAGGGCCCACAATGATCACAGAGCCCCCACTGAACACAGGGCCCGCAAAGAACACAGGGCCCTCCCTGAACACAGGGCCAGCACTGAACACAGGGCCCTCCATGAACACAGGGCTCGCACTGAACACAGGGCCCACACTGAAAACAGGGCCCGCACTGAACACAGGGCCCACACTGAACACAGGGCCTAGACTGAACACAGGGCCTGCACTGAACACAGGTCCCGCACTGAACACGGGGCCTGCACTGAGCACAGGGCCCTCACTGAACACAGGGCTCGCACTGAACACAGGGCCCCCACTGAACACAGGGCCCCCACTGAACACAGGGCCCGCACTGAACACAGGGCCCCCACTGAACACAGGGCCCGCACTGAACACAGGGCCCCCACTGAACACAGGGCCCCCACTGAACACAGGGCCAGCACTGAACACAAGGCCCACACTGAACACAAGGCCAGCACTGAACACAGGACCTGCACTGAACACAGGGCCCGCACTGAACACGGGGCCCCCACTGAATACATGTGGGCCTGCACTTAACACAGGGCCCCCACTGAACACAGGGCCCGCAATGAACACAGGACCCATGTTGAACACAGGGCCTGCACTGACCACAGGGCCCTCACTGAACACAGGGCCCGCACTGAGCACAGGGCCCTCACTGAACACAGGGCCCCCACTGAACACAGGGCCCCCACTGAAAACAGGGCCCGCGCTGAGCACAGGGCCCACACTGAACACAGGGCCCGCACTGAACACAGGACCCACACTGAACTCAGGGCCCGCACTGAATACAAGGCCCAGACTGAACACAGGGCCCAGATTGAACACAGGGCCCACACTGAACACAGGGCTTAGACTGAACACAGGGCCCACGCTGAACACCGGTCCGTGACTGAACACAGGGCCCGCACTGAACGCAGGGCCCACACTGAACACAGGGCCCGCACTGAACACAGGGCCTAGACTGAACACAGGGCCCGCAGTGAACACAGGGACCGCACTGAACACAGGGCCCTCACCGAACACATGGCCCACACTGAACACAGGGCCCACACTGAGGAGAGGGCCCGCACTGAACACATGGTCCGCACTGAACACAGGGCCCGCAGTGAACACAGGGCCCACACGGAACACAGGGCCTAGACTGAACACAGGGCCTGCACTGAACACAGGTCCCGCACTGAAAACAGTGCCTGCACTGAGCACAGGACCCGCAATGAATACAGGGCCCTCACTGAACACAGGGCCCGCACTGAGCACAGGGCCCTCACTGAACACAGGGCCCGCACTGAACACAGGGCCCCCTCTGAACACAGAGCCCCCAGTGAACACAGGGCCCCCACTGGACACAGGGCCCGCACTGAACACAGGGCCCTCACTGAACACAGGGCCAGCACTGAACACAGGACCATCGCTGAACACAGGGCCCGCACTGAACACAGGGCCCACTCAGAACACAGGGACCACAGCGAACACAGGGCCAGCACAGAACACAGGGCCTGCACTGAACACAGGCCCAGCATGAACACGGGGCCCACACAGAATACAGGGCCCACAGTGAACACAGGGCCAGCACAGAACACAGGGCCTGCACTGAACACAGGGCCAGCACTGAACACAGGGCCATCGCTGAACACAGGGCCCGCACTGAACACAGGGCCGAGACTGAACACAGGGCCAGCACTGAAAACAGTGCCAGCAATAAGCACAGGACCCGTACTGAACACAGGGCCCTCACTGAACACAGGGCCCGCAATGAGCACAGGGCCCTCACTGAACGCAGGGCCCACACTGAACACAAGGCCCGCACTGAACACAGGGACCGCACTGAACACAGGGCCCTCACAGAACACATGGCCCACACTGAACACAGGGCCCACACTGAGGAGAGGGCCCGCACTGAACACAGGGTCCGCACTGAACACAGGGCCCGCATGAACACAGGGCCCACACGCAACACAGGGCCTAGACTGAACACAGGGCCTGCACTGAACACAGGGCCCGCACTGAAAACAGTGCCAGCAATAAGCACAGGACCCGCAATGAATACAGGGCCCTCACTGAACACAGGGCCCGCACTGAGCACAGGGCCCTCACTGAACACAGGGCCCGCACTGAACACAGGGCCCCCTCTGAACACAGAGCCCCCAGTGAACACAGGGCCCCCACTGAACACAGGGCCCGCACTGAACACAGGGCCAGCACTGAACACAGGGCCTGCACTGAACACAGGGCCCGCACTGAACACGGGGCCCCCACTGAACACATTTGGGCCCGCACTGAACACAGGGCCCCCACTGAACACAGGGCCCACAATGAACACAGGGCCCACACTGAACACAGGGCCCACACTGAACACCGGGGCTGCACTGAACACAGGGCCTGCACTGAACACAGCGACCCCACTGAACAGAGGGCCCACACTGAACACAGGGCCCACACTGTACAAAGGGCCAGCACTGGACACAGGGCCCGCAGTGAACACAGGGCCAGCACTGAACACAGGGCCATCGCTGAAAACAGGGCCCGCACTGAACACAGGGCCCAGACTGAACACAGGGCCAGCACTGAACACAGCGCAATCGCTGAACACAGGGTCCGCACTGAACACAGGGCCCTCCCTGAACACAGGGCCAGCACTGAACAAACGGCCCTCCCTGCACACAGGGCTCACAATGAACACAGGGCCCACACTGAACACAGGGCCCACACTGAACACAGGGCTCCCACTGAACACAGGGCCTAGACTGAACACACGGCCTGCACTGAACACAGGGGCCGCACTGAAAGCAGTGCCAGCAATAAGCACAGGACCCGCACTGAACACAGGGCCCATAATGAACACAGGGCCTACACAGAGCACAGGGCCCTCACTGAGCACATGGCCCTCACTGAACACAGGGCCCCCACTGAACACATGTGGGCTCCCACTGAAAACAGGGCCCGCACTGAACACAGGGCCTGCACTGAACACAGGGCCAGCACTGAACACAGGGCCATCGCTGAACACAGGGCCCGCACTGAACACAGGGCCTAGACTGAACACAGGGCCAGCACTGAAAACAGGGCCATCGCTGAACACAGGGTCTGCACTGAACAAAGGGCCCTCCCTATGCACAGGGCCAGCACTGAACACAGGGCCCTCCGTGAACACAGGGCTCGCACTGAACACAGGGCCCACACTGAGGAGAGGGCCCGCACTGAACACAGGATCCGCACTGAACACAGGGCCAGCACAGAACACAGGGCCCGCACTGAACACAGGGCCAGCACTGAACACAGGGCCCCCACTGAACACAGGGCCCCCACTGAACACATGTGGGCCCGCACTGAACACAGGGCCACCACTGAACACAAGGCCTGCACTGAACACAGGGCCAGCACTGAACACAGGGCCTGCACTGAACACAGGGCCCGCACTGAACACGGGGCCCCCACTGAACAGATGTGGGCCCGCACTGAACACAGGGCCCCCACGGAACACAGGGCCCACAATGAACACAGGGCCCACACTGAACACCGGGCCCACACTGAACACAAGGCCCGCACTGAACACAGGGCCCGCACTGAACACAGGGACCCCACTGAACACAGGGCCCACACTGAACACAGGGCCAGCACTGAACATAGGGCCATCGCTGAACACAGGGCCCCCAGTGAACACAGGGCCCCCACTGAACACATGTGGGCCCCCACTGAACACAGGGACCGCACTGAACACAGGGCTCACAATGAACACAGGGCCCACACTGAACACAGGGCCCACACTGAACACAGGGCCCACACTGAACACAGGGCCTAGACTGAACACACGGCCTGCACTGAACACAGGGGCCGCACTGAAAGCAGTGCCAGCAATAAGCACAGGACCCGCACTGAACACAGGGCCCATAATGAACACAGGGCCTACACTGAGCACAGGGCCCTCACTGAACACAGGGCCCGCACTGAACACAGGGCCCCCACTGAACACAGGGCCCCCACTGAACACAGGGCCCACAATGAACACAGGGCCCACAATGAACACAGGGCGCACACTGAACACCGGGCCCTCACTGAACACAAGGCCCGCACTGAACACAGGGCCCGCACTGATCACAGGGACCCCTCTGAACACAGGGCCCGCTCTGAACACAGGGCCCACTCTGAACACAGGGACCCCACTGCACACAGGGCCCCCACTGAACACAGGGCCCACACTGAACACAGGGCCAGCACTGAACACAGGGCCCTCACTGAACACAGGGCCAGCACTGAACACAGGACCATCGCTGAACACAGGGCCCGCACTGAACACAGGGCCCACACAGAACACAGGGACCACAGTGAACACAGGGCCAGCACAGAACACAGGGCCTGCACTGAACACAGGGCCAGCATGAACACAGGGCCCACACAGAATACAGGGCCCACAGTGAACACAGGGCCAGCACAGAACACAGGGCCTGCAATGAACACAGGGCCAGCACTGAACACAGGGCCATCGCTGAACACAGGGCCCGCACTGAACACAGGGCCTAGACTGAACACAGGGCCAGCACTGAAAACAGTGCCAGCAATAAGCACAGGACCCGTACTGAACACAGGGCCCTCACTGAACACAGGGCCCGCAATGAGCACAGGGCCCTCACTGAACACAGGGCCCGCACTGAAAACACGGCCTCACTGAACACAGGGCCCCCACTGAACACATGTGGGCCCTCACTGAACACAGGGCCCGCACTGAACACAGGGCCTGCACTGAACACAGGGCCAGCACTGAACACAGGGCCATCGCTGAACACAGGGCCCGCACTGAACACAGGGCCTAGACTGAACACAGGGCCAGCACTGAAAACAGGGCCATCGCTGAACACAGGGCCCGCACTGAACACAGGGCCCTCCCTGAATACAGGGCCAGCACTGAACACAGGGCCAGCACTGAAAACAGGGCCATCGCTGTACACAGGGCCTGCACTGAACAAAGGGCCCTCCCTGAACACAGGGCCAGCACTGAACACAGGGCCCTCCTTGAACACAGGGCTCGCACTGAACACAGGGCCCACACTGAGGAGAGGGCCCGCACTGAACACAGGGTCCGCACTGAACACAGGGCCAGCACAGAACACAGGGCCCGCACTGAACACAGGGCCAGCACTGAACACAGGGCCCTCCCTGAACACAGGGCCAGCACTGAACACAGGGCCAGCACTGAAAACAGGGCCATCGCTGAACACAGGGCCTGCACTGAACAAAGGGCCCTCCCTGAACACAGGGCCAGCACTGAACACAGGACCCTCCTTGAACACAGGGCTCGCACTGAACACAGGGCCCACACTGAGGAGAGGGCCCGCACTGAACACAGGGTCCGCACTGAACACAGGGCCAGCACAGAACACAGGGCCCGCACTGAACACAGGGCCAGCACTGAACACAGGGCCCGCACTGAACACAGGGCCCCCACTGAACACAGGGCCTGCACTGAACACAGGGCCAGCACTGAACACAGGGCCTGCACTGAACACAGGGCCCGCACTGAACACGGGGCCCCCACTGAACAGATGTGGGCCCGCACTGAACACAGGGCCCCCACGGAACACAGGGCCCACAATGAACACAGGGCCCACACTGAACACCGGGCCCACACTGAACACAAGGCCCGCACTGAACACAGGGCCCGCACTGAACACAGGGCCTGCACTGAACACAGGGCCAGCACTGAACACAGGGCCATCGCTGAACACAGGGCCCGCACTGAACACAGGGCCTAGACTGAACACAGGGCCAGCACTGAAAACAGGGCCATCGCTGAACACAGGGCCTGCACTGAACAAAGGGCCCTCCCTGAACACAGGGCCAGCACTGAACACAGGGCCCTCCGTGAACACAGGGCTCGCACTGAACAAAGACCCACACTGAGGAGAGGGCCCGCACTGAACACAGGATCCGCACTGAACACAGGGCCAGCACAGAACACAGGGCCCGCACTGAACACAGGGCCAGCACTGAACACAGGGCCCCCACTGAACACAGGGCCCCCACTGAACACATGTGGGCCCGCACTGAACACAGGGCCACCACTGAACACAAGGCCTGTACTGAACACAGGGCCAGCACTGAACACAGGGCCTGCACTGAACACAGGGCCCGCACTGAACACGGGGCCCCCACTGAACAGATGTGGGCCCGCACTGAACACAGGGCCCCCACGGAACACAGGGCCCACAATGAACACAGGGCCCACACTGAACACCGGGCCCACACTGAACACAAGGCCCGCACTGAACACACAGCCCGCACTGAACACAGGGACCCCACTGAACACAGGGCCCGCACTGAACACAGGGCCCACACTGAACACAGGGCCACCGCTGAACACAGGGCCCGCACTGAACACAGGGCCAGCACTGAACATAGGGCCATCGCTGAACACAGGGCCCGCACTGAACACAGGGCCTAGACTGAACACAGGGCCAGCACTGAAAACAGGGCCATCGCTGAACACAGGGTCTGCACTGAACAAAGGGCCCTCCCTATGCACAGGGCCAGCACTGAACACAGGGCCCTCCGTGAACACAGGGCTCGCACTGAACACAGGGCCCACACTGAGGAGAGGGCCCGCACTGAACACAGGATCCGCACTGAACACAGGGCCAGCACAGAACACAGGGCCCGCACTGAACACAGGGCCAGCACTGAACACAGGGCCCCCACTGAACACAGGGCCCCCACTGAACACATGTGGGCCCGCACTGAACACAGGGCCACCACTGAACACAAGGCCTGCACTGAACACAGGGCCAGCACTGAACACAGGGCCTGCACTGAACACAGGGCCCGCACTGAACACGGGGCCCCCACTGAACAGATGTGGGCCCGCACTGAACACAGGGCCCCCACGGAACACAGGGCCCACAATGAACACAGGGCCCACACTGAACACCGGGCCCACACTGAACACAAGGCCCGCACTGAACACAGGGCCCGCACTGAACACAGGGACCCCACTGAACACAGGGCCCGCACTGAACACAGGGCCCACACTGAACACAGGGCCACCGCTGAACACAGGGCCCACACTGAACACAGGGCCAGCACTGAACATAGGGCCATCGCTGAACACAGGGCCCCCAGTGAACACTGGGCCCCCACTGAACACATGTGGGCCCCCACTGAACACAGGGACCGCACTGAACACAGGGCTCACAATGAACACAGGGCCCACACTGAACACAGGGCCCACACTGAACACAGGGCCCACACTGAACACAGGGCCTAGACTGAACACACGGCCTGCACTGAAAACAGGGGCCGCACTGAAAGCAGTGCCAGCAATAAGCACAGGACCCGCACTGAACACAGGGCCCATAATGAACACAGGGCCTACACTGAGCACAGGGCCCTCACTGAACACAGGGCCCGCACTGAACACAGGGCCCCCACTGAACACAGGGCCCCCACTGAACACAGGGCCCACAATGAACACAGGGCCCACAATGAACACAGGGCGCACACTGAACACCGGGCCCTCACTGAACACAAGGCCCGCACTGAACACAGGGCCCGCACTGATCACAGGGACCCCTCTGAACACAGGGCCCGCTCTGAACACAGGGCCCACTCTGAACACAGGGACCCCACTGCACACAGGGCCCCCACTGAACACAGGGCCCACACTGAACACAGGGCCAGCACTGAACACAGGGCCCTCACTGAACACAGGGCCAGCACTGAACACAGGACCATCGCTGAACACAGGGCCCGCACTGAACACAGGGCCCACACAGAACACAGGGACCACAGTGAACACAGGGCCAGCACAGAACACAGGGCCTGCACTGAACACAGGGCCAGCATGAACACAGGGCCCACACAGAATACAGGGCCCACAGTGAACACAGGGCCAGCAGAGAACACAGGGCCTGCAATGAACACAGGGCCAGCACTGAACACAGGGCCATCGCTGAACACAGGGCCCGCACTGAACACAGGGCCTAGACTGAACACAGGGCCAGCACTGAAAACAGTGCCAGCAATAAGCACAGGACCCGTACTGAACACAGGGCCCTCACTGAACACAGGGCCCGCAATGAGCACAGGGCCCTCACTGAACACAGGGCCCGCACTGAAAACACGGCCTCACTGAACACAGGGCCCCCACTGAACACATGTGGGCCCTCACTGAACACAGGGCCCGCACTGAACACAGGGCCTGCACTGAACACAGGGCCAGCACTGAACACAGGGCCATCGCTGAACACAGGGCCCGCACTGAACACAGGGCCTAGACTGAACACAGGGCCAGCACTGAAAACAGGGCCATCGCTGAACACAGGGCCCGCACTGAACACAGGGCCCTCCCTGAACACAGGGCCAGCACTGAACACAGGGCCAGCACTGAAAACAGGGCCATCGCTGTACACAGGGCCTGCACTGAACAAAGGGCCCTCCCTGAACACAGGGCCAGCACTGAACACAGGGCCCTCCGTGAACACAGGGCTCGCACTGAACACAGGGCCCACACTGAGGAGAGGGCCCGCACTGAACACAGGATCCGCACTGAACACAGGGCCAGCACAGAACACAGGGCCCGCACTGAACACAGGGCCAGCACTGAACACAGGGCCCCCACTGAACACAGGGCCCCCACTGAACACATGTGGGCCCGCACTGAACACAGGGCCCCCACTGAACACATGTGGGCCCGCACTGAACACAGGGCCCTCCCTGAACACAGGGCCAGCACTGAACATAGGGCCCTCCCTGAACACAGGGCTCACAATGAACACAGGGCCCAAACTGAACACAGGGCCCACACTGAACACAGGGCCCACACTGAACACAGGGCCTAGACTGAACACACGGCCTGCACTGAACACAGGGGCCACACTGAAAGCAGTGCCAGCAATAAGCACAGGACCCGCACTGAACACAGGGCCCATAATGAACACAGGGCCTACACTGAGCACAGGGCCCTCACTGAGCACAGGGCCCTCACTGAACACAGGGCCCCCACTGAACACATGTGGGCCCCCGCTGAAAACAGGGCCCGCACTGAACACAGGGCCTGCACTGAACACAGGGCCAGCACTGAACACAGGGCCTTCGCTGAACACAGGGAGCGCACTGAACACAGGGCCTAGACTGAACACAGGGCCAGCACTGAAAACAGGGCCATCGCTGAACACAGGGCCTGCACTGAACAAAGGGCCCTCCCTGAACAAAGGGCCAGCACTGAACACAGGGCCCTCCGTGAACACAGGGCTCGCACTGAACACAGGGCCCACACTGAGGAGAGGGCCCGCACTGAACACAGGATCCGCACTGAACACAGGGCCAGCACAGAACACAGGGCCCGCACTGAACACAGGGCCAGCACTGAACACAGGGCCCCCACTGAACACAGGGCCCCCACTGAACACATGTGGGCCCGCACTGAACACAGGGCCCCCAGTGAACACAAGGCCTGCACTGAACACAGGGCCAGCACTGAACACAGGGCCTAGACTGAACACAGGGCCAGCACTGAAAACAGGGCCATCGCTGAACACAGGGTCTGCACTGAACAAAGGGCCCTCCCTGAACACAGGGCCAGCACTGAACACAGGGCCCTCCGTGAACACAGGGCTCGCACTGAACACAGGGCCCACACTGAGGAGAGGGCCCGCACTGAACACAGGATCTGCACTGAACACAGGGCCAGCACAGAACACAGGGCCCGCACTGAACACAGGGCCAGCACTGAACACAGGGCCCCCACTGAACACAGGGCCCCCACTGAACACATGTGGGCCCGCACTGAACACAGGGCCCCCACTGAACACATGTGGGCCCGCACTGAACACAGGGCCCTCCCTGAACACAGGGCCAGCACTGAACATAGGGCCCTCCCTGAACACAGGGCTCACAATGAACACAGGGCCCACACTGAACACAGGGCCCACACTGAACACAGGGCCCACACTGAACACAGGGCCTAGACTGAACACACGGCCTGCACTGAACACAGGGGCCACACTGAAAGCAGTGCCAGCAATAAGCACAGGACCCGCACTGAACACAGGGCCCATAATGAACACAGGGCCTACACTGAGCACAGGGCCCTCACTGAGCACAGGGCCCTCACTGAACACAGGGCCCCCACTGAACACATGTGGGCCCCCGCTGAAAACAGGGCCCGCACTGAACACAGGGCCTGCACTGAACACAGGGCCAGCACTGAACACAGGGCCTTCGCTGAACACAGGGCCCGCACTGAACACAGGGCCTAGACTGAACACAGGGCCAGCACTGAAAACAGGGCCATCGCTGAACACAGGGCCTGCACTGAACAAAGGGCCCTCCCTGAACAAAGGGCCAGCACTGAACACAGGGCCCTCCGTGAACACAGGGCTCGCACTGAACACAGGGCCCACACTGAGGAGAGGGCCCGCACTGAACACAGGATCCGCACTGAACACAGGGCTAGCACAGAACACAGGGCCCGCACTGAACACAGGGCCAGCACTGAACTCAGGGCCCCCACTGAACACAGGGCCCCCACTGAACACATGTGGGCCCGCACTGAACACAGGGCCCCCAGTGAACACAAGGCCTGCACTGAACACAGGGCCAGCACTGAACACAGGGCCTGCACTGAACACAGGGCCCGCACTGAACACGGGGCCCCCACTGAACAGATGTGGGCCCGCACTGAACACGGGGCCCCCACTGAACAGATGTGGGCCCCCACGGAACACAGGGCCCACAATGAACACAGGGCCCACACTGAACACCGGGCCCAAACTGAACACAAGGCCCGCACTGAACACAGGGCCCACACTGAACACAGGGACCCCACTGAACACAGGGCCCGCACTGAACACAGGGCCCACACTGAACACAGGGCCACCGCTGAACACAGGGCCCGCACTGAACACAGGGCCAGCACTGAACACAGGGCCACCGCTGAACACAGGGCCCGCACTGAACACAGGGCCAGCACTGAACATAGGGCCATCGCTGAACACAGGGCCCCCAGTGAACACAGTGCCCCCACTGAACACATGTGGGCCCCCACTGAACACAGGGACCGCACTGAACACAGGGCCACAACTGAACACAAGGCCCACACTGAACACAAGGCCAGCACTGAACACAGGACCTGCACTGAACACAGGGCCCGCACTGAACACGAGGCCCCCACTGAATACATGTGGGCCCACTCTTAAGACAGGGCCCCCACTGAACACAGGGCCCGCAATGAACACAGGACCCACGCTGAACACAGGGCCCGCACTGAGCACAGGGCCCCGCACTGAACACAGGGCCCGCACTGAGCACAGGGCCCTCACTTTACACAGGGCCCGCACTGAACACAGGGCCCCCACTGAAAACAGGGCCAGCAATGAGCACAGGGCCCTCCCTGAACACAGGGCCAGCACTGAACACAGGGCCCCCACTGAACACAGGGCCCCCACTGAACACATGTGGGCCCCCACTGAACACAAGGCCCACACTGAACACAAGGCCAGCACTGAACACAGGACCTGCACTGAACACAGGGCCCACAATTATCACAGAGCCCCCACTGAACACAGGGCCCGCAAAGAACACAGGGCCCTCCCTGAACACAGGGCCAGCACTGAACACAGGGCCCTCCATGAACACAGGGCTCGCACTGAACACAGGGCCCACACTGAAAACAGGGCCCGCAATGAACACAGGGCCCACACTGAACACAGGGCCTAGACTGAACACAGGGCCTGCACTGAACACAGGTCCCGCACTGAACACGGGGCCTGCACTGAGCACAGGGCCCTCACTGAACACAGGGCCCGCACTGAACACAGGGCCCCCACTGAACACAGGGCCCCCACTGAACACAGGGCCCGCACTGAACACAGGGACCCCACTGAACACAGGGCCCCCACTGAACACATGTGGGCCCCCACTGAACACAAGGCCCACACTGAACACAAGGCCAGCACTGAACACAGGACCTGCACTGAACACAGGGCCCGCACTGAACACGGGGCCCCCACTGAATACATGTGGGCCTGCACTTAACACAGGGCCCCCACTGAACACAGGGCCCGCAATGAACACAGGACCCATGTTGAACACAGGGCCTGCACTGACCACAGGGCCCTCACTGAAAACAGGGCCCGCGCTGAGCACAGGGCCCACACTGAACACAGGGCCCGCACTGAACACAGGACCCACACTGAACTCAGGGCCCGCACTGAATACAAGGCCCAGACTGAACACAGGGCCCAGATTGAACACAGGGCCCACACTGAACACAGGGCTTAGACTGAACACAGGGCCCACGCTGAACACCGGTCCGTGACTGAACACAGGGCCCGCACTGAACGCAGGGCCCACACTGAACACAGGGCCCGCACTGAACACAGGGCCTAGACTGAACACAGGGCCCGCAGTGAACACAGGGACCGCACTGAACACAGGGCCCTCACCGAACACATGGCCCACACTGAACACAGGGCCCACACTGAGGAGAGGGCCCGCACTGAACACAGGGTCCGCACTGAACACAGGGCCCGCAGTGAACACAGGGCCCACACGGAACACAGGGCCTAGACTGAACACAGGGCCTGCACTGAACACAGGGCCCGCACTGAAAACAGTGCCTGCACTGAGCACAGGACCCGCAATGAATACAGGGCCCTCACTGAACACAGGGCCCGCACTGAGCACAGGGCCCTCACTGAACACAGGGCCCGCACTGAACACAGGGCCCCCTCTGAACACAGAGCCCCCAGTGAACACAGGGCCCCCACTGAACACAGGGCCCGCACTGAACACAGGGCCCTCACTGAACACAGGGCCAGCACTGAACACAGGACCATCGCTGAACACAGGGCCCGCACTGAACACAGGGCCCACACAGAACACAGGGACCACAGCGAACACAGGGCCAGCACAGAACACAGGGCCTGCACTGAACACAGGGCCAGCATGAACACGGGGCCCACACAGAATACAGGGCCCACAGTGAACACAGGGCCAGCACAGAACACAGGGCCTGCACTGAACACAGGGCCAGCACTGAACACAGGGCCATCGCTGAACACAGGGCCCGCACTGAACACAGGGCCTAGACTGAACACAGGGCCAGCACTGAAAACAGTGCCAGCAATAAGCACAGGACCCGTACTGAACACAGGGCCCTCACTGAACACAGGGCCCGCAATGAGCACAGGGCCCTCACTGAACGCAGGGCCCACACTGAACACAGGGCCCGCACTGAACACAGGGACCGCACTGAACACAGAGCCCTCACAGAACACATGGCCCACACTGAACACAGGGCCCACACTGAGGAGAGGGCCCGCACTGAACACAGGGTCCGCACTGAACACAGGGCCCGCACTGAACACAGGGCCCACACGGAACACAGGGCCTAGACTGAACACAGGGCCTGCACTGAACACAGGGCCCGCACTGAAAACAGTGCCAGCAATAAGCACAGGACCCGCAATGAATACAGGGCCCTCACTGAACACAGGGCCCGCACTGAGCACAGGGCCCTCACTGAACACAGGGCCCGCACTGAACACAGGGCCCCCTCTGAACACAGAGCCCCCAGTGAACACAGGGCCCCCACTGAACACAGGGCCCGCACTGAACACAGGGCCAGCACTGAACACAGGGCCTGCACTGAACACAGGGCCCGCACTGAACACGGGGCCCCCACTGAATACATTTGGGCCCGCACTGAACACAGGGCCCCCACTGAACACAGGGGCCACAATGAACACAGGGCCCACACTGAACACAGGGCCCACACTGAACACCGGGGCTGCACTGAACACAGGGCCTGCACTGAACACAGCGACCCCACTGAACAGAGGGCCCACACTGAACACAGGGCCCACACTGTACAAAGGGCCAGCACTGGACACAGGGCCCGCAGTGAACACAGGGCCAGCACTGAACACAGGGCCATCGCTGAAAACAGGGCCCGCACTGAACACAGGGCCCAGACTGAACACAGGGCCAGCACTGAACACAGGGCAATCGCTGAACACAGGGCCCGCACTGAACACAGGGACCTCCATGAACACAGGGCCAGCACAGAACAAACGGCCCTCCCTGCACACAGGGCTCACAATGAACACAGGGCCCACACTGAACACAGGGCCCACACTGAACACAGGGCTCCCACTGAACACAGGGCCTAGACTGAACACACGGCCTGCACTGAACACAGGGGCCGCACTGAAAGCAGTGCCAGCAATAAGCACAGGACCCGCACTGAACACAGGGCCCATAATGAACACAGGGCCTACACTGAGCACAGGGCCCTCACTGAGCACATGGCCCTCACTGAACACAGGGCCCCCACTGAACACATGTGGGCTCCCACTGAAAACAGGGCCCGCGCTGAACACAGGGCCTGCACTGAACACAGGGCCAGCACTGAACACAGGGCCATCGCTGAACACAGGGCCCGCACTGAACACAGGGCCTAGACTGAACACAGGGCCAGCACTGAAAACAGGGCCATCGCTGAACACAGGGTCTGCACTGAACAAAGGGCCCTCCCTATACACAGGGCCAGCACTGAACACAGGGCCCTCCGTGAACACAGGGCTCGCACTGAACACAGGGCCCACACTGAGGAGAGGGCCCGCACTGAACACAGGATCCGCACTGAACACAGGGCCAGCACAGAACACAGGGCCCGCACTGAACACAGGGCCAGCACTGAACACAGGGCCCCCACTGAACACAGGGCCCCCACTGAACACATGTGGGCCCGCACTGAACACAGGGCCACCACTGAACACAAGGCCTGCACTGAACACAGGGCCAGCACTTAACACAGGGCCTGCACTGAACACAGGGCCCGCACTGAACACGGGGCCCCCACTGAACAGATGTGGGCCCGCACTGAACACAGGGCCCCCACGGAACACAGGGCCCACAATGAACACAGGGCCCACACTGAACACCGGGCCCACACTGAACACAAGGCTCGCACTGAACACAGGGCCCGCACTGAACACAGGGACCCCACTGAACACAGGGCCCGCACTGAACACAGGGCCCACACTGAACACAGGGCCACCGCTGAACACAGGGCCCGCACTGAACACAGGGCCAGCACTGAACATAGGGCCATCGCTGAACACAGGGCCCCCAGTGAACACAGGGCCCCCACTGAACACATGTGGGCCCCCACTGAACACAGGGACCGCACTGAACACAGGGCTCACAATGAACACAGGGCCCACACTGAACACAGGGCCCACACTGAACACAGGGCCCACACTGAACACAGGGCCTAGACTGAACACACGGCCTGCACTGAACACAGGGGCCGCACTGAAAGCAGTGTCAGCAATAAGCACAGGACCCGCACTGAACACAGGGCCCATAATGAACACAGGGCCTACACTGAGCACAGGGCCCTCACTGAACACAGGGCCCGCACTGAACACAGGGCCCCCACTGAACACAGGGCCCCCACTGAACACAGGGCCCACAATGAACACAGGGCCCACAATGAACACAGGGCGCACACTGAACACCGGGCCCTCACTGAACACAAGGCCCGCACTGATCACAGGGCCCGCACTGATCACAGGGACCCCTCTGAACACAGGGCCCGCTCTGAACACAGGGCCCACTCTGAACACAGGGACCCCACTGCACACAGGGCCCCCACTGAACACAGGGCCCACACTGAACACAGGGCCAGCACTGAACACAGGGCCCTCACTGAACACAGGGCCAGCACTGAACACAGGACCATCGCTGAACACAGGGCCCGCACTGAACACAGGGCCCACACAGAACACAGGGACCACAGTGAACACAGGGCCAGCACAAAACACAGGGCCTGCACTGAACACAGGGCCAGCATGAACACAGGGCCCACGCAGAATACAGGGCCCACAGTGAACACAGGGCCAGCACAGAACACAGGGCCTGCACTGAACACAGGGCCAGCACTGAACACAGGGCCATCGCTGAACACAGGGCCCGCACTGAACACAGGGCCTAGACTGAACACAGGGCCAGCACTGAAAACAGTGCCAGCAATAAGCACAGGACCCGTACTGAACACAGGGCCCTCACTGAACACAGGGCCCGCAATGAGCACAGGGCCCTCACTGAACACAGGGCCCGCACTGAAAACACGGCCTCACTGAACACAGGGCCCGCACTGAACACAGGGCCTGCACTGAACACAGGGCCAGCACTGAACACAGGGCCATCGCTGAACACAGGGCCCGCTCTGAACACAGGGCCTAGACTGAACACAGGGCCAGCACTGAAAACAGGGCCATCGCTGAACACAGGGCCCGCACTGAACACAGGGCCCTCCCTGAACACAGGGCCAGCACTGAACACAGGGCCAGCACTGAAAACAGGGCCATCGCTGAACACAGGGCCTGCACTGAACAAAGGGCCCTCCCTGCACACAGGGCCAGCACTGAACACAGGGCCCTCCTTGAACACAGGGCTCGCACTGAACACAGGGCCCACACTGAGGAGAGGGCCCGCACTGAACACAGGGACCGCACTGAACACAGGGCCAGCACAGAACACAGGGCCCCCACTGAACACAGGGCCCCCACTGAACACATGTGGGCCCCCACTGAACACAAGGCCCACACTGAACACAAAGCCAGCACTGAACACAGGACCTGCACTAAACACAGGGCCCACAATGATCACAGAGCCCCCACTGAACACAGGGCCCGCAAAGAACACAGGGCCCTCCCTGAACACAGGGCCAGCACTGAACACAGGGCCCTCCATGAACACAGGGCTCGCACTGAACACAGGGCCCACACTGAAAACAGGGCCCGCACTGAACACAGGGCCCACACTGAACACAGGGCCTAGACTGAACACAGGGCCTGCACTGAACACAGGTCCCGCACTGAACACGGGGCCTGCACTGAGCACAGGGCCCTCACTGAACACAGGGCTCGCACTGAACACAGGGCCCCCACTGAACACAGGGCCCCCACTGAACACAGGGCCCGCACTGAACACAGGGCCCCCACTGAACACAGGGCCCGCACTGAACACAGGGCCCCCACTGAACACAGGGCCCCCACTGAACACAGGGCCAGCACTGAACACAAGGCCCACACTGAACACAAGGCCAGCACTGAACACAGGACCTGCACTGAACACAGGGCCCGCACTGAACACGGGGCCCCCACTGAATACATGTGGGCCTGCACTTAACACAGGGCCCCCACTGAACACAGGGCCCGCAATGAACACAGGACCCATGTTGAACACAGGGCCTGCACTGACCACAGGGCCCTCACTGAACACAGGGCCCGCACTGAGCACAGGGCCCTCACTGAACACAGGGCCCCCACTGAACACAGGGCCCCCACTGAAAACAGGGCCCGCGCTGAGCACAGGGCCCACACTGAACACAGGGCCCGCACTGAACACAGGACCCACACTGAACTCAGGGCCCGCACTGAATACAAGGCCCAGACTGAACACAGGGCCCAGATTGAACACAGGGCCCACACTGAACACAGGGCTTAGACTGAACACAGGGCCCACGCTGAACACCGGTCCGTGACTGAACACAGGGCCCGCACTGAACGCAGGGCCCACACTGAACACAGGGCCCGCACTGAACACAGGGCCTAGACTGAACACAGGGTCCGCAGTGAACACAGGGACCGCACTGAACACAGGGCCCTCACCGAACACATGGCCCACACTGAACACAGGGCCCACACTGAGGAGAGGGCCCGCACTGAACACATGGTCCGCACTGAACACAGGGCCCGCAGTGAACACAGGGCCCACACGGAACACAGGGCCTAGACTGAACACAGGGCCTGCACTGAACACAGGGCCCGCACTGAAAACAGTGCCTGCACTGAGCACAGGACCCGCAATGAATACAGGGCCCTCACTGAACACAGGGCCCGCACTGAGCACAGGGCCCTCACTGAACAC